>NC_050577.1:174411755-174725791 GCF_011100635.1 Trichosurus vulpecula
AATGTACCATTGGCTTAACCAGCCATGTGGTTTCTATTATATACTTAACTTTAAAAGTTTTCTTCCACTTTGAAAAAAAAACCATGTAGTTATGGGAGTGCTAAAATAATTTAAAGAGTTTCATGGGTCATTTATGGGCTATGAAATGATTTTAGAACTTGTTTGAGGGGAATGCATCTTATATGAAGCCACATTTTATTGACATGTGAATTTATGGTGAGAGCCAGTATAATGAAGTGGGGAAAGGAAGGCCATATGAGACAAGAGAAATTGATTCAAATCCAAGCTTTGCTATTAGGTCACTGTTTGACCCTGGGCAAGCTACTTTAATCTCTCTTAGACTCAGTTTCATCCTCTGTCAAGTGAAGGGATTGAATTATATGATCACTAAGGTCCCTTCCAGTTATAAAATACTGTGTTTCTATGGTAATTGATTTTTTTTACACATTCTATTTTTCTCATCATTGGTCACCTTGTTATATGAGAGAACTAAGTTTAACTAAAGTATGTGGAAAGTAAACCATCCTTCCGTCTTATTCAATGTGGAGTCGCAGAACAGAGGAAATGGGAAGTCCTGGTCATAGTTACGGCTTACTCACATGGAGAAGTTGGTAACAAAGGCTCCTCTGGGTATCTGAACATCTAACTCTACATTCTGTGGATATGGAGAGTTATTCACCACTTTGCTTTGGACAACAGTATTGGCCACTCGGGATGTCACTGTAGATTGGACTTTATAACTGTGAAGAGTTATTTGGTCATCAACATTTTCCTGTGGTTGAGAAAAAAGGATTATAAATGCCTGAGGTGACTAAGAAATGAAATAACCATACATATAAGAAAAGTACATAGCATTACTCTAGTTATTTAAGACTTTATCTTAATAAGCCATAGGTAAACACTTCATAAATTATAAGGTACTATAAAAATGTTATTTGTGCTTTTAAAAATATTACTTTTCTACATATAGTAGTTAGAGGGCTGCTTTCAATATAAGATCTCTTGGGATCCCTTCTAGCTTTATTATTATATGACAAATATAGAAATAAACTTGGAGATTAAGGTCGAAATAAGAAAACATAGGAGATAATCTGTAAAAGAAGGGGGGCAAGTAGGGGAAGAATGCAGGGGATGGAAATATGAGGGGGACTTGGCCCAAGTACATATCCCAAAGGTGAGGCAAAAAGGCAAAAAACTCTAGAGTCCGATTTCTCTGCCTATATTTTTATCTTGGCACCTAATTCAATTCAACAAAAATTTATTAAGCAACTATTATGTTTTAGGTACTATGATAGGTACTGGGGATACAATAATAATAATGCCACAGTCCCCGCCATCAAGGAGCTCATATTCTACTAGGACACAGTACATACATAGATAAGTATAATGTGTAAGCGGAGAATTAAAGGAGACAAGGGATAGAACAAAAGACTGGAGATATTTGAGGAGGGAGAGAGCATATTTAGCAGGAAAAGAGTGCATATTACACATAAAAGATTGCATGCACATGCATGGAGGTGGGAGATGCTTGTCAAATTCAGGGAACATTATCATAGTTTTGTTGGAACACAGAGTGAGGAGAATAATAAGACATAAGACTAGGAAGAAGGATTGGTGATTTTAAGATGCTGGTGGTTCATCTGAGTAGAGATGCTCAGCAAGAAGTTGGAAATGCTGGACTGGAATTCAGGAGAGATGGTGAGGGGATTGAAGGCAATGCATCTTATATGAAGTCATATTTTATTGACATGGGAATTTATGGTGAGAGCCAATATAATGAAGTGGGGAAAGGAAGGCCATATGAGATAAGAGAAATTGATTCAAATCCAAACTTTGCTATTAGGTCACTGTTTGACCCTGGGAAAGCTATTTTAATCTCTCTTAGACTCAGTTTCATCCTTTGTCAAGTGAAGGGATATAAATTTGGGAGTCAGCTGTGTGGAAGTAATAATTGAACCATGGGAGCAGATGAGGAAGTGAAAATGTAAAGAGGAAAGAGAAGTGAGTCTAGGATAGAGCATGGTGGGGTACCCATGCTCAGGAAGATGAACAATGAATGAGCAAAGGAGATTAGGAAGGAATGGTTGGATGTGTAAGATGAGAATTAGTAGGAATCGGTATCACAGGGGACAAACAATGGGAGACAGTTCTGGAGAAGTAGAAGGTCAACTATACTGAAAGCTGTAGAGAGGTCAAGGAAGATGAGGCAAGAAAATGTCATTGCTAATTCAGCGATCAATAAAATGCTTAGCGAGGATAGTGTTAGTAGTGTGTTGGACCATTAGAAGTCAGATTGCAGGGGTTCAGTTCAGATGGGTGGGTGAGGAAGTGAAGACAACAAGCATAAACTATTCTTTCTAGAGTGTGTGTGCGTGTGTGTGCGTGTGTGTGCGTGTGTGTGCGTGCGTGTGTGTGTGTGTGTGTGTGTGTATGTGATGGACTCCTTTGATAATCTGATGAAGCTTGCAGATTCCTTTTCAGAATAATTTTTTAAATGAATAAAATAAAATGCACAGGATTATATTAAAATACAACTATCAAAATATTTAAAAAACAAGTTCATGGACTCCAGGTGAAGAAGCCCTATGAGAAGTTTACTTGTGACAAAGAGGAGAGCTACAGGAGGATAACTTGAAGAGATCTTTGAGTTAAAGGGAATTAAAAATTTTTTTTTTAAGAAATAGGGAAGAACAAGGCAAGTTTGTAGGCAGTAGAGAAGGAGGTAGTAGATAGGGGGGAACTGCTGATGAGAGAGATAGAGGGAATTAATGAAGGAGAAAGTTCCCAAAGCATTGAAAAAGGATAGGATCAAGTGGGCAAGTTGAGTGGTTGGCCTTGGCAAGAGAAGGGGAACCTTATCCTCTGAGACTGGAGCCAAGGAAGACAGGACAAGTGAAGCCATACACAGAGTAGAAGAGATAAGGGAGCTCATGACAGATTGCCTTGATTTTCTCAGTGAAGAAGGCAAGCCCTTTTCCTGAGGAATGGTACAAGTGGTTGGGGACTGAAGAGAGAAGAATTATATGGTGTCAGAGTTAGAAGAGATCATGTAGGTTGGATCTCAGGTGAAGGGGAAACCCACTTAAGAAGGTTGTGAACATTAGCTCTGAATGGGTGGGTGGGTGGGTGGAGAGATAAAATAGAGACTCAATTGGAGAGGAATAAAAGTATTACTGTGGAGGAATGACTGGCAGTTCTCACCACAGAGTTTTTGCACATGGTGTGGTACACCATAAGCTCCTTGAGGGCAAGGGCTATCTTATTTTTATATTTGCAGCTTATCACACATAGTAGGCACTGAGCAAGTGTGTATTAGTCATAGATTCTATGATAATGGATTTTTTTTTACCCACATACTCTTCCTTTCATCATTGGTAATCTTGTTGTGTGAGAGGACTAGGTTTGACCAGAATAGATAGGAAGTAAACAGCCCTTCAATCTTATTCAATATGTAGCTGTAGAATATAGGAAATGGGAAATCCTAGTCACAGTTAAGGCTTACTCACATGGAGAAGTTAATGTGAGTAAACCTGGCACATAATAGGTTCTTAATGAATTCTTGTTGATTGATTGGTGACACCTTTCAGTCATTTGATTACCACTAGTAGTTGCCCCAAGACTACAAGTTCTGAAAAAACTTCGTTATTTTAATTTTTATTTCACATACTATAAATGACTTCTCTATGCACCCTTCTAGCTCAGAGCTCTGAGCATAATTGAAATCTTTCTTTTGGTGTTTTCTTATCATTTTAGGGTGCTGGGCTACTTAATATTAAAAAGTGCTATTCCCACATGAAGCTTTTATCCTCCCAGGTGGCTGGTGCTGTTTTTATTTAAATCAAAACACAGCAGTCAAATCTGAAAACAAGCATATATCCATAGAATTTCCAGGGTCATTGGCAAAACTTGAGGATATTAAACATATTGTCAGCATTTCTCACACTTACAAATATGCTGTATACTTCATCACTACATCTTATAACCTCTCTCTCTGGTTACGCAAGGAAACATTTCAAGTCTGGTAAATACCCTCCCAGTAACCAAGACAAATAAAACAGCAGAATTGATTTTCAGATAATCATTTCCAGAAAGGTCATTCTGTCCCTGATTCCTAATGTGCTTCTATGGAATTAAGGTGAACTTACCATTACTTCATCAGATTCGTGATCATTGAATGTGCTTCTCTGGGAAAAGAAGTTAGAAAAGAAGTTACATTTCAATAGTATGTTAATTATCTAGAGCTCTGAGGATAAAAACCTATTGCTCTGATAAAATCCTCTGGTACAATAAGTAGCAGAAACTCATTCATTGTCAGGCAAGCAATAGATATTGACTTGTATTAACACTGGATATATTTCTCAGACTTTCTGTGATTATTTGCCCATGATCCCAAAACTAATGGTTGAAGAATGCAAATATAGTAGAACAAATTGATGCCAAACAGTTAGCCTGACCATGGACTTTACTAATCTCTCTTCCTACCCTTCTCTGATCTTCGGTTGCTTTGCAGGACCAGGTTTCACATGCCCCCTCTGATGCTTTAAATCTATGAGACTTTGGGAAAATCACTTAAACTCTTGGGGTTTCAGTTTCCTTGCCTGTAAAATGGACTTATACTAGATGATCTCTTTTCCAGCTCTAAATCTATGATCCTTTGATCCTAGACCCAGACAATGTCTCAGTTCACTCAACTGTGGAAATGGGTCAGTAGGTCAAGTGTAATGGTTGACTAATTGGCATGTTTAGAATGTCAGATGACAGAAGTCAAGTGAGGAATTTAATTCGTTCCGCCATATCCCGAGGTAGTGCACATGAGCTGCCAAATTCTTAGTCTTCCTTGGCTCAGTGTGCAGGATTTTTGACCATCCATTTTTAGTTATCTGCTACTCAATCTGTCATTTTTTAAAAAATTCAATCATCCAATTCTTTTTATTTGATATATTTTTTAAGTTTTCAGCATTGATTTCCACAAGATTTTGAGTTACAAATTTTCTCCCCATTTCTACCCTCTCCCCCATTCTGAGATGGCATGTATTCTGATTGCCCCATTCCCCAGTCAGCCCTCCCTTCTATCACCCCCCCCTTTTCCTCCCCCCCATCCCTTTTCCCCTTACTTTTTTGTGGGGCAAGATAGATTTCTATGCCCCATTGTCTGTATATCTTATTTCCCCGGTGCATGCAAAAACAACCTTTTTTTTAAGCATCTACTTTTAAAACTTTGAGTTCCAAATGCTCTCCCTTCTTCCCTCCCCACCCACTCTCCCTAAGAAGGGAAGCAATTCAACATAGGCCACACATGTATCATTATGCAAAACACTCCCATAAATAGTCATGTTGTGAAAGACTATTTTTCCTTCCCTCCTATCCTGACCCCCTTTATTCAATTTTCTCCCTTGACCCTGTCCCTTTTCAAAAGTGTTTGCTTTTGATTACTTCTTTCCCCTATCTGCCCTCCCTTCTATCATCCCCTCTTTTTTATCCCCTTCCCCCTACTTTCATGTGGGGTAAGATATCCAATTGAGTGTGTATGTTATTCCCTCCTCAAGTCAAATCCGATGAGAGCAAGATTCACTCATTCCCCCTCACCTGCCCCCTCTTCCCTTCCAACAGAACTGCTTTTTCTTGCCACTTTTATGTGAGATAATTTACCCCATTCTACCTCTCCCTTTTTCCCTCTCTCAATATATTCCTCTCATCCCTTAATTTAATTTAATGTTTTTTAGATACCATCCCTTCATATTCAACTCATCCTGTGCCCTCTGTCCATATATATATATATATATATATATATATATATATATATATATATATATATTCCCTTCAACTACCCTAATACTGAGAAAGGTCTCATTAATTACATAAATCATCTTTCCATGTAGGAATGTAAGCAAAACAGTTCCACTTTAATAAGTTCCTTGTGATTTCTCTTTCTTGTTTACCTTTTCATGCTTCTCTTGATTCTTGTGTTTGAAAGTCAAATTTTCTATTCAGCTCTGTTCTTTTCACTGAGAAAGCTTGAAAGTCCTCTATTTTATTGAAAATCCATATTTTGCCTTGGAGCATTATACTCAGTTTTGCTGGGTAGGTGATTCTTGGGTTCAAT
This sequence comes from Trichosurus vulpecula, assembly GCF_011100635.1. Taxonomy (NCBI): domain Eukaryota; kingdom Metazoa; phylum Chordata; class Mammalia; order Diprotodontia; family Phalangeridae; genus Trichosurus; species Trichosurus vulpecula. The sequence continues at coordinate 174,417,859 of NC_050577.1, forward strand.
CCCAACTCCTTTGACCTCTGGAATATCATAATCCAAGCCCTTCGATCGATCGCTTAATGTGGATGCTGCTAGATCTTGTGTTATCCTGATTGTGTCTCCACAGTACTCGAATTGTTTCTCTCTGGCTGCTTGCAGTATTTTCTCCTTGACCTGGGTGCTCTGGAATTTGCAACAATATTCCTAGGAGTTTTCTTTTTGGGATCTTTTTCAAGAGGCTATTGGTGGATTCTTTCAATTTCTATTTTACCCTCTGGCTCTAGAATATCAGGGCAATTTTCTTTGATAATTTCTTGAAAGATGGTGTTTAGGCTCTTTTTTTGATCATGGCTTTCAGGTAGTCCAATAATTTTTAAATTCTCTCTCCTGGATCTATTTTCCAGGTCAGTGGTTTTCCCAATGAGATATTTCACATTGTCTTCCATTTTTTCATTCCTTTGATTCTGTTTTACAATATCTTGATTTCTCATCAAGTCACCAGCTTCCACTTGCTCCAATCTAATTTTTAAGGTAGTATTTTCTTCAGTGGTCTTTTGGACCTCCTTTTCCATTTGGCTAATTCTGCCTTTCAAGGCATTCTTCTCCTCATTGGCTTTTTGGAGCTCTTTAGCCATTTGAGTTAGTCTATTTTTTAAGGTGTTGTTTTCTTCAGTATATTTTTCAGTATTTTGGGGGTCTCCTTTAGCAAGCCATTGACTTGTTTTTCATGGTTTTCTCGCATCCTTCTCGTTTCTCTTCCTAATTTTTCCTCTACTTCTCTAACTTGCTTTTCCAACTCCTTTTTGAGCTCTTCCATAGCCTGAGACCAGTTCATGTTTTTCTTGGAGGCTTTTGTTGTAGATTCTTTGACTTTGTTGACTTCTTCTGTTGGTATGTTTTGGTCTTCTTTGTCACCAAAGAAAGAATCCAAAGTCTGAGACTGAACCTGGGTGCGTTTTCGCTGCTTGGCCATGTTCCCAGCCAACTTACTTGACCCTTGAGTTTTTCAGCGGGGTATGACAGCTTGTAGACTAAAGAGCACTATGTTCCAAGCTTGGGGGGAGGTGCTGTTGATTTCAGAGCTACTTCTACACAGCAAACTCTGCCACAGCAGCGCTCCTCCTCCCCCAAGAACCACCAACCTGGACCATGACTTAGATCCAAGCACACCCCTGCTCTGATCTGCCACTTAATTCCTCCCACCAGGTGGGCCTGGGGCCAAAAGCATCCTCAACTGTAGCTCTGGAAGCAGCCGCAGAGCTGCACCACTTCCATGCCCCAGGGCCAGGGCTAGGGCTGACTATGCACTTGTCTCACTCCATCCTAGCTGTTTTCCCCACTAACCTTCTCTGTTGTCTTTGGCATTTGTGGGTTGAGAAGTCTGGCAACTGCCACAGCTCATCGATTCAGGGCACTAGGGCTGTTCTGACCAGCTCCCGGTCTGGTTGGTCCTGGTACTGCCCAGGCTGGGCTGTGCTCTGCTCCCAGCTCCCTGCGATAGACCCTTCCCCATGACCATCCTGGCTTTCCTGGGCTGGAGCCCTGCTTACCTCTGTTATTTTGTGGGTTCTGCAGCTCTAGAATTTGTTCAGAGCCATTTTCTACAGGTGTTTGGAGGGACCTGTGGGACAGCTTAAGCAAGTCCCTTTTCAGCTGCCGTCTTGGCTCTGCCCCCCGCAATCTGTCATTTTTGAGAGAACCATGTTATCTTGTATCTTCCAGCATCCAGTGGAGCCTGATGCCTGGGGTTCAAATGAATGTTGTTGTTTCTACTTTCATGTCATATCTTGTATATATCCCCTTATGTCTACTTATACATCCACAACCACAGTTCAGGCACCTATCCCCTCTTGCCTGGACTATTGCAATAGCCGTCTGGTTGGTCTCCCTGTTCCAAGTCTCTTCCTATTCCAGGAATACCTCTACCACTCAGTAGCCTAAATGATATTCCTAAAGCTTATCTGACTATATAGCCTGTACTCCCCTCCCACCCCCCACTCAATTAACTCCAGAGTCTCCCTGTTTACCCGATCAATCAAATATAAATTCCTCTTTTTGGCATTTAAAGAAAGCCTTTCAGAATCTGGCCCTTTACTATCTTTCAAGTCTTCTAATACTTTACTTCCTTCCACATACTCTGTGATTTAGCTATACTAGCCTAACTTGCAATTCTTCACACAAAACACTTTCTGCTGATTTTGTATCTGAAATGCTCTCCCTCTCCACCTCTCTCTTTTAGCTTCCTTGACTTCCTTCAGGACTCAGCTCAAATTTTACTGAGTCCTTTCTTGATCTGTTCTCCTGCTAGCCCCTTCCTGCTGCCATTACCTTCCATTTACACTGTATAGACCTTATATGAAAATAGTTATTTACACATTGCCTCCACTATTAGAGTATGAGCTCCTTGAGGGCAGGGACTATGATTTTGCCTTTACTTATATCCCTACTTACTATGTGCCTGCCTGACACATAGTATGCACTTAATCAGGGCTTGTTGGCTGACTGACTGACTTGAAACCTTCTATGATGCTGTCATTTGCTCTAGAATTACAGCTGCCATTGGGGTGGCTTCATGGGCATGCATAGAGTATGGGTTGGGTATACCTAGCTATGGTGAAACACTCTGGGACAAGCATTTCCTTTGCCCCTTCTTCCCTTTGCTACTCAGCCACACCTCCTATCCATTCATATGGATGTCTTCTTTCTGCCAGCTAGGTCATTCCTGTTTCTAGCCCTAGCGCTACAGTAGGAATGGCAAGAGAATGGTATTATGGGAAAGCTTTGGGAATGACAGGAGATGCTTATTACTGCAGTGCTTTTGTGACCAGTAGAAGTGGAAGAGGGTCTTTCATCCTGACTGTCAGGAAATTCTTTATTTTAAGGCATGAAAATAGTCTTTAAAAGCTTAAATGTCCCCAAATAGTACATTAGCAGCATATACTTTCTTTTTTAACAATGAAAGACATTTTGATGGACCTGAGAAGTAACACAATTGTATGCCTCTGTCAGATGTGTTTGTATTTGTGCACCTTCAGGAGAATATTATGTTCTATTTTTGAGATGATTGGGAAAAATGTAATTTATGACATAGGTTTTTTTATCTCCTTTGCTCTTGAAGTGGAGACAGAGGGAGAAAGCTAGTTAACCAAGTGATTGTTAGTAAAATAGGTGTTGATGTTGTGACCTACCATGGATTCAGGAGACTTCCTGAGTGGCTAAGAGTCAACCTAGGATTCCAAAACAAATGAATGAACCCAATGGAGAGGTGAGTGAATCCCATTATACTATAGCAGATGATAGTCTAGGGTAGGAGACACAATTTTTCTTTGGGACCATGAGAGAACCCAGTATTGTGACATGGAACTCCTGACCTAAAAAGTACTATGGGCTGAGCTAAGCCTGAGGATCTGAAGCTAGATAAAACGTCTTACAAGTTTAAGTTACTCCCTACGCTGAGTAGATAATTTCTTTTATGTGGGACTTGAGATTATGTTCATGGCTGGTAGAGTTGTCTAATTCTCATGGCCCAGCTGGAGGCAGAGGATTAAATTTCCAGCTCATGTACTGTCTTTTTTTTTTTTTTTTTGAGAATCCAGGAGATGTAGCAGATTGATCTCTGGACTCAGAGTCAGTAAACCCTGGGCTTGAAACTTGTTTTAGATACTTACTAGCTGTGTGACTCTGGATAAGTTAACCTCTCTTCTTCATCTGTAAAATGTGTGGAGTGGATTTAATGAGTTTTACAGATCTCTTCCAGTTTTAAATGGATGATTCTATGACCTTAACATGTTGCATAGTTTTAGAATTGGATCTTCTTTTGTACCTTATATATAAATACTAGAAATAGATTGGTGAAATGAAGAATTTGTGATGGCAGAGGACAGACAGGAAATAGAGTAGATGCCAGAATTAGGCATCCAATAACTCAATTCAACAAACATGCATTAAAAACCAATTATGTGTAAGGTATGGTTATAGATGGGGAGCTAGGTGGTGCAGTGGATAGAGCCAGGCCTGGTATCAGGAAGACTCATCTTGAGTTCAAATCTGGCCTCAGACACTATCTGTGTAACCCTTTGGAGGTCCTTTAACCCTGTTTGCCTCAGTATCCTCATCTGTAAAATGAGCTGGAGAAGGAAACAGCAAACCACTCCAGTATCTCTGTCAAGAAAACCTCAAATGGGGTCATGAAGAATCAAACATGATTGAAAACAACTCAACAATGATTGTGAGAAGTGTTATAGTACATACACCCTCAAGGAGCCTACATCTGACTCAGACTTCTCCAGACAGTTAAAAGGTGATTATTATCTCTATCACTGGTTTTCTTTTTTGACCTCACATTTACAGTACCTGGTACCTTCTATTTTCAGGAGCAAAAGGAGATTTTCCAGGATCCAGCTCCACCAAATCTTCATAGTCCATGAACTGGAAGAGAATTTAAGAAATGTTCCAAAGGTTAAGCCACTGACAACAGATAAGGCACTTCTGATAGGGTACTAATGGGGACAATAGTTCCTGGGCTAGACTGCTGAGGAAGGTTTTGGACTCTCAAAAATAAAATAAAGGACAATTTATCTTCAGTGTTATAATTATGAGAATGCATACAGTCAGAGTCTGGACTAATTGACTTCTTGAGATTCATTAAAAAATGGAATTCCACAATCATAACATTACAAGGATCTTCCAAGACATCACTGGTCTATACAAAGTGCTATATAAATATTGGATATTATTTTTTAAAAAGTTTTAAGTGGTTCATCATTAGTCAAATATCAAAGAATAATCTGTGTTGATTGTGTAATTTCCTAGGAATAACTGAAAGCTATACTAGAGAAAGTCCACATAATGTTAGAATTGAAAGTAGCCTTGGAAAGCTTCTAGTCCAGGGGTGGGGAAGCTGCAGCCTTAAGGCCATATGTGGCCTTCTAAATCCTTAAATGTGGCTTTTTAACTGAATCCAAAATTTACATGAATTTGTTCTGTAAAATTTGGATTCAGTCAAAAGGCCACACTTAAGGATTTAGAAGGCCACATGTGGCCTTAAGGCCATAGGTTCCCCACTCTTGGACTAGTCCAACCTCCTCATTTTACAAATGAGGAAACCAAAACCTAGAAAGTTTGTCTTTTCCACAATCACATAGCAAGTGAGTGGCAAGGTTGGGACAAGATCTTAGGTCTTCTAGGATGATGTGTTTGAGGATGTTCCATCATAGAAGGGAGGTGAACAGGTAGACGTGGCAATTGTCTTAGTTGGCTGCCTAAAAGATTTATTGCCAAGTTTGCTAGAAAATCATTGGAGCCAAAATCTTCTAAAGACTTAGGGGATGGATCTCAGGAACACTAGATATTTTTAATTGTGTCTAAACTGTATGTATCTTTCTATGAACTGACTCCAAATCAAACGTACATTGACTAAACAATGAGCCTCCAGGAAGTTTAAAATGGCATTGTGTCTCCCACCAATAGAAAGAAATGGGAAGAGGATTAATTGGGAATCCTGGCTTCTTTATCCAAGGTACAAATATTTTTGTACTTATAGGTTCTTTTCTTTTTTTTCCTTTGATCTTTTTGAGTTATAGGCCTAGTAGAGGAATGGCTGGGTCAAAGGTATGTGTTACAAGAAACAACAAATGTGTCAGTTTCAGCAAAATCTAGGAAAATGTTAATGAACTGATACAGAATAAAGTGAACAGAACCAGGATTATTATGAATATTATGATTATATATTATCAATACATAATATAACATAATATATTATAACATTATATAATAGTATTAATTAATATTAATATTTTTTACTATCACAATAACATTATAAAAATGAACAACTCTAAAAGACTTATGAATTCAGATCAATGCAATGGCTAACAATGATTCACCAGTGATGGAGAATGTTGTCCATCTCCCGACAGTAAGGTGATGGTCTACATATGCAGAAAGAGATATACATTTTTGGCTATATCCTTCCAATTTGGGAATTTATTTTGCTTGACTATGCATATCTGTTACAAGGGTTTTGTTTTTATTTTCTTTTTCCTCTGATGGGAGGGTAGGGAGGGCAGAAGAAGAGAAGATAAATGCTTTTAATTGAAAAAAATCAATTCGAAAATCCTTAACTTTGGCACATTTTCCAAGTACAAAGTGCTTAGCAAATGGATCATTTCTAAGCACGTAGTGAATTAGTTGCGAAACTGTCAGATTATTCTTTTTAGCATTTAAAAATTTTTGCAGCTAATGTACCCTGCCAGTGCAGAAAAGAGTGGAGAGAACCTCAGCTGACTGAGAATAGCTTCTGTCCTCTGCCAGCCCGCTCCCCACCACCCCCACCCTGCTCCCTGTCCCCATACGCCACTGAAGGTGTATAGGTCCTGGAACTTTGGACCACAGCCCTGCCTTAGAGGAGAAAAACACTGGGGCTTTGAAAATGGATTTTCCTGGCACATTTCTCTTTCATTGCTTAGCGTAAGAATGAGAACAACGCATTTCACTCGGCTTACCTCTCATGCAAAGCATTTTAATGTTTTAAGAGATATAAAATTCTCTGTAGTAATCATAACGTGAGACAGCCTGAGAATGTGGAATGAATTTTATGAGAAAGCTTCATTCCACACAGAATTCAGTTAATAACTAGCAAGAGCAGGAGGCGATTTGGAGAGCAGAGCCTCAGATGTTCAGAAAGGCGCTCTGTGGAAATACTCACTTCAGGGAGTCCATTTGGAGGGAGATCCAGGCTTCGTGCTTGGGAAAGTAATAAAAAGAGGAGGAAGCCCACGAGCCGTTTCATTTTGTTCGTCTGCTTCGCCCAGAGCAGCCAGTGTGGGAAGGACTACGCTCCTATGTACTATGCCAAGTTCAAAGGAGAGACAGGGAGACGATGTTCGGTTAAAAAAATGAAAAAGAAGAAAGGGGAAAAATTCAAACTTTGTTCAGAAGTGGAACAAATATTTGTTCTAGAGCTGAAACCTGACCTGTGGGGGTGGAGGAGACATCCAGGGGTTGTCCAAACAGCAAAATTCTGCCCTGAGTCCTGTGATAACAGGTCAGCCTTGGATGGCTGTTCTTATCGGTGCAAATCTTTGTTGGTTTTAGGCAGGAAGCCTTTAGAACCCCTGTCCATCTCTTCTGAAACCCTGGCGCAGAATTACCCAGGGATAAGGCGGAGAGCAAAGTGAAAAGTTACTGGGAATAAAATTCATTGACACTAAACGACGTCAAGAAAACAAGCATTTATTAAGCATTTCCTACGCTCCAGGGACTGTGCCAGCACAAGCAGAAAGAGCCTGTCTTCAGGAAGTTTATAGTCGAAGAAGGGAAAACAACACATAAAAGAAAGATGAAATGAAGTTTGGAGAGACAGGGGTTGAGGAAGGTACCTGGTGTAGGGACACGGTAGACAAAGTCCGGACAGTCAGGAGAGCAGCCTGGAGAGGAATAAAGATATAGCTGGCCAGGGCGCCTTCCTTAAAATGGAGGTTCTGAGAGGAAACAGCCAATTGGAGGGAAAACATCATAGGCGGAGGATACTTTCAATGAGTGTTGTCCAGAGAGAAACTTTCAGAGTGAAGAGGTTTCTGGGGCATGGCACAGAAAATCCAGAGTCTGGAGTACAGCCAGCAGAGGAATAAAGACACGGCTAACTTGGCCATGCTCCTTAAAATGGCTTCAAGTCCCACGTCGGCTATGATACTGGCTGTAGGAGCCTGGATAAAGGTTTAATTGCCTATCTGACATTTCAAACTGGATTTCCCAGAGGTATCTCAAACTCAATTGTACAAAACAGAACTCATTTTCTTTCCCCCAACCTTCTCCTCTTCTAAACTTGCCTATTTCTGTTGAAGGTCCACAATCCTTTCAATCTCTTAGGTTATCTCAGCATTATCCTGGACTTATCACCCTCCCTCCCTCACCTCAGATGCCCAATCGGCTACTAAATCTTGCCTTTTCTACCTTCATAACATCTCTTTCACGAGACCCCCTTTCTCCATTAACACAGCTACCCCTATGGAACAGCCTCCTAATGGGCCTCCTCTCTTCCAATCTTTCACCGTCCCAGTCCATTCTCTAGTCAAAGTAATTTTCCTTAAGCACAGATGTGACCATATTCTTAGCCAGCTCTGGTGACTTCCTATTGTCCCCAGCACCTAGAACAGTGCCTGGCCCTAATAAATACTTCAATGATTAAATAAAATTACCATAGACTTTGAGAGATAATCAAGTCCCTTACCACCTTTAGTCCCCAGGCAGGACTATCTTCAATTTTACGAGAACCTATTTCTTTTTTCCAGATAATACAACTTTTGTAGAAAATACAGGAGGATTAAGAAAACAATTACTTGAGATAATCAATGATTTTAGCAAAATAGCAGGTCATAAAATAACCCTAAATCATGAACATTTCTATAAAATCCAGAAGAAACTTATAGGCAACATAACTTAGAATAATAGCAATATATCAAAATAAAGATTCTGAGAGACAGTATAATTCATTCCAGATGTTACAGAGATTAGTGACAACTCCCTCACAAGGGGTGGTTATCCCTCTCTTTAACTGATACTTGACTTGTTATCTTATTAATTTTCTTCCCAGACAGAACCTGTTCTTTAAAGAAAATTTAAATATGATTTAATTTTTATTAATTTTTGAAATTCAAAATTTTATTTAAAAAATTAACAAAAATCTACCTTCTCTCCTTTTTATCTCCTCTGGCCAAATGATAAAGATAGAAAAATAAAGCCCTTGCAACAAATATGTGTAGTCAAGCAAAACATGTTTCCCTGTTGTCCACTAAAAAAAAGTCTCAGTCTGCACTGATGGACTCTGATGCACTAATGCACCTCTTTCAGGAGGTGGATAGCCTCTTGATCATCAAGCCTCTGGAATCACTGTTGGTATTTGTATTGAATAGATTTCTTAAGTCTTTGAAAGTTGTTTGTTTTTTATAATATTGTTATCACTGTATAAATTGTTCTTCTGGTGGCAGAGCCTATTTTTAAGAGTTCTCCACCACCTGAAAAAAAATGCTCCCAATCACTAATAATTAGAGAAATGCAAATTAAAAACAACTCTCAGGCACCACTTCATACCATTCAGATTGGCTAATGTGACAGAAAAGGGAAATGACAAATGCAGGAGGGGATGTGGAAAAATAGGTACACTAATGCATTGTTGGTAGAGTTGTGAACTGGCCAAACTATTCTGGAGTACAATTTGGAACTATGCCCAAAGGGCTATCAAGCCATGAAATATAGCTATACCCTTTGTGATCTTTCTCTCATTGTATACATGTATACACATATATAACTATATGTAACATACACACATGTATAACTACATGCAGTTTTATATGAATAATTACATATAGTTACACATATGTCTATATATATTTATGTCTATACCCTTTGTGATATATAACTATACCCTTTCACCCAGCAATACCACTACAAGATCTGTATTCCAAAGAAATAAAAGAAAAAAGAAAAGGGCCTATATGAAAAAAAATATTTATAGCAGTTCTTTTTGTGGTGGCAAAGAATTGAAAATTGAGGGGATGTCTATCAATTAGGGAATGGCTGAACAAGTCGTGATATATGAATGTGATGGAATACTATTGTACTTAAGACATGACTAAGGGGATGGTTTCCAAAAAGCCTGGGAAGACATGTATAAACTGAAGCAAAATGAAATGAGCAGAACCAGGAGAACATTGTACACAGTAACAGCAACATTGTAATGATGATCCACCAGAAAGACTTAGCTACTCTGATCAATACAGTGATCTACAACTACTCCAAAGAACTCATGATGAAAAATGCCATCCACCTCCAAAGAGAAAACTGATGAACTCTTGAGTGCAGAATAAAACATTTCTTTTTCTTTCTTTCTTTCTTTCTTTCTTTCTTTCTTTCTTTCTTTCTTTCTTTCTTTCTTTCTTTCTTCTTCTTTCTTCTTTCTTCTTTCTTTCTTCCTTCCTTCCTTCCTTCCTTCTTTCCTTCCTTCTTTCCTTCTCTTCCTCCTGAGGAATAGTCTCCATCCTTAAAGAGTTTACACTCTCATGGGGGGAGAAAATATACATGTAAATAGGTACATAGAAAAGGCAAACAAAGTAGATGGAAAGTAATCTTAGAGGGGAATGCCCTAGCAACTAGGGGGACAATAAAATGGCTCCTCCAGAAGAAATGGCAGTTTATTGGAAATGTGGGTAAGGCTTTGGACTTGAAGTCCCCAAGTCTTGAGTTCAAGTCCTGCCTCAGATATCTACTAGCTTTGTATGTATCATCTATATACCTATTTATATACATGTTTTCTCCCCCATTAGAATGTAAAGTCTTTGAGGACAAGAACTATTTTTGCCTTACTTTGCATACCTCAAAGCTTAGCACAGTACCTGGCACATAGTAATAGAGATAGAGACTGGACCAGTGATTTCTTTGGTATAGGGAATTTCCAGGTGAGGGAACTTCCTCCATCAATTCAGGTTGGCACCTTCTCTGCAATGTAGAATAAACTGCTCATGGTTACATAACTAATCTGGGTCAGAGGCAGGACTTGAACGCAGGTCTTCCTCACCCTGGAGACCAGTTCTCTATCCACTACACCACCATGCATCACTGGTACATGTTGTTGTTGTTCAGTCATTTCAGTTGTGTCTGAATGATACTGGAGTGGTTTGCCATTTCCTTCTCCATTTGACAGAGGAGGAAATGGAGGCAAACAGGATTAAGTAGGTAATCACTTCATAAATGCTTGCTGATTGATTGTAATTAGGTACACAGGCACCTCATAACCATTTTCTCCATAATCTTATCCTTGGTATAGCCCAAGTATCCTCTGTTTGAGACAAAGTGCAGAGAATTGTGATGTCTGTTCTCTGAAGGCTCTGAGGCTTTCTTATGAATATTAGATCCTCCAGCATGCTTACGCATATTACCAGTAGATTATTTTAGGCGATGAAGTCATTGTCAGAATATAAAATAAGGAAGGATCCCCGCCCTCTCTCTTCAGAACAAGCACTGAACAAGTGAAACAGAAGACTGCTTTGGGTTGCTTTTCTTTATTCATTCGGTTAGCATGTCATCTTGAATTCCTGAGGCCTTGGAAAATACGTCTGATTTGACGTCTCTCTGTTCAAAAGGTCCAGTTGCTCCCTATCAGTTGTGTATTTAGGTCAGAGGATTTTGTACTGGACCATCCTTCTGCATGTCTCCTCTTTGATGAATTGCAAGTATCTTCTGCTGTTTACTTTTGAGTTAAGATGAAACTCCCAACTAACACAGTGAAGAAACTTGGTTAACTATTCACATAAGCAAATAGGGTAGTGGGCAAGGCAAAGGAAAAATCCATCGGGACATTATTTCTTTGCTCTGATGGTTATGTATCCATTACTCACTTTAAGAGCATATCTGAGAAACATCAAGAAAGTTATCCAAACAAACCTGAGATGTTTGGCAGAGCTGGGGTTCAGCTTAGAATGTAACTATGGCCATACCTTTTGTTTTTTTGTAATAAATTTTTTTACATAAATCTGTAGTTTTTGATGGCTATTGGTCAGGAGGAGGCCTGTGATTTCATTAGTATAGATAATTTGTAGATGAGGAAAGCTCTTCGCCTGATGTACACTGGCACCTTTCCTGCAATTTACAGTCTTAGAGAGTTGGCTTGAACACTGAGATATAAGTGACCTGCCCAGGGTTATGTAGCTGGGATGTATCTGAAATGGGATTTTAACCTGTATTTCTGGCTTCCAGGCTAACTTAGGGAGGATAACATTAAAAATAGGAAATGGAACCGAGGATGGCCTCAAAGGCCAGGTCCGTGCCCTTTCATGACCAGATTTGCTCAATGTATGGAATGCATTCAGTTTCTTTGGGCAGGCCTCTACATTGACTCTACCTCATTAGAGTCCTTGGTGTTTTAGACTATGGAGATAGCTGAAATTGCTTATCTTTTGTACATAAATCCTGTTTTGGACAAGTTTGAGAGATTGTAAGGATTGGACAAAGTGTCTAGTCCTCCATCTTGTTGGATACATCGACATTAACTTTAGCTGGGTTCTGGGTATTTATTCTTCAAGATCTTGGCAGATCTTTTATCAGAGAAAAATGTGATGGCTGAACCCAAAGTTATTAAAAGGTTTTTGAAAATTTGCATGAATTTTTGGGGTTGCCATCCCACAATATTGACTTTTATTGAATTTATAGAACTTTAGACCCCCTCAGACCTTTTTCAAGTAGATGACTACCTATACCTTCCCCATATGCAGTAGATAGAGCCCTGGGTCTGGTGCCAGGAAGTCCATTTGAATCTGAGTTAAAATTTGGCCTCATACCCTTACTAGCTATGTGACCCTTAACCTCTGCTCTCCTCAGTTTCCTCAACTGCAAAATAGGGGTAATAGAGCCTATCTCCTAGAGTTGTTGTGAGGATGAAGTGAGATAATAGTTGTGAAGCACTTAGCACAGTACCTGGCACATGTTGTTTCTGTTGGGTTGGGTTGGTCACGTACAACTCTTCATGACCCTGTTTGGGGTTTTCTTGGCAAAGATACTGGAATCATTTGCCATTTACTTCTCCAGCTCCTTTGACAGGGTGCAGTGACTTGCCCAGGGTACACAGCTAGGAAGTGTCTGAGGCCAGATTTGAACTCAGGAAGATGAGTCTTCCTGACTTCAGTGCTGGCACTCCATCCACTCGCTACGAACCACTGAGCTGCCTTGCTTCCTCCTTTCCCATCTTGTACTTGTATCAGATCTAGTCCATCTTCTGCTTGTTTGAAGTAAGGAGTGGCACTTTGCTTTAGTGTTGTGTGTGTGTATGTATGTGTGTTTTATATATATATGTATATAATATGTATAAATATATGCATAAATATATAATTATATGTACACGTATACACATGTATATACACACACATACACAACATATATGTGAAAATACTACTTCTTACCTCAGATAAGCAGAGACATGCACATATACAAGAAAATTATACATATATATATAAAGCCAAACATATAAACACACATACATACATATGAAAGTACCACTCCTTACCTCCAACAAGCCTAGTGATATATGCATATGCATATGTATATATGGATAATATTTATCTCTCTCTATATGTGTACATACATATATATACGCACATACACACATGCACATATTCCAGGGCTTAGCCAAGTGCCTAGCATAGGGGTGGGGAGCCTGAGGCCTCAAGATCACATGTCTTTGTATATGTGGATATCCAAGTTTGGATTCAGTCAAAGGGCTGTACTTGAGCACCTGGAGGGCCACATGTGGCCACAAGGCCGCAGGTTCCCCATCCTTGGCTAACACATAGCAAGTCCTATAATAAATGCTTATGGACTGACTGACTGACGCGGTGATGCAACTGCATCTCAATTGTTCCATTTTAAAATGGTCTAGGGATCATTTGCCTTCCCAGCACAATCCTCATTGCTTTCCTTATTGAGAATCTTCATGCCAATTTTCAGGGCTTTTTACTTTGTAAGGACCTAATAAAGATTAGTTGAACTGAATTGCCAAGCACTCTGTTCTGTTTCTGCTTTTTATTTCTGAGGCATAGATGCAGGTCAATATCATTTAAGGCCAGAGGCTTGAAAAGACTTTGAAGACTTTCAAATACAATGAAAGTAAAAAAAAATGTGGAAGTGAATAGTGTTGAACTTTCTTTTTCGGTGGTTGAAACATAGGCACTTGGCTTCATTCCTGAGTCATTTCTGTCATGCTCTTCTCTTTGCTCCATCTTGATGTCTTTCTCAGGACTAAGTCGATGGAAATATTTATTAATAGGGATGGTGATATTGTAGTCAGGGATTCCCAATCAAGTGACTTCCAACAGGAACCCCAGCTAAAGCCTGCAAACATTTCTGGGGAGGGAGAATATCTGAAGATCATTGCTTTAACGATACCTAGTAGTTAGCAATTCTATTGTCCTCTAAAGTTTGCAAAGTGCTTTACATCTGTTATTTCATTTGGTCCTCACTGTTATTATACTCACTTTACAGATCAGGAAACTCAGGCAGAGAGAGGCTGAATGACTTCCCTGTGGCAGGGGTATGCTGGAACCCACTCATACTTCCTCAGGAGAATTTTCAGTGTGAGCATTTGCACCTCCTAAATCAGCAAAGGCTTTAAATTAGGACTCAATTTATTGTTTTATTGATTGTCTAGACTTAAAAAGTGATGGAGAAAATGTTAGTAATACAAATTAAACTTTAAAAAATGCATTATGGGTATGTTTTTTTTTCTCTCTAGAGAGCCAGTGGTTAAATATTTACCAGCTCACTGCTGGCTCAGGGTCAGTCAGCTAGTAAGTATCTGGGGCTTGATATGAAACTAGCCTGTCCCAATGGTTGGAGAGAAAGCAATGATTTCCCCTCCTCTCTTCCCCAATTTTCCTGCATCTCTTCATTCTTTTTCTTCACTTCTACCTCTTTCACATATTAATTGAATTTTCAGGAATAGTAGATTCCATCCACAAGAAGGTCGAGGAAGGGGATGGCTTTAGGCTAAAAGTGTTATAAGGGTAAATTATCAGTCTACCCAGATGTCAAAGCTCTGTCAAAGGCTCTTTGAAGGCTCCATAACTTCTTGAGATGGCATCTTTGAATAAATCCTTTCTAATTATATCACCTTCACTTGGGCAAAAACATCTAACCTTCATGAGAATTAATGTCTCATAATAAAATTTGAGAATTATGTATCAAAATGAAATTGAGTCTCATGAATGAAATTGTGTCTTATAAAAACATCACAAAACTATATATACATGTGTGTCTACATATATACATATACATGTATACGTATATGTAATATATACATATACATGCACACATATACACATACATTATATAGATATATATTATGTATACACCCATGTGTGCATCTATATTTGTTGACCAATTTGCCAGTCTGGTACAGCAGTAAGCTATGCTCCAAAGTTTTTTTTTTTAATTTTATTTGTTCATTTGCAAAGTGCTTCCTTATGACTGTTTCTAAGATTTTCCCTTTAGCATTGAAGTTCTGGAATTTGTTTATATTTCTGGATGAGTTAAATTTAAGCTTTTCTTGTTTGTTTCGTTTTGTTTTTTTGGGGGGGGCAGGGCAATTGGGGTTAAGTGACTTGCCCAAGGTCACACAGCTAGTACATGTGTCAAGTGTCCGAGGCCGGATTTGAACTCAGGTCCTCGTGACTCCAGGGCTGGTGCTCTACTCACTGCACCACCTAGCTGCCCCCCAAAGTTTTTACAACAGAAAATTTTGTATGTAACCTTTGGTCCAAAGTCCCCAAGACTCTGGGCTCACCTGACCCTGGTCTAATACTGAGGGTCGGCCCCCTGCATACTCTTTTTGCTTTATTGCCTCCAGTCAAGAGTTTATTCAGGGAAAGTCTCCAAATATAACAAGTAATAATTTTTTCCTAAGTTTCCACAAATGTGGCTTATATGTTCCCAACCCCTAGATGAGATCTCAAGGTAAAAATATATTTTGGATACAGGACAGCCTTTATTTCACCCCTTAGAAACTGCAGAAGTCCCAAAGGTCTCATAGGAGTTCATAAACAAATGATACAATTTTTCTCCCTTGCTGGTATGGCCCATTTCTCCACTTGAGTTCTAAAGTCTTTCCATTTCAGTGCCACCAGAAGATTTGGGTTCACAGTGGGGGCCATCCTTAGCTTTCCATGGGGTCCTATGCCGTTGTGCCCCTCTGTATTGAGGGTGCCTCCTGGAAAGTAGAAACACTTGAGGCTGCTGGAGAGGCAATTTCCTTTCTGTTGAATACACTGATCTCTACACTGGTTGAATAACTTCCGGTATTTATGAGCAGTAGAGGTGGCTGGGTCCTGATCTACCGTGGTGTGGCTTTCCTGCCTTTGCTGCTACTCCTGCAGTTGCTGGGGCAACGTGGTGGATTGATCTTTTCTCTCCCAGAGTCTCCTGCTCTGAAAACCCACTTCTGTCTCCAGAAGGCCAGGTGTCCAAACCCTCATACTCAGAGTTACTTGTCAGTCAGCCAATAAACATTCATTAAGCCCCTGCTCTGTGCCAGTCACTGTACTAAGCCCTGGCACTGTGTTGCTGCTGCTACTACTATTAATAATAATAGCACTTAACTATATGCCAGACACTATACTAAGCACTTTACAATTATTATCACAACAACTCTGGGAGGAAGGGGCCATTGATATCCCCATTTTACAGATAAAGAAACTGAGGCAAACAGGGTTAAGTGACTTGCCCAGGGTCACACAGCTCTTACGTGTCTGAGGCTGGATTTGAACTCAGGTCTTCTTGACTCCAGGCCTGGCACTCTATCCACTGCACCACCTAGCCTCCCTGCTTCATTTTGTTTTTGTTGTTGAGCCATTTCAGTTGTGTTTGACTCCTTGTGACTCCATTTTGGAGTTTTCTTGGCAAAGATACTGTAGTGGTTTGCCATTTTCTTATCCGGAATGTTTTATAGATGAGGAACTGAGGCAAGCAGGGTTAAGTGACTTGCCCAATGTCACACAGCTAGTAAGTCTCTGAGGCCAGATTTGAACTCGTGAAGACAAATCTTCCTGATTCCAAGCCCAGTTCTCTACCCACTGGACCACCCAGCTGTGCCCCAGAGAGGGTTAAATTCACACAAGTAGAGAACTCAGATCATTTGATGCCAAGCTCAACACTTCTTTCCAATATACTGCACTGATACTGCAACATGAGACACTTTGTAAAACACTTTCCTAAAATCTAGATAAATCATATCTGTGTCTAGCAACTCAGTCAAAAAAAGGGAAATGAAGTTAGACTGGTTGAGCTGTTCTTAAATGCAGATATGCTAGTTCTTTGAGACTTCTTTTAGATGTTCACTAATCATTCTTTTAATAATAGGCTTTAGGATCCTATTAGGAATCAGTGGAGCTCACTGGCCAAAGCTTGTAAACAACATTCTCTTCCTTTTTTTTTTTTTAAAAAAAACTTCGACATTTCCCCTTCTCTAATCCTGTTCTCTGTGATCTTTCAAATATTAATGACAGCTCAGCAATCACATTTTTGTACCTGGAGATATATAAGTCATCTGAACCTGGTAACTTGAGCTCATCAAGAGTATATAGGTGCTATTAACTTATTTTGGATATCAACTCGTTATTAGCCGTATTTTGCTTTGGCTTTTCCAGTCCAAAAATCATCCCACCTCTTTGAAGAGAAGATGGAAGCAAAATACGGGTTGAGCAGGTCTGTCATTAGTTGCCATCATCCCATCTACTCAAATAGTGGTCCAATTCCTTCTTTGACATTCTCTTCTTGAGTATAGCTGAAACACCCTTTTTTTTGGTTTTAGTTTTTTTAATGGGGGATTGTCCAGTAGGGCCAGTCCTTATAGACCTATACAGAGTGCATCAGTGTGCTCAGCTGATGCAATTCCTCATGTAGAAAAGAGGGGGAGCCTGATTCTGAAACAGTGTTAGTGACATATAATAGAAGTGCCTTGGAAAGATTTTTGGAGCATTCGTAGACCTTCTGGAACTGCTTCTGCTCTGCTAATCATGTGTTGAAGAGCAACCCATTTGATTGGCTAGAGTTGAGGAACTAGAATTGGGGGTCCCTTCAAGATGCATTAGTTGGCCTTGGCTTCTCTCTGGGTTGGGTGTCTTCTTTAGATTGACCCCTTTGCTGATGGCTTCCAGTGAGAGATAATGCTCTAAGGGAAGAAACCTTAGGCCTTTCCCCTGTTCAAGGTTAGCATGTTATCATGTGAATACCGGCTTTGATTATTTTCTGTCCTTGGATTTTGTTCTTTCATTTTAAGTAAAGGGATTAAAAACTGCAACTTTGTGAGTTTCAAAAGGTTAGGAGAAGAAGTCATCCAGGAGTCCAGTCTGTGCTGGGTTTTGCAGCTATCGCTGCATTGATAATCCAAAAGTAAAGAGTAACCTTTAGGACTGGGTCTAGAAATAGTTGGGAGGACCCATCCATCAACAATGCCACATTTGGTTGTGAACTGGGCGGGACCAATGTTATGTAGAGAGTATGCTAAGTCTGAATCCACTGTCTCTAGAGACTGAAGTAGTATAGAGGAAAATGTGCCTCTGAGGTATTGGGGTGATACATCTATATTTCTGTTCTTGCTATACACTTGAATAAATATCCTTTTGTAAAAGCTAATTGATGTTAATTGGTTAAATGGAATGGGAACACTAGCAGCTAATAATGAGAGGATCACACCTGTAATTTTCTTCCTTCCAGGGTTCTAGAGGCATCCCTGTAATTAGGGCTTGGCTTGAGCTGATAGTAGTAGAAAAATACCTCAATTCCTTAGGGGCACCCCTAGAACCTGGAAGGAAGATAAAGCTGGCCTAACTCTAGGACAGCAAGGTCAAAGAACAGTAGGCATTCCTCGCTAGACTGAGCATATTGAGAATTTTAGCACTTCTGATACCTGTTACAGGGCCAAGACAATCTTTCCATTCATCCTTTGTTACCTGACCGTATTTCCATCTTCTGTACATGCCTTTTGAAAATTTAAACTGGGTTATGAATTCTTTGTGCAGTCACATTCTTCTCTTTGAACAACGCTTCTTTTCCCTCCCTATTGGAATTGCTCCTCTCTGTACCTTGAGAATTTCCTGTACCTTCAGAGCTGCCTTTATCTCTCCTATGGTGACTTTCCTGGTAGAATTTTAGTCCAGTGGGTCCTACCTATATGAGTCAGACTATGCCTGGCTTTGCCTCTTTATGGCTACTGCCAGGCATAAGGTTGTAGAACTTCTCACTAATTCCCGCTTCCAACTTCACCTGGGATTTTTGTCTGAGGTTTTTCTTCTTCCTTATTAGCATTTATATATATAGCACTTTAAGGTTTGAGAAGCCCTTTGCAAATATGATCTCATTTTACCCTAACAACAATCCTGGGAGGTAGGTGCTGTTATCTCCATTTTATAGATGAGGAAACTAATACTGAGGGCAGGTAAATGACATGCTCAGGTTAAAAAAACTAACAAGTGTAGTTAGTAAGTATCTGAGGCTGGATTTGAACTCAGATCTTCCTGACTCCAAGACTAACATTATCCACTACGCCATATAGGGATTCCTCAAGGACAGGCTGAAGGATATCTGAGAGGTCTCATCTTGCCTTTAGCCTCATTATGGTCCAGATGTAACTATTGGGGCTTGTAAGTACCATGGTCATACATATAGCTTTATGTTATGGGTTTACATGCAGTGCAATCATGGAGGAAGAAATCCTCTTACCAACTAACCATGTGGGAAATAGCTTACAGATTTGCCCTTTACACCTAAAATGAGGGAGTTGGAGTAAAAATACCTAAGGTTCTTTACAGCCTTAGCTCGATGATCCTATGAAAAAGGATAATTTCTTTTCTAGGAGGGGGTAGGACTGTCTTCTTCTTTAATCACCTGTTCATTATTATTCCTAATATGTAGATTCATTCACTCCTACCTTCTATCACATTTACTCATTCATGCATTCAACAAAGATTTTTTTGAGTTCTAGAGTTGATTGTAAATACCTCTCTTTTGTCATGTTTCGTAGGAATATTTAGAGATTCATGTTTAAGACAACAGTCTCTGCCAGCATGAATCAGACTTCTTGGAAGCCTTATGTATTCTTGGTAGATAGTACACTGGGAAACAATTGTGAAACTAGGGAATGGTGTGCAGGAATATAATAACCTGGCTTGGCTTTGGCAGCATACCTAGGGTGCAATTGTTAATTGGAGACAAGTTGAAGTTTTATTTATATTTTTTTATTTAAAGCCTTAGTTGTGGCACTTTTATGGTGGTATAACTCAATGCCAATACGATGCTTAAAATACACTTGTTTTTAAGTCAGCAACCACTAGATGGCATAAAATGTTCACCTATTCTGAACCAGCCTAGTGAACATAGTGTTAGGGTGACTGATGAGGAAACACAATATATGTAGGTCACTCCTGAACATATTATGAGCTGATTAGATAAAAATTGTGGCAAACCGGCAGGAGCAGAAATGAGAACGGATACCATAGAAATGTAAACAAACTCAACTATAAATCATATTATAGAGTTATGGTCCTAATGGTATAAAAATTTAATTAGATTAGGAAGTTTTTAGCATGTTCGTTTGTTACTGTCATCATGATCTGTTGACTGATGAACTTCACTGAAAGAAAGTCCAGTGTTACTGCCGGTCTCAGCCTGGTAGTTAGAGCCCTTCACATGCTGGCTCATTCTTCTAGATGGCTGGAAATGAAATGCAGATGTTTCATATTACTTCCTTTCCGTCATTCTACTTTCCAGTCAAACTGGCTTACTAGTTTTCCTCTGAACTTTACATATCACCTTCTGCCTCTATGCTTTTGTGCAGGACAGGCTGTCCCCAGTGTCCCCTGCTCCTACACAAGGCTCTCCTGCTCCTGCCTCTCCTTGAAACTCATTTGCATTTGCTTATCTGGGTGTACATTGTAAGCAGTCTCCCTTGCATGTATGTGTGTGTGTGCCTCTAGACCTTAGCGTAGCTCCTCGTACATGGAAATTGCTTAATACGCATTTACTGAATTGTTGAATTGATCAGATATAAAGCAGATCATAGAACTGAGATCTGGAAAGTACTTTAGAGAGCAATGAGGCTAAAGTCCAGCCTAGTTTTACAGAACAAATCCTTTTATTGAGGTGATTCGTTCTGTGAAGTTTAGATTCAGTCAAAGGGCAGCATTTGAGGACCTAGAGGGCCACATGTAGCCTCAAGGCCACAGGTTCCCCACCCCTGAGCTAAACCATTCATATTAGAGATGACAAAACTTGAAGCCCAGAGAAGACTTGACCAAGGTTGTACGGATGTCACTTATTTGGTGACAAATAAGATATGTGGATTATCTAAATGCATAGACTTGACTTATAGGGGGCATGGATATGATCTGAGGCCTGGCCTGCCTCTGCAGGGAGGAGGAAAGCCAAGGCACATTCTTGCTTTCTAGCTGAAAGGGAGGACTAGGCAAAGTCCCAGGCAGCCAGTGTTAGGTAATCTCTTTTCCAGTCTCTAAGAAGGGTATCAGGTTAGAATTATATCTATATGCCATCCCTCAAATATCTCCGGTCCAGAGGTCTGAGTGAGGGTTCAGAAAGAAAACTGCTTCCTTTGTCACTCTTTAAGGGGAAGGCAATCCTTAACTTACACTTGCCAGCTTAGCTGCTTTCTACCAAAATGCTGGTTATACAAGAGACCATTAGAAATAGCAAAAAGTGAGCAAACCCATTTATCCAAGCAAGTAGCAAACCAGAATTAGAGAAGTTATACAGATTACATTGCACCAGAGAATTATTGTTTGTCCTTCATGCTCAAAGAGGACAAAAATCACATGATGATGTCAGGGTCAATGCACAGAGTGTCCAGCTGTGACTGATCATACCAATATGAACTCAGAAGGCTCTTACACAGGTTGGGTAGAAATAGTCAGCATGACCATTTGAGAGGGAGATATCTCTAAATTTGCACATATATTTCTTTTGAACTACAGCAATTCTGCTTTGCTTATAGAGCACAGCTCCTTCTTTGATGTGGGCATGCCATGCTGGGTGGCTCTATGCCAGTGTCTCCCATGTCTCGCAATTAATACCAAAGTTCTTCAGAGAGACCTTGAAAATGTCCTTGTATTACTTCCTCTGACGACCACGTGAGCTTTAGCCATGTGTAAATTCTCCACAAAAATAGGCAAATGTATGTTTAGCATTTGAACAACATGGCGAACCCATCTGAATTGTGCTGTCTGCAGTAGGGTTTGAATGCTTGTCAGTTCAACTAGATAAAGGACCTCAATGTCCAGTACCTTATCCTGCCAGGTGGTCTTCAGAATCTTCCTAAGACAATTCAAATGGAAGTGGTTCAATTTTCTGGCATGGCACTGCTAGACTGTCCAGGTTTCAGAGTCATACAACAATGAGGTCAGCCCAATGGCTCTGTAGACTGAAACTACTGAAGCACAACATCAGTAGGCAGCCCAATACTTTTTCTCTCCCACAGTCTCTTTTGGAGCCTCCCAAACACAGAGCTAGCTCTGGCAATTCATGTGTCAACCTTACCACCTGGAAAGTATACTGTCAAGGCAAGTGAATTTATTCACAGTAGGAGAGAAAGAACAATCCTACCCAGAAGAGGTCCATTCTAGCAGCCTCTAGAATTTCAAGCAAGTCCAGAAATGTAATGGGTCAGCTTCCCTTGACTACTGTCTTTTTCCTGTCTCCTGGCATTGTCTCTTTCTATATGCCTCTCTAGAAAATTCTAGAACCAATTCATTAAGTTTCTTATGTAGGAATGCAGGACTGTACCCAGGATTATCTCTACTAATCAATGAGTTGTTTTCCCCTTTGCATACACACCAGGAAGCAAAACCTTTCAAACTTGGATGGAAACTGGATTACATAGATAATAAGTGGCTTCTGAAAGACTCAAACTCAGGTCCTCAGATCGTAAAATTCAGTTGCCTCCAATAAAGGAAAATTTTAGGACAAAAATTTAGAACTAGAAGGGCAAGCGAGACAGCTCAGGGCACAGTGGTGAGGGCACTGTGGAAAACAATAGATTTATGTTCATCTTTGTAGATGGCATGCAGAAACAGTTGAAGGTGTGGGACGTTCTAACTTCCGAAGCTAAAAAGGCTGACTAAGTGGTAGGCTTCCCTCTTGGTGGTCAAGGATTGGAACTTGTCACAGACAGAGCAAGGGATGTTATGCCCCTCTTGAGACCAGGTGTAACCGAAAAATTTCACATTCTCTGTGGTGCCCTCACCTTCTCAATGAGATAGGTCACCAAAGTGGCTACCAGGACTGTCATAGCCTTTTGTCTGGTGCACTAAACCAGGATGCCATCCATGGAGTGCCACTTTTACACTCTAAGGTTAGGCCAAATTGGACAGTTATAAGGGTGATGGTATGTACCAGCACATGAGTCTAGAAAGGGAACCACCTGACACCTATAGACACATTTTTATAGTTTAGGGTCAGGAGGGTTACAGGGGCTTAGAAACATCCTCCTCCAACAGCTGGCAGAGAAAGCTATGGAGCTTACTTGAAATGATCCAGTTGGGTGCACCCCTTTCACAAAGTAGCCAGTGAAGCTATGATTCCTCATCCTGGTTCTTTGGTGAGTTTTTGCCTGGACCCTGAAGGGGCTGGTGATGGGGATCCCAAGTCTGATTGTTCCTGTAGAGGGAACACTCGTGATCACAAAGGTCTGGGTACCCTGAGGGTAAGTACTTTGGAGGCTGTATCCCTCTCATCTTCAGTGAGGTCTAGGTAGTTTAACAGGTACTGCCCAGTCTTGGTCTGGGTCATTATGGGGAGCAGGGCTAGCTGGTATTCCTCTGAGGCAGCTTGGAGGAAAACTATTTTGGCATCATCATCATCTGGAAGAGCTTCCTTGGGGCCTTGCCAGCAAGCCTCCTGATAGGGCTGGCTGGTTTCATGATAGACCCATAGCATCAACCCCATTCCCTGAGTCAGAGTATGCCCTTCATCGAGGTAGTCCAAGAAGTCTGTGCATAAGCAGTGATGGACAATACGATGGGCGGGGGCATAGACACCATACCCAAAATACCCATTAAAGAAGGGAAAGGGTAGAATTTTCTCCCCTTGGTGCCAGGTAGACATGGATGAGGAAGTCCTGGGGATTTTTAAAGAAAGCTATTCCTCTAGTGTCCTGGCAGATGGCAATTTCCTAAGTTCCCTTGGGTTAAGAGGAAGCTTTTCCCTGCTAAGAAATAGACGATGTAAGCAAGGAGTATCTTTTCCTCCTGGCTGTTGCTGGAGGTCTTTTAAAGGGTCCAAAATTCTGTCTCTGTCATG
Organism: Trichosurus vulpecula; assembly: GCF_011100635.1. Lineage (NCBI taxonomy): Eukaryota > Metazoa > Chordata > Mammalia > Diprotodontia > Phalangeridae > Trichosurus > Trichosurus vulpecula. The sequence goes on from NC_050577.1 coordinate 174,441,679, forward strand.
GGTTGGACCTCATCAGAAATTTCAATGATTGGGGAAAGGGAGGGATTAGAAAGACTGTCTGTGAGCCCTCCCTACTCATTGTATCTTACTGTTCCTCTGGTGACCACTTGGGAAGGCTGTTGGGCCTTAGTCAAGGGGCAGGTGGACATTTCCTCTTCAGGGATGGGGAGGGCCTCTCTCATTTTACTCTAGCCCACATCTTTAGGACTATGGTCAGCGGTGAGATCCTGGTCCTTCATGAGAGGTGGTGAGGGGTTACTCCCTAGGATTTGAGGCAGAAATACGGACTTTAGGTAGTCTTAGTGAATAGCTGTTTAAAGGCAGAGCGGGCAAGCATCCTGGGTGCTGTGTCATTGGGCAGGTGCCTTTTCTAATTCCTCCGCACTGTGAGGGGGAACTAGGACAAAATGTTCTTTTTTACATTTTCCCAGGAGGGTTCTAGCTGGCTCGTACCATGGATGACTTGGCCAATAGCCAGAAGGACTGCTAGAGTTGAGCCAGCAATGGGGAAATGTGATAGACAACACACCATCTACCTCACCGTTGCCTAGAGCTCCAGGGACTCTTCACTGGGTGCTCATTTTAACAATGGGAAGAATTCCTCTGACCAGTAGTGTGGACTTCCCACCCCTCAAAGCCCTATGGCAACACCCCTTAAAACATCGCTGGTTCCACTCGTAGATCTTACAAAAAAGAACAGGGAAAACACCTTGAAAGCAAAATAAACAACAATAACAGATAGCCAAACCCCTCTGGATGTCTCAGAGTCTGTCCCACGTCCAATTAAATCCTGATTTAATCCAGTCCCACAGCCTTTTGCTCAGGTTAGGTCAGAAGTCAGTCCCATCCTTGTTGGCGCTGCTCTGGAGATACCTGGTCAGGTTCTGAGATGTCTATGAAATGAAACCATTTGGTAACTTCCCATTGGGGTGTTGTTAATTGTCTCTATCTGCCAAAGTTGTACAAGTGCTATGTATAACCTCTAAATTTCAGCATCATAGGGCAAAATCCTGGTCACTCTTCTTTTCCTTTAGTTCTAAGCAAGTTCTTCCCTTGACAAGACACTTACACCCTTGCTCAGACATGGCTTTTGTTCCAAATCTCATTTGGGTACAATTATATCATTTTACCTACATCCCAGTGTGTCATATCACATACTCTGTTTTAATACGGGGCTTACTTAATAACTCATGAGATGTTCCTTCTGGCAATCTTGCACTTTTTTCCTGAATACTTATTGCAAAATTAATTTTTTTTATTCCCCCTCCAGTGGAATTCTTACTTTAAATGGATCCACTTGTAAATAGACCTCAATCAACATAAGCTATACACTTGAAGTTTCACAAAGCTTATGGGTAACATATCAAATGTTATGGAAAGGCTCTTCTTCCAATACATTAGAAAAACAGATACAAATTGGTACACGTGCACAATTCTATTTGTTTGGAAATATAGAAGGCCAATATACTTAAAAATATTTCTCAGTATCATTGCCCTCATTCAATGAGAGTGAATTCCCAATGATGAGATCAGTGGAGATCACTCACAATTCTGCTTCTTTAGTTGTGTTCAACTCACTTCAAAAATTCCCCTAACATTTATTAAGCACTAAATGTATGGAGAACACCAGGTTAGATGTTGGGGAAGATACTATACAAAGTTTAAGTGATCCACCATTCTTGGCCTCAGAGAGTTTCAATCTAGTCTTTTCAATCAATTAATAATCAATTAAAGGAACTCATTAAAAACTGACTCTATTCCAGGTACCATGCTGAGTGCACAGGTCCCAAAGAAAAAGCACAAACAGTCCTTGTCCTCTCCACTTCCCCATCTTCAGTTACCTTGCTAGCCATTTTTGCTTTTGTGACTTGCTGTAACTTGAACCTCAACATATCTCAAACATAACTAATCTCCTTATGGACTAAACAAGCTCTTCCTCCAATGTATTATTATATTTATGGTTATACGTTTTTGCAGTTATCTTTGATATTTTCGTCTCCCTTATGCTCTAACATCTAGCTACTTGTCCTTTTTTTCTTTTTAATATTGCTAATATCCATTCCCGTCACCCAACAATCATTATGTAGGCTTATTACATTGTAATTGGACTATTTATTTCCATAGCGCTCACGACCAATATCTCTGCCTCTGACATCTTCTTATTCCTATCCATCCTGCATATTGCTTCTCAATTACTTATTCAATATCTCTATGATCGATAATATTACTGGTAGGAGTATTTCCTCCATTGTTATATCTACCTTCCAGGGTCGTTGTGAGGATAAATGAGATCATGTTCGTAAGGTGCATTGCAAACCTTAAAGTACTATATGATAATAATAACAGCAATATTGCTACCACTAACGGAGTACTTTTACTACTATAATAATATGGAAGTACAATAATATCATAATATGTAAGGGAAATATAGATAATAAAATAAATACCATAACAACTAATAGTAGTAGTAGTAATAGTGGAATTCTGACTACCAAAGCACCTATTTAGGCAACCTATTAATGACTTAATAGATAAGTCTTAAAGAGTTTCCTGAGACTGAGAGAGGATAAACGGTTTGTTTGTGGACAAACAGCTACTAAGATTCAGAGGTAGGAAATGAGCCTATATCTTACTGATTCCAAATCCATTCTATCTTCTTCCACAATGATTACGGCTGGCAGCCTAAAAGGCTCGGTTGATAGAGCACTGGACCTGTAATAAGGAGGTCCTGAGTTTAAATCTGTCCTCAGACACTTACAAGCTGTTTGCCTCAGTTTCTTCAACTGTAAGATGGGGATGATAACAACACCTACTTTGCAGGATCTTTTGTATGGATCAAATGAGAAGGGGTCAATATGCTTCATGAGAAGCCAAAAGAATCCATGATACCAAAAATGGTTAAGAACCCCTGTAATAGAAAGTTTGCTTACCTAAACTCATCTTATATTTCCTGCCTTCTATTATTTTTTCTTGCTCCTTCTACACCTGCCTATGATATCTACCCCTTCCTTGATGCTTCAAGTCCCAGTTCAATCATCTCCTCCATGGAACTCAAGATGACAACTTCCATCCAACATAATCACTCCCTTCTGAAGTGCTAGAACACATGTTCACCAATTATTTGTCATACATGTAGAAAAAAAACTTGCCTAATTGTGGCATAGAGTTGTCTTTTTGTTGTTGTAGGCAATGCTGATAGTTTTATAAGCTATGGTAGGTCCCACCAAGTTCAAAAGGTATCTAGTGAAATACATCTTTCATCCAAAGATCAATCTAGGCAAAACTGGAAAAGCTCATTACCAGAAGACTGGCCATCAGGTAATAGATTTTTTTTTGTTAGGAGAAGGGGGAAAGAGGTGGGATAAACCGCAGACCATCCATTAAAGCACACAAGTGTTGTGATCTGCACTGGTGAAAGGGAAATGCACACCAGTGAAAGCATAGACCCTCTACATAACCATGCTGAGACAGCATGTGTGAAAGAGATAATAAATACTAGAAAGTGTCAGAGTAGGAAGAGTTTAGTGTGGGCCAGGATAGTTGTAGACGGCTTCAAGAAGGAAAATCATATTGAGCTATGTCCTGAAGAACTGGTAGGTTTTGGAAAACATTGAAAGTGCTACCTAAATCTGGGTCAATTTTTGCAACAATGAGGGACTACTGAAATTACTGAATTATTGATTTGCATAAAGTCTTTTGAAAAATGACTTCAGTATTGAATCAAAGCTAAAAATATTAATTGTAATACTACATGACAAAAATTACACCTATATACTTCTTTAATATTACCATTTTTTTGCTCTTCAATTTTTCTCAAACTCTGAACATCTTAAAAATCCCATTGACTTCTTGAGGCCCGTGTATAGTTGATGCATATCCAGTGTGAGAGTCTACTTTGAGTACAGACTCCAAGCTTCAGGGAGTTTTAGGGTGGAGAGGAATGCTCCACTTTAGACAATTCAGATATTATTTGTACCTACTTATTCTTAGTGTTCCCCTTGACTCAACTGTTTGCACAATCTCTGAAGACCTTGGATGATGCTCTTGTAGCTTTTGTTCAGCCATGATTAATATTAATGTAATGCATCAATGTGATGGCCTATTATTGTGTCATAGGAGGTGACATATATGAGCTACTACATATGGATTTTAACACTGCAGCACTCAGTGTGTCACATGACAAGATAGAAGTGGTCTTTACATAAATATTGAGGACATGTAGTGGAAAGAGCACTTGCTATGGAATGAGATCTCAGGTTCCAATCTCACCTCAATCATTGAGTAACTTTGGGCAAATCATGTCACTTTTATAAGCCTCAATTTCTTTATCTGTAAAATGTATGGATTGGACTTGATGTCCTTTTAAAATACCTCGTACCTCTGAATCTATGATCCTAAGAGTTGCTAGATCAGGCCACATACCATAGAGGAGATTACTGCTAGAGGCAACACAATTCTGAAATCATTGAGGGATATGCTGAAATTTTTCAGGAAAGAAGAGACCAAGTTGGGGGAAAACAATTTCCTTGTGATGCTATATGTGTAACGATCATGGAACACCACAATCTCAGAAAGCCTGAAATTGTGCGTCACCCAAAAGTCATTAAATAGATATGTGATAGGCAGAGGTAAGCTGCTTTGTATTTTAAAAAAAAAGACTTCGATGAGAGAGAGATTTCATTTAGGAAATTTATTATCGAGCAAAAGAGTTGGTCAACCAAATAATCAGAATGACGATGAATAGATGAATAGCCAAAATGCTGCAATAGTTCCCAAAGAATGTAAAAGACCTCGATGGAGATTTCCAATGTGTTAGGCAGATCCATTATGGGAGACTCAAGGAAAGATATCAATGAGGGTAATGCAGAAAGAGGAAATGTGTATGGGGTTCAATATGGCATTCAATCATGTGACCATGATTTCCATTGAAGATATGACATATTATGATGAGGTGTCCCAAACACTGAAAATGTTAGGCCTCTCTGAATCTTTAGGAGGGTTGACCTGGATGCTGATAATCTTTAGAGAAAAAGGTAAAATGGAAATACTTCTACATTAATGTGCAGTGTGAGAAACCCTATTGCCTTCGTTCACCCTTGTGTTCTTGTAAAACTGATGTTCAAATTTAATTTCCATTGAAATACCAAGATGAGAATGCTTGAGATGAGAATGACCTACGACTGTCACTAAATGCTGGGAATTAACTTTCTTAACTGGGTAATTAGGACTATATTAAGGCTATAATTTTGCAGCTAGGATTATGGGTGTGTGTGTGAAAGTCTGATATAAATAAATGCTTGAAGGGCTTGAAGATTTCATCCCTCAATTAATGAATATTTCATAGGCCTAGTAAATCACCAACATGCACACAATACATTTCAGAGACCTAAACTGAGGAAATTGCCCCGAAGATAGATTTGCTCTGTTTTTTTTATTGATTCTATACCCTCAGCCCAACATGATTACAGCAAGCTTATAGCTACAAATGTCAGGAGTCAAGGCAAGACAGCTACTGCAAAGACATTGTTAGCATAATACTTCCTACCATAAATTAATGCTGCCTTGGGCCAGGAGGTTGGATAGGACAAATGACTTATGGGCTCCCCTCTATAGTATGTTCTTCCTTTCTTGATGCTACCACCGGGGACTCCTTTCTCCAACTCCAGCCGCTTCACAGCCCTCCTTCCCCCCACTCTCACCCCCTTTGCCTTTGTGCTGCTCAGGGACTGGTCCAGGCTATTTGACTATTTGATCATTTGGGTAAAAGGAGAGTCAGCAACTCTATTCATTCTAGCAAGTTGTAGGAACTGTAGGCCTCACTATCTGCCTTGTCTTAAGATCATCCAGAAATTTCTATCTGCCCTTCCTCTGTATCCTCCAGACCCTCTGTCACCATCATCTGACATACTGACCTACCTGAACAGAGGATTCCTGAGAATGCTCCCTACAAATGACTTTTCTTTTGTGTGTTGTCTCTTTCAATAAGATTATTGAGATCAGGTACTGCCTCACTTTTTCTGTTTGTTTTCCCAGTGTTTAGTGTAGTGCTTGGCACATAGTGTTTATTTAATATATGCTTTTTCATTCATTCATTCATTCATTCGTTCGTTCATTCATTCATTCATTCATTTATGCATTCAACTTCCCTGACTTTAGACCTCTGCTTCTAAGGTTATTCTTACCTTCCAAGACCATCTTTGTCTTTATTTTTTGTTTTGTTTTGTTTTTTGGAGGGGAGAAGGCAGGGCAATTGGGATTAAATGACTTGCCCAAGGTCACACAGCTAGTAGGTGTGTCAAGTGTCTGAGTCCAGATTTGAACTCAGGTCCTCCTGACTCCAAGGCCAGTGCTCTACTCACTGCACCACCTAACTGCCCCCCAAGACCATCTTTGAACTTGGTATTCTAAATAAACTTTATCTTGACCCATTCAAGCCTCTATTTTACTTTGACTACTTGGATCATGCAAGAGAGGTCATCTCTGGGTAATGTAATTATCCTTCCGAAGGTATAGAAATCCTACCCCAAGCTCCCTAAGAAGGCATATTACTTCCATGTGTTCTTCCCTTTTCTGGCATTCCCCACTTCATTTCCAGTTATAAATTGTCTTAATATATGTTGCTACTGTCAAAGTTCAGTTGTTCATTTCTTTGCAGAGTTCCATTATTTATTTGTAGCCTCTCCTCCCAGCCCATCGCTAAATTCCAGTTTCACCCTGAGCTCACAATTGTCCCCTGCCCAGTGTAACTGTGATAGTGCAGGTGCTATATTTGTCAACATTGTGGTAGGGTAGGAGCTTTGATTTTTCTTTGATTTTCATGCTTGGACAATCTGATTCTGAGTGTGGGATGCAGACAGGGAAAGGGAAGTAGAGGAGAGAAGGAGGGATACAAGAAGGGATATGCCCACAAGCATGCAGGAGACACATCTCCTTTCTCTGGTCAGCCAGTGCATCTCCTTGGCGATGTTGCTGAGTGCATGCTCAGCAGGAGTAGGATACCAACCCTTAGATTGTACCACAGTGAGGGTCCACTGAGGGCGGGTGACAATGAACATTCACCCTCTATCCATCTCAGGCCCCGGACATTCTGTTACGCGGCAGTTGGTACAGGTAAGATTGTAGACACTGGAGGTATTGGAAAGTGGGGTCAGATGTGATGTGTTCTTATCATCCCACATGAAGGCATAATTACCACCTAAACATACTCGGGCAGGTAGGGTAATGTTTGTGCGGTTACCCATTCCAGGCATGAGTTAAGGGACGCCCTGAACTGTTACTCCCCCCACGGCTAATAGAATTTGTGCCAGCCCCTTAATGGGGACCCCAGTGGTGGTGATGTAGTAAGGGGCGGGAAATTCTTTGGTATGTCTATCTCCAAGAACACTAGTGGTGTTGTGGCAAGAGGTCAGGTTTAAGGTGGTATTGTGGGTCACTTGGGTAGTCATGCATTCCCACGTGTGGCAGTTCACAAATGGGAGAAAGTAAGAGTAGTTATGCCAGGTTGTGGTGTTGGGCTCACGATATTCACACAGTGGACGAGACCGGTAGTGGGCAGTCCACTTACTAGTGTCCTGATCCACTTGGAGGACCCAAGTCCACATGTGGAAATATCGAGTGTCCCATCCCCAATTAAGCACGTAAAGTCCTTGGACCATAGAAGGACACCAGTCAGTATCGTTCATGGTGCGGCTGCAGGTGAAAGTAGTGCCATTCCAGGAACAGTTAATGGATTTTTGTACGCACCAAGGAAGTCCGTTAACAAGACCGGTGAAAATGTATCAGAGCATGTTGTTTCCGTTGCTGTTAGAAGGAGTCCAGTAGAAGTGTTGAGCATATACCTGAGATGCATTGCCAACTAGCACTGGAGCTGGGAAGTGCTCCCTCCATCCAGGGCAACACGTGCACCCATGGCAGGTGGTGTATGAAAGCCCATCGTTTTTCGCCTCCTCCTTCTTTGTTTTCATTTTTTCCTGCGGGGAGGAGTCCCAGAAGGGCAAGGAGGAGCAGAGGGGGCATCCTGTGGGGTGTTGCTGGTGGGAACAGGTGCGCTCAACTCTCCTTTCTGTGCAAGTTGTAAGGAGAGAGACACAGCATGTTCAAGTTCCTCTCGTTTCTTCTTCAGTCTTTGTCTCCTGCCCTGGGACCTCGGCCGCCGGAGTGGTATCCAGATTATTGCGGGGTTCTTTGCCCAAGGTGTCCACCCCTTGCCCTTCCCGGGCTGGCGGCCTATTTGTATGGGGGTTGGCTGGGGTCCCTTGGGCGGAGGAGGTTCCCTCTGCTGGCAGGAGGCAGATGTTGTGGATTGGCACCCAGTGTTCTGCTCCATCATCTGCAAGGAGACAAACATACCCTGGTTCCCAAATTATTACCCTCCCTGGCCCAGACCATTGCCCTTGTTCATTTTTCCACATGGCTTGCATTAGTGTCTGTGGGGCACAGCAGTCCTGCCTGTCCTTCAGCCTGGGTTTCGGGGCTTGGACTAGATATTTCATGGCAGGACTGAGGCCTTTGTCATCAATTTTGAGGAAATTCAGTGTATATAATGTTTGATGTAGCTGCTGTGGTGGTGTGGTGCCCCTAACATCACATTTTTGTTTCTGGAGGAATGTCTTGAGAGTCTGATTAGCCCTTTCCACTATAGCTTGCCCTGTGGGGTTACATGGGAGGCCAGTAATGTGCTGTGTAGACCATTCCTGGCAGAACCGTTGAAAGGCCTGAGAAGTATAAGCAGGGCCATTATCGGTCTTTAACGTATGGGGGAGACCATGATTAGTGAAGCAGTTTAATAGGTGGGAAGTGACATCCTTCACAGCCTCTCCGGTGCACGGGGGAGGCCATGGTGAAGCCTGAGAAGGTGTCAACACAGACACGGACGTATTTTGCTCTCCCGAAAGGGGTGAAGTGGGTAACATCCATTTGCCATATGTCATTAGGCTGATCCCCGGCAGGGTTCTTGGTCTTCACGGGGGAAGGTGCTTGGAATGGAATGCAACTAGTGCAGGATTGTACTATCGTCCTAGCCTCCTCCTTAGTTATACCACACACATGTCTTAAAGACCTGGCGGAGATGTGAAAGCGAGCGTGCGCTTGTTGAGCAGGAGTGGTAAGTCCGGCAAGGAGGGAGTCCGCTATGGCATTACCCTCAGCCAGTGGGTCAGGAAGGCCGGTGTGTGAACAGATACGTATGACGTAAAAAGGGTGTTCCCTGTCCCTAATGGTCTTTTGGAAGGATAAGGTGAGTTGTGTGATGTTGTCCTCCCGAGGAGGTATGAAGGCTGTTTCCAAACCTACGGCTAGGTGAGCAACATATTTGCTATCTGTTATGATGTTAATAGGTTTGGGGATTTCCATAGCTTTAAGGACTGCAAAAAGTTCATTTTGCTGAGTGGAGGTAAAGGGGGTGTTATAGGTATGCATGACCTTTTTGGCTGGGATATAAAGAGCCGCTCTGTGATGCTTGGTTGCATCGGTGAAGATGGTAATGCCCTCCACTGGGGCCCTGGCTATGGAGGCGTCCCATGTCCAAGGCCAAGTGATAAAAGTAGATGCTAGATGCAAAGGGGTGCTGTGCTGAAAGTTGCTATTAATGAGACATTGCCAATCAACATCTTCCTGAATACATTTCTGTAATTGTTCCCTGTTATAGGAGAGATATATAGTTTCTAAATGGCATCCTGTAAGGCAAAGTGCCCTCTGATCAGCCAGCCTTCCAGATGACCTGGGTGACCAGGTTGGCATAAGTATTGCATCTTTTCTTTTTGGGCATGGCCAGATGAATCCATTCAATTATGCCCTGATCCTGATGGAGAACTGCTGTAGGGAGTTTTGGGGTATGCAACACTGTCACCGTTAGAGGCAAATTGGAGTTATACTGAGCGGTGCTTGAGCCAATTATGGCTTGCTGAACTTCCTTCATGACCTTCCTAGCCTTGGGAGCTCAGGTGACCACTTCAGTAACGCATACGGGGGATTAATTTATCTGTGGATATAGGGAGCCTGTCTCTGAGCCATTGAATATCCCCAATAAATTTTTGGAAGTCATTCAGTGTCTGAACCTGTTGAATTCTTAATTTTAGGGTTTTCATTTGAATGGTCTTTTCACTGATTTTAAACCCCAGATAGTCTATGGGCAGGCCTCTTTGTATTTTTTCTGGTGCCACAGAGAGGCCATGAATGGCCAAGTGATTGATGACCTCAGTCAACAAATGCTCCAAGAGGTTGGCCTTTGGGTGGGCTGCAAGAATGTCGTCCATATAGTGGACAATTTGTACCCCTGGGTATTGATGTCGAATGGGATCGAGCACTTGTTGTACATACCATTGACACAAGGTGGGGCTATTTTTCATTCCTTGTGGCAACACTTTCCACTGATACCAGCGAGCCGGTTCCTGCAAATTAATGGATGGAACGGAGAAGGCAAAGTGTCTTGAGGGTGCAATTTTATGCTATAAAAGCAGTCTTTGATGTCAACTACCCATATGTAGCTGTTTTCGGGTATCATATCGGGAGAGGGAAGGCCTGGTTGTAGGGCTCCCATGGTGAACATGGACTCATTGACGCGTCGGAGGTCTGTGATCATTCTCCATTTGCCTGATTTTTTCTTTATACAAAATACAAGAGAATTCCATGGGCTGGTAGAAGGTTCTATGTGGTCTAGCTCAAGCTGTTCTTTAATAAGTCCTTATAGAGCTGCCAGTTTTTCAGTAGTAAGGGGCCACTGTTCCACCCATATAGGATGGCCACCTTTCCACCTTAAGGAATTCAGATGGGCTTTGCAGGTGGATAGGCGGCTGCTCCAGTGGCCCCAAGCCAAAATCCCTTACAGTTGCCATTCTCAGCCCTAACTGTGCTAGCAGGTCATGACCCCAAAGTATAACGGGTAACCCACAGGCCACATATGGCCAAACAGTCCCTGGTTTTCCTTCATGTTCCCAACGGATAGGCTGGGAAGACTGATAAGCCTTTTGAAATCTTCCAATGCCCTGTAGTTGGTTCTGAGAGGGCGCTAGTGGCCATTGTGAAGGCCAATTCTCTAGGGGAATGACTGTCCTATAGGCCCCGTTATCCAAAAGGCCAGTGAAGGCCCTGGCGTTTAGGTGGATGGTGCACATCGGCTGGTGGACAGAGATGTCCTATGCCAGCATGACACGGCCTTCCTTGACAGGGACCTTTTGGCTGAAAATCAACACCTGGGCCACCATCTGTCCTTTATCAAGGTAACATTCTTGGTTGGTGCTATTGACCAAAGGAATTTTACTTACTATACCTGGGGTGACTACCTGAACTATAGGGAGGAGGCCAGTATAAAGATGTGTCGGAGGGGCCATTAGAAGTCCTAATTCATGATCACCCACTTTTAGAGGAGGGCATATGGGGGTGATAACAGTGGTTAGGGGATTCACATAATAATCTCCAGCACTGCACACGTCTACAACCCGGTAGGGGGTCATTGGAAGGCGAGCGCGTGTAACTGCCTCCTCAGGTTCTGGGTAGGTTCGTTGGGCTGATCCTCCCAGTCCCTCTCGTCCCCACCATTGGTCCTGGGCTGGTGAGGGGCCCGCCATCATGTTTAAATACTGCTGAGTGGGTCCAGCAGGCGGGTCAGTCCGTCCCCTCCGGCACTTGGAAGCCCAGTGCCCGGGTTTCTGTCATTTAGGGCAGGGTGTCCTGGGTCAATTTTGTCCTCTCCCTACTACAACCTTTCCTTTTTCGGCCCTGCAATCTCTCTTAAAATGCCCTGGCTTCCTGCATTGAAAGCAATTGCCCTGTGGTCGCTTGGTTCCAGTATTAAAGCTTCCCTTAATGAACCCATAAGCAGCGGCTCTGATCTGGGCTGTAAAGACCTCCATGTCAACCTTCTCACACCTCTGTAGCGTCTCCTCAATCCCTGCATCCTTGCGCAAGCCTACCATGGCCTTCTGACAATCCACACTGCAGCTGTTCCTCAGTATATCCTTTATGACTATAATGGTTCCTTCGACCTCCCCCATAATCTTTGTGACAGTGTCCTGTACACGTGCACAAAAATTGGGGAAAGATTCGTTAGGCTTTTGTTTTAAGGAATTAAGCTTGGGGGCCTGCTGCCCCGAAGCCGGGATTTTGTCCCAAGCTTTCTTTACACAAGTGGACAATATTTCATATAGTTCTATGGGATGATGGAGCTGATTTTGATCGGCGAGGAAGTCACCACTGTCAAACAGCATGTTATAGTATGTTTGAGCATTGGCAGGGTTACCGGGATTCAGCTGTATTGCCAGAGTGTGACATTCCTCCAAAAAGAGGGATGTCCACACAACCATTTCCCCCAGGCTCAGAATATCCCGCATCACCAGTTTCCAGTCGTTGTTGGTGAGCACGTAATAAGCCAAGTCTTTCAATCTGATCTTTATATAAGGCGATTTTAGCCCATGGTCAGTAATGGCCCTTTTCAATTCCTTAATCGCATGTGGGGAAACGGGGGTATGTCTCCTAATGGGGGGATTCCCTTCCTCCAGGACAAGATAAGCCCCTAGCCTCATAAAATCAAAATCCTGGCCTTCCTCCTGTAATTTGGTAATCACCAATTGTAGAGGGGATTGCAATTCCTGTTGTGGAGTGCTAAAGGGTGGTCTGCCCCTGTCTTCACTCAAAGGTTTTCTCAGTTCCCCAACTCGGGGTATAGGTTCCCCTTTTCCACTCCTAGGTCTGACTTCCTCTTTTCTCACAGTCTTCTCTGGAAAGGAAACCGTTTTTGCTTGTCTCATGCTAACCTGCTCTAATTTTTTCTTCAACTTGCTCATTTGCTCCTCCAATTCCCGGGTCTTGTCAGTTAAGGTGGGCTCTGACCTTGGGGCTTGAGCGAGGTCACTCAAGTCTGGATAGAGGCGCATGGGAGAAGTAGCCCTGGAACCCCACCAGGGAGCTTCTAGGGGAGGGTGACGGGGTAGTCTGAGTGGACAGAGAGAATTGCCGAACTGTCCTTTTGCTCACCCCTACAACCTCTTACATGGCTGCCTTTATGATGTTACACAGGAAGAATGTACCGGGCTCCAGCTCCCCTGGTTTTTCCTGGTCCCAAGACGTAAGCTGCTCACCCACTATCTTCCACGCTACCAAAGTGACAGGAGGACACTGCTCTATCCAAGGAGAGACTTCCCAAAGGGTGTTTATGAAGTCCTGAATCTTTCTCAAATGAATCGTGTATCCCTGCTTCTTGCTAAGCTTGTAAATTATTCTACAAAATGTCTCTAAATCCTTAGAGTCTGTGAGGGATGCAGACTGCCCCATGATAAGGAGTTTGTTTCCTCACCTCTTCCGAAGTCTTGTCCGGCTCTCGCTCCGGTGAGGCACTTGCTTCGGGCTGCGTCCAGTGTCTCGTCCAGTTGTCTCTCTCCGGTGAGCTGGTTACGTTAGTTCTCTCCTCCCGTGAGTGGCTCGGCTGTGCGCTTGCCGATGAGGTCCTTCCCTCTCTCCGTCAGAGGGGCCTCACGGGTTGCAGGGTTCCTCTCCGGGCCCCACGTTGGGGGCCACTTGTTAGGGTCTCCTCTGGGGGTCCTTGACCGGCAAGGACCTGTCCCCATACGCGATGAATGAGGTGGGAGTCAAGATGGAAGCAACTCCTATTTATTGGGAGAAAGCATCCCTTTTTATAGGGTTTGCAATGCATGATTATAAGCAAGGGGCCAACGATTATGACAATGGCAGCATGGGAAAGAACAGAAATGTTTCCGTACGGGTATCTGCATGGGTATAGGAATAATCAGGCATGTTGCAATATAAGCAGCATCTCTGTATAAGAGCTACGTGCTGTATCAGAGCTACATGGGCTATGTGAGACACGAGGCAGGATGTCCCAGTAAAGTATCAAAGACGTCCTAGTAAAGTAACAAGGCACTGCATTAGGTAATGGTTCAGAAGCATTAGGTAATGGCCAACTGGGTCTCTCCTTCCGGGCTCGTGTTTCCCTCATGGACAGGCTCTGCCTGCATGTATAGGAAGACTACAGGGGCTTCCCAAGGGTGGAGGCCCTTCCTCTGGGCGCCATGTTGTTCCACTCCTACTAAGCCTGTCTGGTTTACCCAGGAAACAGGCCAAGTACTAGTGGTCCCAACAGCCTCGGAGTCGGCACCAGCCCCTTACACATAAAATAAAAATACATTGATATTGTAGGTGGAAAGTGCAGTAATATTGTCAATGGACCACCTTGGCTCAGCAGCCTGGTCAGATTTCTATGATACTAAGAAACTGGGTGGATCTTATACAGGTCAGAGCCTCAGGGGTGGGTGGTAAATTTGACATGCTGTTTTGAGACAATAGGATTTCAGGTAGTTAATGAGATGGCTTCTCTTTTCTACCTTCCCTAGCTAAAAATTGCAAATTTTTCCGAATGACATTAAACAGATCCTTGAAAGACCTCCCACATAGGGTGACTGACATTAATAAACATTAAGTGAAATGTAGTAATTTCCAATAACATTCTCAGCAAGGACATATTGTAGACAAGCTATCTGATTGGCTCCAAAACTTTAGACTATTAGAACTCAGCATGTTAATAAGAAAACCATTACTCGGAGGAGGAAGCATGTTGGAGGACATTTGCATGAAGACCAAAGGACAAAAGTGACATTGAGGTGGGCATATACTACAGGCTCCAGCAGGGTGTTTCCAAAGTCTGGACACATAGGCAATTGACAGCAATGTGGAGTTATTGCATCAAATTCATGTGAATCTTGCAAAGCGCATCAATCTTTGCATCACAAATGATGGAAATCATATTGAAAATGTTATTTGTTAATATTCCAATTAAATAAAATGATGTTGAAAATTTCATTCATTTCATTTCTTGAAAATATGCATTTTTGCCTATGTGTCCAGACTTTAGGAATACCCTGTACAGAGGAAATAGATGATGAGTTTCTGAAGCAGATGACAAAGTTCACAAGAGAGGCAGGGTACCATGGATAGAATGCTGGGCCTGGAGACACTGTTCAGTAGTTCAGTCCTGTTTGACTCTTCATGACCCCATGAACCGTAGCACACCAGGCCCTTCTATCCTCCACTATCTCTTGAAGTCTATCCAAGTTCATGTTCATCGTTTCCGTGACACTATCTACCCATCTCATCCTCTGCCGTCCCCTTTTCCTTTTGCCTTCAGTCTTTCCCAACATTAGGGTCTTTTCCAACGAGTCCCTTCTCATTATGTGGCCAATGGAGGCAGGAAGACCTCAGCTGAAGTCTTGCCTGAGACATTTACCAGCTGATTGACCTTGGGCAAGTTGCTTAACCCTCTCTGAAAATTGCTTCAGCTTCTTTATAAATAAAATGGGAATTGCAATAGCATTTACCTCCCAAGGTTGTTGTGAGGATCAAATGAGATAGTATTAGTAAAACATTTTGCAAACCATAAAGTGTTACACAAATGCTATTATTATTATTACTATAATTAATAATATCACCATGTTAATTGTGATATCATTCTATGTTTATAGTATCAATAACAGACATTAATTATTAATATTAGTAAATATATTATTAGCTATCCAGTGTCTGGAAATCTCTGTGCTAATAACTAAAAGAGCTATTAAATTCCAATTTGCCTTTTTTTCTCTTGAAGAATTGTATTGAGATATTTTATATTGATATCACCTTCATTTCCAAATACATCCCTTCCATTCCCCATACCTGGAGAGCCACCCCTTTGAAGCATACCCTCTCCTCTTATCACCAAATTCCAGTTGCAACCTAATCTCCCATCTGTTCTCTGCATAGTGTAATTGTGGTAGCCCAGGTAACTAAAAATAAAAAGAAAGAAAAACAATCAGCTCAGCAAAAGCAGTGCATTGCTGGAGTCTGATGATGTATGTCCCATATCTATGGAATCCCTACCTCCAAAGAATGGAAGGGGAGTTTCTGAAATGGCAAGATTTTTTTATAAGCCCCAAATTGCTTGCCTATAATTTTCATACATTGATGATAGTCCTGTTCTTTGAGGCCAAACAAAATAAGATTGACTTGCCTTCTGTAGTTTTATACTTGATAAATAGAAGCAGCAATAAGAGGGAGGAGAGGGGGCAGCTAGGTGGCACAATGAGTAGAGTACCAGCCCTGGAATCAGGAGGACCTGAGTTCAAATCTGGCCTCAGACACTTGACACACTTACTAGCTGTGTGACCTTGGGCAAGTTACTTAACCCCAATTGGCCTGCCTTACCCCCCTCAAAAAAAAAAGAGAGAGGAGAGAGAGGGAAGAAAAGCTTTTATCAAGTGTCTACTATGCTAGCCACCATACTAAGCAATTAACAAATATTATCTCATTTGAGCTTTACAACAACCCTGGGAAGTAGAGGCTATTACTGCCCCAATTTTACAGATGAGGAAACTGAGGCAGATAACAGTTTAGTCACTTGCCCAGGGTCACATAGCTATTAAATGTATGATCTTGGAGTTGAACTCAGGTCTTACGATTCTAGGCCCCAAACTCTATTTACTGAGCCACCTAGCTGCTTCTAAGGAGAAATGACTCTGATAATAAGGAATTAACTGCCAAAATAAAAATGATGAAATCTTGGGGACAATGAATCTGTACAGCCATCTATTTTCTGTTAGGTAACAAGACTTAATTTGACATATCCCTTAGGCTATGGGAAAGAAACTTTAGGAGTTCATTAATTTTTTTATTTATTTCATTAAATAGTTCCAAATTACATGTAAATTTTTTTTAACATTCATAAAAAAAAGTAATTCCAAATTCTCTTCCTCCCTCTTGCTCCTTCCTCCTCTTTGAAAAGGCAAGCAATGAAACTTTAAGAAGTTAGAGAGGACATGTAGGAACCCATGACCTGAGGCTCTGGGAGGAAAATTAACTTAAGAGGACTGAGAATACTTCAAGAACAAAGCTCTGATGACACAAAAAACAAACGAGTTTAATAGGGAAGAAAAACGGGTGAGGGCTATCAAAATAACAGGAGCTGGGCAGAGTCAAGATGGCAGAATAGCAGTAAGAAGCACACTAAGCTCCACCCCCTAAACTCCTCCAAACTGATTTAGATAACTTGCCAGACTGAATCCCAATGAAGAAATCAAAGAAAAAGCCATAGTCAGTCATTTTTCTAGCCCAGGTTAGCATAGGGACATAGATACAGAGGTATGTGGATATTAGGGAAAAGGTCTGGGCAGGAGCAGGGCACTTGGAGCAAAGGGAGAAGCTATGTGCCAGGGCAAGAGGAGGTCTCAGACCCATGCCAGAGCACCAGGACCCCATGTAGGTGCCTACTGGCAGATTTTCTGCTGACTACCTAGTTCTGGGTTAGAAATCTAGTGTGGCCTGAGACAAGGACACACATTCAGGAGAGGCAATCTGGGGTGAGGAATGATCATAGACTGTTTATGCACTGAATACCAAGCAAGGAGAAAGTTCAGAAATAAGCATTATGGCTCAGAACCTAAGAATGAGGCTGTTCTCAATTCTGGCTTCTAGTCAATCTGAAGCCTACAGAGGATTAAGCAGGGCAGGAATCCCAGACCAAAGGGGAGTCTTGAAGTTCTGTTATTCTGAATTGGAGGAGCTTTCCAGCTGGCAGATAGTACTAAGGACTGTCTCACTTAGATCCAAATCCAGGTAAAGAACATTAAGAGCTCAGATTAGGGGCGATGATCAGATTTTGCCTTGAATCAGATCACTTTGGAACACTGAAAGCTTTCAGGTCTGCAGGCTGAATTGTCACTGAGATCCTGGAGAAAAATAGCACTCAGTTTCCCAAGAAAGCAGCAACAGCACCATCCCAGACCTTTCCTCTAGAAGTGTACAGGCAATCTCTAACATCAAATTAGAGTCCAGGTCTAATGTCAAATCTGAAGTGAGAAGTAGGTTGGGAGAATGAAGAAATAAAAAAAAAAAGAATCCCACCATAAAAAAATTATTATGGTAACAATGATGTACTAGACACAAACCCATAAGAAGAGAATTACTCTAAAACATCTGCAAGAAAAACCTCAAAGAACAATCCATATTGGTACAAATTAAACTAGAATTCCTGGAAAAGATAAGCAAAAGGTTTTTTTTTAGAGTTAAAATGTTTTTAATCAATGAAATGAAAGTGTTGGAGGTAAAAATTGAAAAGAAATGAGAGCTATGGAAGAAAGAATTGAAAAGGGAATTAATAGTTTGGCATAAGAGGTACAAAACCTTGTCTAAGCAATAAACTCCTAGGAAATCAGAATAAACAGAAAAAGAAGCCAATGATTCTATGAGACAGGAAGAAATATTAAAACAAAATCAAAAGACTGAAAAAAATAAAAGAAAATGTAAGGTAGTTCAGCAAAAACAGCTGAACTAGAAAACAGATCAAGGAGAAAAATAATTTGAGTCATTACACTACCTAAATGCCACAACTAGATGTCATATTTCAAGAAATCTTAAAAGAAAACAGCTCTTAGAACTGCCATCTCTTAGAACTAAAGGGCAAAGTGGAAATAGAATTCACCAGTCACCTCTTAAAGGAAACCCCCAAATGAAAACTCCTGGGAACAGTATAGACCAAATCCAGAGTTTCTAGGTCAAAGAAAAAATATGCCAAGAAGTCACAGTCAGAATCACACACAATTTAGCAGCCACCATTATACGGGAACAGAGAGTTTGTAATGCAATATTCCAGAAGGCAAAGGTATAGCCTTATAGCCAAGAATAACTTATCCAGAAAAACCAAGTATAATTCAAGATGGGGAAAATGGACTTTTAATTAAATAGAGGCTCTTCAGGCATTCCTGATGAAAAGACCAGAGCTGTGGAGAAACATTGGAGTTAAGAAAAACATAGGAGTTAAGAAAAACATAAAAAAGGAAACACAAATGAACACTCATAGGGGACTAAATAAGGATATGATGCCTATATTTAAATTTTTGTTGTTCAGTCATTTCAGTTGTGTCTGACTCTTTGTGACCCCCTTTGGGGTTTTCTTGGTAAAGATACTGTAGTGGTTTGTCATTTCCTTCTCTAACTCATCTTACAGATGAGAAAACTGAGGCAAACAAAGTTAAATGACTTGCCCAGGGTCACATAACTAGTAAGTATTTGAGGTCAGATTTGAACTCAAGAAGATGAGTCTTCCTGACTCCAGGCCCAGCACTCTATATACTGCACCACCGATGGAGAAACAATACATACTTCTCCTCTGATCCCTGTCATCATTGGGGATCAAAAGCTGCCAAGAAACATAGTGAGAGATCACCTGATTTTGTCTATACCCTCGCTTCTAGATCCTTAGCCAGATTCTTCATCATCACAGTGCCAGCCCTTCAGTTATTTATGTTCTGGAACAGGCTAACCATGCCTCATTCAACATGTTGGACTGAAACTAAGTAGAGAATATTGCTAATGCTGAGTATGACCCACCAAAAAAGGCCAATCCGTGTCGGCTCTAAGGCCTGGACCCTCAATTACCACTATCCTCATTGTACTAGGTTGGTGTTTGGACGGTAAACTGTTGCTAGAACTGTTCTTGAAGCCTTGGCAACAGGTTGGTAGATACTTTGAGAATCCAGGGTTGCCTGAACTCCAACAACAGACTTTGAAGCAAGCTTTTTGTAGAAGTTTCAGGACTCAAGAGAGATCATTAAGGAGAAATTGGATTGCTTGATCAATTCCAGGATAAAAGGGGAGTGCTCTTTCCTGTAGGGAATTATCCTCCCAGTTTTTGTAGAGAGAAAGGATTTCAATATTTATGGTCATCTTGTGTAAAACTAAAATTGGTAACAAGGGCTCTATTGAAGTTGGAGAACAACAGTGTCCTGCCATTGTGGCAAGTTTTTGTGAGGCTATGGATGACCAGGAGTAGTTGTTTCAGAGAGGAAAAGCACTGACTCACTATGCCTGTAATACTGGGATCATTGGGCCACCCCATCCCCGCCCCAACTCCCAAGATAATAAAAGATTGAGCTCAGCAGAGGGTTTCGAGAGCAATGCCTGGCCACATTTATTGGGAGAGATGGATAACTGAAGAAGGAGCCATGATGGAGAGCAATGCCTTGTGCTACCTGCAGGAATCAACTTGAATCTCCCAGGAGAAACCAGAGAACATCTGCTGTGAGCATCAAGGAGAGGAACCTGTTGGTTCAAGACCAGAAGTAGCTGGGAACCGATATTGCTCTTTGGGAAAGGGTAGCTTGCTGGTAAATGTTTTCTAAGGTTCTTGCTTGGGGTTCTACCTTTCAATTACGCATACTCTCTTAAATTTTCTTGATTGTGGAAATGGGGTAAGTGCATGGCATTGTGTTTCATAGTGATGAAACTCTGAAAATGAACTTGAACATTTGATATTATAAGAGCCTCTGACATGAATGTGACACCTATTTTTATTCATCCTCATTAGATGTACTCAATTCTTGACTATGATTCCTATACATGAGGCACTTGTCCCCAAATCCAAATATTGTGCTTTGACACCATCTTCTTAATCAGTTGTTCTTTCCCCATGTCTTCTTTTTTTCTTCTGAATTTCCTATCTTCCATCAGCAATAGTGATTCATTGAAATAGTCCTTGTGCCTATGGTCTTGAATTTTTTTCTAAGATTTCATAATTCCCAGCTATCCCTCCTGGTTCTTCTCAGTGATATCATTTGTCCTCACACCAACCATTCTAAGCAAGTTTTAGTCATCAAGTTGGACAATTCTTGGAGAGCTCTACAATACAATCTTCTAGAAGATAAGGTGCCTTTTATGTCCTTACAAGGGTGGTAGGTGACCACCTTGATGCCCTCATGAGAGCCACCAACTACCATGACTTCTCAAGTCTTTCTCTAATCATCAGTGGATAGTTTTTTTTTCCTCCTGGCAATACCTGTGAATCCTTATCCTTCTGTGGAGAAACTACTTCCTCTTTAGAGACATGGGCTCCATGATCCACGGGAAGAATTTCAAATCTATTATATAACAACAATGACAACAAAAGATTCTTCTTTCTTTTCTTTTTTTATGTGTGTGAAATTCTTCTATTTTCCAGCTTCCTGAAATAGCTTTGGATTCTCTTCTGCTTCTTCATATTCTTTTCTCTCTTTGCTATCCCTTTGAAGCACTTCTGTCATCCTTTCAAGGAATATTTCATTCTCACTGATAAGTCAGAAAGAAAAGAGAGGTATTATACAAAGCCTTCTATCCATCATCTCCTCTAGTAGGGACCAACCTATATCTTGAGCACAAATAATTGCTCTTTGGCATTAGTCAAAACAGAATCATAATGTATTTTCTTCAGGTTGATGGAATATTCCATTTTCCCTACATTCCTATTAAAATTGAATTCTGTAGGTCCTGATCATTTTTTTTCCTAACTCTCATAATGAAATGCCACAGCAAAATTCTTTGCTCCCATGCTTGCAAATTGCACCAGAAGTTTTATAACTGGATGCCACTTAATGAGGAATTTTAAAAAGGCTGTTCTACCCTTTCCCTTGAGTTCTGGTGCTACATATTCAGACATGTTTGATCAATAATTAATTATATACAAAATATATAAAATAAATCTCTAAGGGGAGGCCTACTCATTGGCTAGTACAAATTTAGAAAACTGAGTGAATTAACATTTAGAGGTTATCTAAAAATTGTGTAGTTCTTACCATCTTCTGTTCCCTTTTTTAATACTCTGTCATTGTCATTGCAGAAGTGGAAGGAGGACACACAGAACTGAGGCCCATTTTGTATTTTTTTTTTTGTTTCACAGGTTGCTTTAGCCAAATAATATATCTTCAAATGGCCAGCCTATAGTTTATGAGTCTCTCTCTATATTTACTTGGTTTGGTTTTTGGAAAGTACACATAATTTGTTGTTTGGACCATAGATGAATCCTTTCTGGAATGCTAGGACCCAGCAGAGGTTATGCAATACTAGAATGTTCATTAAGAATTCAAAGACACTTCAATGACAACGTGAGGGATTGGAGTAGGAAACTGGGGATATTGAGGTAGAGAAATTCTTCGAAGAACTTATCGACCCTCCAAATTAAATTAACCTATTTTAATACTTGATGACTTCAATAAAAGAGTGGGTATAGGGGAAGATTGCCCAAAATATGTTGGAAAATATGGTTTAGGAGAAGTGAGAGAGGTAAAAAGTCTGTAGACCTCAACATTCAAACCTAAATATCAGAAATACTTTCTTCAAGAAGAGTGAGGCATTGGATGCTTCCAGGATAAAAGGACATCATCATAAATGAAATTGATTATATTTTATCTAACAGGAAATGATTTACTTATGCAAGAGAATTTGACTACTAATTTGATAGATCAAAGATAAAAACACTATATTAAAAGAATAAAACTGAGAATAAGATATGATGTGAAATTCTGCTAATTTATTCAAATGAATTATTTATTCCATTCAGATGAATTATTGATGCCAAAATATTTGGAATGGGTAAAAGAAAAAGTATCAATAGAAATTATCACTATTTCCAAAGGAAGTTTAAGCAACTTAAATTAATTACTACAATAAGGAGACAAAGAGAGCCTAGAAATTGCCTCAGCAAGCAAACATTTGGGTTTTTTTTTTTTTGCCAAATGGAGAGAGATGACAGCTGGTTTATAGAATAAACTCACTTGCAAAATTTCACAGAGGGAAGACAGTGGAAGATTTTAATTAGAATTGCTTCATAAACTATCAAAAAGTGGTGGAAGGAGCAACAAATTCATAGAAACATTGACTAGAGCCCCAACTAAGCCAAATCATCCCAACGGAAATAGAAACAGTACCAAAGAAAACTGCAGAATATGTATATGCATGTGTATAAATATATATATGCACATATACATATATACATACATATATGTGTGTGTATGTTTTTGTGCATATGCATGCAAAGAAAATGTGTGCTAGAGGTGATAGCAATTTTGGAGACTTTGAGGAATCAGTTAAGATATTTAAAAGATGAGACGATACCAAAGATTTGGAAACAAAGTCTCAGACCTTATTATTGACAAAAAAGAGAGCTGAAAAAGGTGTAAAAAACTACAGACTCATATGACTACTTTTTTATCTCTACAAATTAAGGGCATTCTTTTAAACTTTTTAAAAAAATCAAATTTAACTTTTTTCAATAAACAAAAATCTATTTTCTCTTCTTCCCACCTTGCTCCATTCCATCCCTCATTGGGAAAAGATAAAAGAAAAACATAACTCTTTTAACAAATAGTATCCCCATGTTTTTCTGAAACCATTATTACTTATAGTAGTACAGTAGAATTCCATGGTATTCATAATTTATTTAGCCATTTCCACCTGATGGGCACCCCCTTAGTTTCCAATTGTTTGCCATCACAAAAATAGTTGCTATAAATAAAGACATTCTTTTAAAAATTAACTAGTTAATATTAAATAGCCTTTTCAATTATCCAGTATTTTTTTTCTCCCTTACCCTTATCCACCCACTGAAAGAAAGAAAGTAGAAGAAAGAAATATAGAACCCTTGTATCATCTAAGCAAAGTCAATAAAAACATATTTCTACATTGGCCACATTTGAAATTGTGTTTTTCATTCTTCATATTAATCCATCATTTTGTTGTTGTTGTCGTTATAAGGTGGCTAATGTTCTTCTTCATCAGTCCTCTATAATTGTGGTTGATCAATTCATTGATCAGAGTTCTTGAGTTTTTCAGACTTGTTTATTTTTTTTTACAATATTGAAATTATAGTATAAATTGTTTTCCTGGTTCTGCTAACTTCACACTGCATTTGTTCAAGCAAGTCTTCCCAGATCTCTCTGAAGTCTTCTCTTTGTTTCTTATAGCACAATAGTATTCCAGTACATTCATAGACACTGATACTAGGCATATACTACAAAGACATCTACAAATGAGGTAAAGGTCCTACATACATAAAAACATTTATAGCAGCTCTTTTCATAGTGAAAAATAACTGGAACTTAAACAAATGCCTATCAGTTAAGGGCATTCTTGATAGAAGTTTGAGATGGGAACAAATAGCTTGTGATTAATGATATCTTATAGTGGACTGTATCTTACAGTCATGCAATTTATTGAAAAGTATAGCAAATATAAGATCCCACTGTGCTTATTGCCTATTGACTATAAAAAAGCATTACTTTTGGTTAGAACCTCAAGGTCTCCTCCATGTCTGTGTACAAATCATACAAAATTATTTGACATGTCTAACGATAGAGATAATTTTGTGTGATAACACTGATTATTTTTATGCAATTTATTTTATTTTCTGTTCTGAATTCTCTCCCTCTTTTATCCCCTTTCCCCAGCCATTGAAAAGGCAAGGAAAAAAACTATTACAGATATGTATAGTCAAGAAAAACAAATTCCCATATTAGCCATGCCAAAAAAAATATAGTTCAATCTGTACTCTGAGTCCATCACCTCACTATTTGGAGGTAGATAGCACGTCTCATCATTAGCCCTCTGGAACTATGATTGGTTATATTGTGATGCTCTGGATATTAATATTATGTATAGCATAACATAGGGAGATGTATGTTTGTCAAAGTTGTTTGCAGCTTTCATGCAGGTTTTTCAGGTCGCATTCCAACTGTTCAAGGGATTCCCTATATGTGATGAGGTCTTCTACATGCTTCTGTTTGTGGATGATACTCTGTAAATTGCATTAAGATTGAGAATAGTTCAGTCCCTTAAATGAAATCCATAACTGTTCAAAAGAATGTGGCTTAACTATCTCCACAGGAAAAACCAAACAAATGAAGAATATCTATTTCTTATATAATAATATTCAATTGGAAAGACAACCCATAAAAATGGTCCATCAGTACATTTATCTTGGATAGACATTCTGAATGGACAATTAGCTGGTCTCAGAAATGGGCAGGAGGAGAATAATCTGGATTGTTGTTGGAAGCTTCTGCAGTGCTTTCAATTACCCTAAGCTTCTCACTAAAACAAAGTCTCATCTTTTTAATATAAATATTCTTCTAGCTGTGAATCATAAAATTCCATAGTCTCCAAATAGAAGTTGGGGTTCATCCAAGGTCAATGAAGGTGGGAATCAGAAGGCTGTAAAAATTACCAATAAAGAGTTGCTCAAAGGGAAAACCATAACATCTTTCATCAGAGAGATGAGACTAGAAAAAAGTGGGCTAGTCATGTACTCATAGTGGAGGATAACCAAATATGGACAGTTGAGTACAGTCCAAATAATTCATTGGTATTTATATGAATCCAAGAAATCTAGCAGAAGGGTACTCAGTATGTTGGTTGATAGAACCCTGTATGAAAGATTCATGTGAGGACATGAACAAGAGTCAGACAGAATAAGAAAGTATGGGTTGGTTTCAACATGCAATGTTGGAGGGAGTACCCTTCTAGATGAGATCCATCAAAGTATCAAAATAAGCGATGACAAGTTGGTGTGCATATGGTGGAGAGCAAGATGAGTGAAAGGATCGAAACTACCAATTAAAAACTATCAAACTGAAAGTATTCGTTAAGTGCTACTGTCTGCCAAACACTGTGCTACATGTTGGCGATACAAATACCTATGTGTAGAGTGCACGTATAGTGTATAATGAAGTTGGAAAAGTGAGTTGGGCTATGGTTGTGAAGGGCTTTAAATGCTGAATAAAGAGAAGAATATATTTTATCCTAGAGGCAACAAGAGACTATTGGAGTTTATCGAGTAGCGAGTGGAGTGACATGGTCAGTCCTATGATTTAGGAAAATTACTTTGGCAACTCTTTGCAGAGTGAATTGCGAGAGGGGAATTTGAGGCAGGTAGACCAATTAGGAGGCTATTGCAATAATCCATGTAAGAGGTAATGAGGGCATGAGCAAAGGGGATGATTGTGGAGAGTGAGAAGGGGTCTGCCAAGGAGATGTTATTGAGGTAGAAATGGACAAAATTTGACAACCAATTGGTTATGTGTGTTGATTGAGAGTGAGGAATCTAGGATAATGCTAAGGTTGTGAAACTGGGTTACTAGAGGGATGATGATGTCCTCAAATGGAACAGGAACATTTGGAAGATGGATGGATTTTGGAGAAAACATGAGCTGTGCTCTTCAGAATGCCTGTTCCATAAGTAACAAGTTTGCTTTCATCTTAAACTTTTCCCTTTCCTATTCCTTCCATCTTCTTTCACTTACTGGAACTTGCTTCCTTCCTGATGACATAACTTCCCTGGCCACCCTTTATAGGACTGATTGCACTCACTTTGGAGTTGGGGGTGTTGGAACACTTTGCTTCCCATTGCCACTTCCAGAATCTTCTCCCACCTCCATTATTCAACAACCTATCCTCCTTTGTGGTTTATTTAATCTATGTTTATCACCCAATCATGATTCTGCTATCTTAATTACCAACTTTGAGGACCTCTTCCTTTTCTCTATAAATTCATGCTTTTCTATAAATAAATGCTTGACTCACGGTCTTTTTCTCATTCCCAACTCTTTCCCTTATTCTAAGGGACTTCAATATACCTATTGATACTTTCTCAAACACTCTATCCCCTCAGTTCCTCAACTTACTCATTTCTCATGACTTACTTCTCCAATCCACTGCAATGACACACAAAGATGGTAATCCTCTTGATCTTACTACCACTCCAAAGTTTCACTTCCATGTTCATGAAAGCTGAAATTTCCTTATATGATCCCAGTCTGTTGACATTCCAACTATACCTTGCAAATCCAAATCCTGTTCTTCATCCTTACCATTATCTCTAATTTCTCCACTCTTCAGTTCTTTCCCAGGCTATCACTCTTGCACTAGCTACACTTTTCTCCCATCCCTAGCTTGATCTCTTGGTGAACCAGTTCAACTTTACTCTATCCTTTTCTCTTGAGTCCCTTGCCCTATCAAAGACCTTTTACTGCCAAGCCTCAGTCTTGGATTATACCCACCATCCATTGCCTTCCCTCCTATTCATATGACGCCGAGTGAAGCTGGAGAAAAATGAGAAAACTGTGCTGATTAGGTCTACCACAAATTGATGCTATGTAATTTCAACTTGACACTCAGAATATTTTGTATATCCCTAATTGATTCACTATCCCACTACAGGGCCTTTTCCAGACTTTTTCATCTCTCCTCAAATTTCCCATGGCTCTCCCTACCCCACTCTCTCAGCTGGGAATTTTGCCACATAGTTCACTGAAAAAGTGAATTCCAATTTGCCAAGGTCCCATTTGCTTTCTTATTCCCTTCTTCTCATCTCACTCCACTCAGATGCCTTCTGCTACTATCTTTTAATCAGTTCCTCTCTCACATGAAGAGATGGCCCCTCTCCTTGCCAAGGCTAACTCCTCTATATGTTCAAGTGTTCCCATTCCATCCTCTCTTCTCTAGCAGATTTCCCCCTCTATTGTCCCTACTCAATCATTATTGTCCCTACTCAATCAGTCTCTTCCCATCTCCTGGTTGCTTCCCTACTGTTGACAAATAGGCTCATATCTCCCCTATCCTTAAACCACTCCCACTTGATCTGTCCATCTTTGCTAGCTGTTGTTCCATATGTCTCCTCCTTTTTGTGACTAAACTTGGTAAGGCTTTCTATAATCTGTGCCTCCACTTTTCCTTTCACTCCTTCTTAATTCTCTGTGGTCTGCCTTCTGATCTGATCATTCAACTGAAACTGTTATCTCTAAAGTTACCAGTGATCTCAAAATCACTAAACAGAATGGCCTTTTCTCAACCCTCATCCATCTTGACCTATCTGTAGCCTTTAATATTGTTGATCACCCTCCCCTGGATATTTTTTCTTCTCTAGGTTTTCTGGACACTGCTCTCACTTAGTTCTCCTTCTACCTGTCTGATTGCTCCTTTTCCATTCCCTTTTCTGAATCTTTGGTCATGCCCAGTAACCACTGCAGCTGCCCCATGGTTTTGTCCTGCATTCTCTTCTCATCTCTATTTTTAAATTTTTTTTTTATTTTTAGTTTACAACACACGGTTCTACATAATTTTGAGTTCCAGATTTTCTTCCCTCCCTCCATCCCCAAGATGGCATGGAATCCCATATAACTTCCACGTATAACTTCGCATTGAATTAATTTACACACTAGTCAAGTTGTGGAGAAGAATTATGACCAATGGAATGAATCATGAGAAAGGAGAAACAGAACCAAAAAAAAAAACATAACCCAAAAACAAAAGAGAAAAAAAAAGGGGGGAGAAAAAGGCAAGCATGAAGTGTGCCTCAATCTGCATTCATACTTCATAGTTCTTTCTGTGGATGTAGATAGCATTCTCCATCATGAGTCCTTTGGAGTTGTCTTTGTACCTTGTGTTGCTGAGACGAGCAAAGTCTGTCAGGGTTAGTTCTTATCTCTATTTTAGTTCACTTGGTAGCCTTAGCTTCCATGGACTCAATTATCATCTCTAATGTAGATGATTTTCAGATCATTTGTCTAGTCCTGACTCTTTTTTCCTGTCTTCCTATCTTGTATCTCCACTTGCCTATTAGACACCTCAAACTGAATGCCCCATACTGTAGACATCTTAAATTCAACATATCCAAACTGAACTAATTTTCTCCCCTCTCCGACCCTGCCTAGTCCTCCTCTCTACCTAATTTTCCTATTACTGTTGAAGACACTACTATCCTTCAAGTCATCCAGGCTTACAACCTAGCTGTCATCTTTATTAATCACTCTTTCACCCCTTATATCTAATCTGTTGCCAAGTTCTCTTCATGTACCTTTTTAATATCTCTTATACATGCTCATTTCTCTTCTCTGACACTGTCAGCACCCTGGGGCAGGTCCTCATCACCGTATTGCCATAGCTTTTTGATTGATTTCCTTGCTTTAAGTCTCTTTCTTCTCTAGTGCATCCTCCACTCAGCTGTCAAAATGATCTTCCTAAAGCTCAGGTTTGAGTATGGTATACCCCCTCCCCATTTAAGAAACTCTAATAACTCCGTATTACCTCCAAGATCAAATATTAAATCCTCTGTTTGGCATTCAGAGCCTTTCATAATCTGGAGTTGGAAAAGCATAGACTCTGTTTCTGCCCAAGAAAAAGTCTCAACAAGTTGGAAGAGGCAGCTTTCCAGCTCATAAATTATCTTTGAGCAATGAAGTCTTCTCACAACTTACTCCTCCTTCTCCTCCCCAAGTACACCATCATTGAGACTTCCATTGAGTGTTCCTTGCACAGAATACTCCATCTACTGACATTGGGCATTTTCACTGGCTGTCCCCTATTCATGGAATTCTTTCTTTTCCTATCTCCATCTCCTGGTCTCCTTGACTTCCTTCAAGTCCCAGCTAAACTCTCTTCTTGATCCCCCTTAATTCTAGTGCCTTACCTCTATTGATTATCTCTAATTCATCCTATCTTACTTGTTCATAGTTTCCATGTTGTTTCCCCTATTAGACTGTAAGCAGCATGAGAGCAGGGGCTGTTTTGTGGGATATTTTTGGCCTTTCTTTGTATCCCCAGTGCTTAGTAAAATGCCTGGCACATAATAAGCACTTAATAATGCCCATTGACTTATTTTGATTTGGTAAACACAGACACAGTCCATTATTGGAAAATGGAGTGTGTAGAGTATGTGTTTCCTGATGTGGAAAGAAGACATTTGGTGTGAGACAGTGGAACACTTGGGTTAATAGAGGTAGGGGTGAAGGAAGACAATTGAGACACCATGCTGGGCTTGGAATCACATTAGACCTGAGTTCAAATCTTGCCTCAGACACTTAATAGCTGTGTGACCTTGTGACCTCTCTTGACCTGAGCCTCTTCATTTACAAAAGGAAGACATTGGACTCTCAGGTCTCTTTTAGCACTAAATCTGTTGATCTATGATTTCCTCCTCTTGTGTTATCATTGTGTATTTTCAAGGGAGCTTTTGTTGTTCCATGTGCCAGTGAAATGTACACAAACAATGATGAAGCTGTGAAACCAGAATCCAGTCTATGACTACTGACCTGAATTATACTAACTTACTTGTTCCTGGCTCTTGTTCCTTAGAGGCAGTGGACAACTTAACATGGACCAGGGTTGAAACTGAGGATAGCATTATGGTTTATTTCTAGTGTATTTTCAAAGCTCTTGTACCTGACTTTGGGGTCTAGAACTCAGAATTATTGCAAGATGGTTATAATTGGAAGGGCATGTGGGAAGTTCTTCCATTCTTAGCCCAGAGTCCTATAGCATGTTGAAAATTATCAGTTTAATACAATACTAATTTGTTTGAAACAACTCATGAAACATCACATGAGTTTCAGGAAATAATGAACAAATGTTCTGAAAGAATGTTTTTCTCACAAGGGAAGAAAACCTTAGGGAATATGCAACACATCTATAGAACACTTCTGAGTCATCATTGTCTTCTTTTCTTCATCTCTTCCCTTTAGTAAACTCAGCCAACATTAGACTACATCACTGGGTCACAGGAAAGACAACTGGTAAAAAGCAAATAAAAATGAGGAAATGGTTCCCAAGAGAGGCGATGGATTTAATGGTTGGATGATGATGAAGATTGCAAAGCATCCAAACTTCTGACACAATTACAATATTAGTGATGTTTTCAATGCTTTATGCATTTGCAATACACATTCATGAAGAAAAACTCAAGGTACTCAAACTTTATATTACTACACACTATTATGACTCCTTAGTGAATTATTGTTTCTAGCTGAGGTAAGATATATAATCCCATTTTTCCTTTCCAAAAAGTATTTCTATAGAATCTTACATCCAAAAAGATAATTTAATAGTTTGAAAAGTACAATTTTAAAACATATATAACAAAGTATTCTGAACTCAAGGACTTTTAGTATCATGGGATTTCAGAGCTGGAAGCAGGACCTAAGAGGTCATATAGTTTAAACTGTACCTGAATAAGCATCCCCTCTATAGTTTACCGAAAATTGAGTATCCAACCTTTGCTCGAAGACCTCTCCCATTCCATTTTGGGGCAATTCTAAATGTTAGAAAGTTTTTGTTTACTTTGTGACTACATCTGCTTCTCTGAAGCTTATAATGACTGTTCTTAGTTCTGTCTCCAAGTGGATCGTCATGCTCCATCAACATGACAGTCTATCACAAAGCTAAAGACAACTGTCATGTTACATGATTATAGATTTAGAGCTGAAGTGTGACTTCAGACAATGCTTGGTCCAACTCTTTCATTTGAAAGTTAATGATGCCCAAATTGGGGAAGTGACTTGCACAAAGTTCTACAGGTGACAAGTAAAATTGGTATTCAAACCCAGGTCCTTCGACTCTAAATATACCCCTCTCCTTTTGTCTCTTCTCCAACATAAATATTTCCAGTTCCTTCCACTAATAAATATTTCCAATTTGTTCTACCAATTCCACATATAGCATGATCTTGCAGTCTTTTATCATCTTGATCACCATCCTCTGGATTCTTTCCAGCTCAACAGTTTTCTTCTAAAATGGAGTGTTATCTGACCAGATCAGAGTATGTAGTAGTAACCTACTATTTCCCATATTCTGGACACTATTCTTCTTTTACTGTAGCCTCTGATTACACTAGCTTTTCTGGATTGACATTGAACTTGGAATCCACTAGAACCCCCAGATCTTTTTCAAATGAGCTGCTATCTAGTCATTCATCCATAATTTTATATTAGGTTTACTAAGGGTAAATTTGCTTAGGTTTACTAAGGGTAAAATTTTACATTTACCTCTGTCTAATTTTATCTTACTACACTTGACCTAATGTTCACATCTGTTGAAATCTTATTGGCTCTTGACTCAGGAATGCTAAAGATATAGTTTAGCCTTCAACTTTGTACCATCTGCAAATTCGATAAGTCTATCATCTATGCTTCTATTCAGTTCATTGACAAAAACCTTTACCAGCACAGGGCTTAGGACAGACAGACCCTTAGGGAACATCACAAATCTCCTTTCAAGTTGATACAGACCTACTACAGCTATTTGGGTCTGTATGTCTGCTTTTTAGTTTTGGTCATTTAAATAATTGCAAATTCAGTTAAATGCATTCTTTTGTAGTCCAGTGGTGTCAAACTCAAATAGAAACAGGTCACGTTGTTGTATTGTATTTTTATTAATTTTGTTAAATATTTTATAATTATATTTTAATCTGATCTGGGCTACTCTCTAGAATTTTGTGGGCTCTGAGTTTGACACTTCTGGTCTAGTCTCCATTTTCTCACAAAGATAACAAGAGAAATGTTGCCAAATGCTTTGCTATTATCTAGGTAAACTATATCTATGGCATTCCTCTGATCTATAACCCTAGTAACTCTGTCAAAAAAGGAAATGAGGTTAATCTATGCAGCAATCTAGAAAAAATTTTCTGGTTTTTTGGGTGTAGCCTTTTGTTGTGATAGGTTATCTCTGTTCCTCCTGCCTGGCACTCCCTCCCAGTTCTGGAATCTGCTATGCCTGGCACCTTGAAAGGTTGTCACATGGAAGAGGGATTAGGCTTGTTTTGTCTGATCAGATTGGGCAGAACTAGATGGATCAATGAATAGAAGTTGCAAAGAGGCACATTTAGGTTTGACATAAAGAAAAATTTAACAATCAGGGCCACATCCAAAAGTAGAATAGATCATTGTAGGCAGTACTGGGCTCCCTATTACACAAGGGTTTCAAACAAAGGCTACATGACCACTGGCCAGGTGTGCTGCTGGGAGTCCTTTTCCAGGCATGGGTTGGACTAGAAGGCTATTGCCGTCCCTTACAACTTCAGAATTCTGTGATTTTAAGGTACCAGGCTAGAAACATTTATCTTCCACATAGGTTTGCTCATTTTTGCATCCATGCCTTAGGTGACAGTGGTAGGAAGCCAGTCAGACTCACTTTGGTTAGTTAGTCAGTCAGTTCATAAACATTTATTAAGTGCCTACTATGTGCCAGGCATGGGGGTGAGTGCCGGAGAAACAAAGAAAGGCAAAAGTTAATTCTTGATCTCAAGGATCTCAGTCTCCTGGGAGAGACAACATGCAAACAACAACATATAAACAAACTCTATTCAGGATAAATTGGAAATAACCAACAGAGAGAAAGCATTAAAATTAAGGAGGATTAGGAAAGACTTCCTGTTTAAGGTATGATTTTAGCTGAGACTTGGAGGAACCTAGGGAAGTCAGGAGGCAGAGATGAGGAGGAAGAACATTCTAGGGATGGAGGACAGCCAGCGAAAATCTCTGGAGTTGGAGATGGAGTGTCTTACTCAAGAAACAGCAAGGATGCCAGTGTCATTGGGCTGTAGAATTAGTAGGACATAACATATAATAAGACTGGAAATGTGGTGGGAAACAAATAATGAAGGGCTTTGAACTTCAAATAGAGGATTTTATATTTTATCCTAGACGCGACACCTAGTCATGTCCTATGAAACACCTGAACTTCCTTTACTTTGGAAAGTATTGTAGTCCTCTTGTGTGAAACCGAATCAGGCCCAATTACCCCCAAATGGGTATAAATGAAAAGAGACTGGTATTATACACACCCACATCTACCAACTCACAAATACACACATTTTATACACCCACCTATCCATGCCCTCCATACACATCCACCCAACATACATATGTATATATACATGTACGTATATACATACATACATACATATATAAATATATACATATATGTATATATACTCACATATGCATACACATATGTGTATGTATATATACATGTCTTTGCAAACCTTAAAGCACTATCTTTATAAATTATAACCTTAGTGGTCTTTCCAGAGGGTGGCTCTTACTGGATCATCAACCCCCTATTCTACCTCCTCTCACATCTTCTATAGCACGATGATAACTGCACTCAAGGCCCAGACCTTATATATCATGACCCCTCTGGATTCTGGTTATATCCTCATCCCACTAGGGAATATAATCTGAATATATACTTATTCTCTATTGTCTATTCCCAACCCTATGCCCTAAGGTGCCTAATGTTAAGCCACAAACCTCCATTTATAAGTTAAGATGTGCCCGTAACTAAGGTATGTTGCTGTATATCGAATCATCAGGATAATTCTTTTGCAAAGATCTCCTTAAGACCTTGCAGTCTGGCATGACCTGTTCTTGATGAAACTGTTCTGTTTGTCTCCTTTTTAAGATATTCATCAACTATCCCTTCAATTATTTTCTAGATTACATTCTAGACTTTGTCTAAGAATTGAAGCTCACTGGCATAGACTTTGCAGGCTATACAGAAACTCCAGACCTCTTCTATTCACCGCCATCTTTGAGAGATCACTTTTTCAGCAATCGCACCCACCAATTCTCCAAGTATCTTGAGATATAGTTTGTCTGGTCTTAGTGACTTGATCTCCTTATTTATTAAGCACAAACTATGTGGTAAAGAGGACTTATTGTCTTCATTTCATCGATGGGGAAAAAGTTTAAGTGATTTCCTCAAGCTCACACAACCAGGAAATATGGGAACCTATACCACCGTTCACGCTTTCTTTCCAATGTACTATGTTAGGTCTCAAAACTATTAGGTAACACATGCCAATTATGCCAGTGTCCATGAACCTTTTTTATACTATTATTTAAAAATATTAACTGAACATCTACTCAATGATAGGCACTGTACTAGGCATTATGGAGGATTTAGAGACAAGCAAGAAATGATTTCTTTTCTGAAGGAAATTGTAACTTGGCAGGGGCAAGAGGAGCCTGGGTGAAAGAGTGGAGGGCTAATCTTGGAGTCACAAAGACTTGGCTTTAAATTCAGACTCTGACTCTGACACAAGTTGTGTGAATTCAGGCAATTTGGTGCCCCAGGCAACAAATTAGAGTTCGAGTTGCTGATCTCCACCTAGAGAAAGGATTTCCACACTGATGAAATCACAAGTCTTGGCCAAAACAAGAAGGTGGGAATGGGGAGATGATATCTGTATGAATAATTGCAACCTGAGAGAATACATGATAATGTATACCATAAATCACAATCTATAGGACTTCAGGGAAGAATGATTGCTGACTGAGATAATTCTAGAGGAGGTGATATTTGGACAGGGCCTCCTTCAAAGACTGGTAAGATTTTGACAGACAGATATGGAACGGGGGGGGGGGGGTGGGTGGGGGGGTGGGGGGGGCAAGGTTATCCAAGGCAGAAGGTTGTACTGTTGGCTAGTCAAAAGGAAAACAAGATACCAACAAGTGGACTGGGTTGAAGAAAGAATGAGAAAGGAAGTAAATAAACATTAACCAAAAACACCTGGATCTCTCTACTCATTCATGTATATGTCTTAGGTAAATAGAAAATTATTTTTCAGTATATGTATGTTTTATATGGGGATGCTAAGTGGCACAGTGGATAGAGTGCCAGGCCTGGAGTCAGGATGATCAGAGTTCAAATCTGGCCTCAGATATTTACTAGCTGTGTGATCCTGGGCAAGTCACTTCACCCTGTTTGCTTCAGTTTCCTCATCTGTAAAATGAATTAGAGAAGGAAAAGGCAAACCACTCTAGTATCTCTGCCAAGAAAACCCCAAATGGGGTTACAAAGAGTCAGACACAACTGAAATGACTGAACAACAACAAGAAATATTTTATGTGTATGTAATATAAGCTCTTTGTCAGTATAGACTTTTGTTCTTTGTACTTGTGTCCCTAGCTTCTAGCACGGTACCTGGCATATCACAGGTGTTTAATAAATGCTGTTGATTGATATGTCTAGATGTCTATACAATAGTTAGCTATGCATATACTTAATATATACACCTAAAATATACCACAGCTCTGTTCTACAATATATTCCTACACGTGTAATAGATATGTACATACCACATAGCTAAATTATCGCACATACATACACACATACATATACACATACATACATGTGTATGTGATAAACAGAAAATCGTGGATAGGCCATTGTTCTGCAGTCTAGGAAAGCAATTTCATCAGAACTGGACGAAGAAACTGCTG
Organism: Trichosurus vulpecula; assembly: GCF_011100635.1. Taxonomy (NCBI): domain Eukaryota; kingdom Metazoa; phylum Chordata; class Mammalia; order Diprotodontia; family Phalangeridae; genus Trichosurus; species Trichosurus vulpecula. The sequence goes on from NC_050577.1 coordinate 174,477,516, forward strand.
ACAGCATTTGTTATGAAATCTTGATTATATATCTGTCTTCATCAAACACAAACATGATGCTTAGATTTGGGCAAAGCCCTTCCAAGGTTACACCTGCAGTTTTCAATTTTAGGTCATCAGAGATCTCCACATATTTGCCAGGAAAATATCTGGAACATCTGTAGATGGGAAAAAATATTGTACTGAAAATTGATACCCTTTTCTTAGCACCCCAGAGTTTTTTTTTAAGTGAAAAGAGAGGGGGACTAATATTTGGAATTGGCAGCAGATGACTTTGGTCTGAAATCACATTTCAAACTCTCTTACATTATTTGAAGCTATGTCAGTACTCCTATGTGCCCAGATTAAGAGCAGTATTTTGAAGAGAATTTGAAACTTGTCCTTTGTTCTGAATTGGGATATCTTTCTCTTTGATGATTGTAACTATGGAGTCCCATCAATCAACATTAAATATTTGTTATGTGCCTGGCATTGTGTTAGGCATTAGTGATATAAAGAAATTCAGTGAACTTCTGCTTAAGGATATAGACTCCCAGTTGAATATTTTTTCCATTCAATTAATTTTTTAAAATTTTTTTTGAAATTTAAAAACTTCTTTTGATTCTCTCCCCCCACCTCTTTTCTTCACTGGAATTATTTTCTTTCTAGTCCAGAATTTAATGTTTTTGTTTCCCATTGGAATTCTCTCAGGTGACCAGTCCAGATAGTCCTTTTGATTTCTACTGTATTGTTGCTTATAGCAGTATTGACTGTATTTATCTGTACTTCTTGGAGTTATGCGTTATTGACTGCATACACAGCTGTCTTGTTGATTCATTGGTATTGAAGGTTTTATTCTATGCTAATTGTCTTTATATTTTTTAATTCTAGTTTTTACAGGTATAGGAGAAGAGCTGAGTGGTTAAGTTACTTGTCCAAGGTACCACAGCTTGTATGTGTCTAAGATGGGTCTTGCACAGTGGTATTCCTCAAGGCCAATGATCTAATCAGTATACTATGTTCTCTCTCATTACATGATATACCATCTGTGTATTATTTGTTTAAATCTGCACTATTACTTTGCTGAGTACAATTTTGAACTAAAATTTGAACAAAATGGGGGCTAAATTTTTAGAAATTTGCAGAAGACTTTTAATATTAGGACTAGTTCTTGAGTATAAAAACAAAGATGTTATAAAAATATCAAAAAGTATTATAAAAGATTTTGGAAAATACAAAGTAATCCTTAATAGGCATCTTTTCAATTTCCCATTTCCTAAGGAAATGTTCAAAGTTCCATTGTATGAGTAGGCAGATGTTTGCCATACTACAGGAAGTGACAGTACTCCTAGCTAGTGTAATTGGGACTTATACATTTTTCAATGTATATTTTACTTCTTCTTCCAATCACATGTTAAAACAATTTTCAAACATTCTTAAAAAGTTTTGAGTTCCAAATTCTATCCTTCCCTCCTTCCTTCTTCTCCCCTCTCCCTGACACGGTAAGCAAGTAGATATGGGTTATACTGGTGCAATCATGTAAAAGATTTCCATATTTGTCGTTCTGTACAAGAAGACCCAAATGAAAGAAAGAAAGTGAAAAATAGCATGCTTCAGTCTGTATTCAAACAATATTCGTTCTTTCTCTGGAGACAGATAGTATGCTTCATCATTAGTCCTTTGAGATTGTCTTGGATCATTCTATTGGTGAAATAGCTAAATTATTCACAGTTCTTTATTGAACAATATTGCTATTATTGTTGGCCCTGAGGACCAAGCAGTAACATTAGAGAATGACCTTCAGGACCTAGTCCAGTGCTAGCTGAGGCAAGGACTTATCTGGTTGCAGTGCTGCCTTTGGATGTGAACTTGGTAGCACCAATGCCGTGGAGGAACTAAGCTAAGTTTGAGCCTACTCTTCCCGGAGACTGAAGTGGGAAAGGGGAGAGGTGTTCAGGGGAGGGACTGTTTTTACTTTTGTTCTTGTTAAAGCTTTGAAATGAATATCCCTTTGTAAAAGCTAATTGATGGTAAGAGGTTAAATGAAACCAAGGGGCTAGTCAGTCACGGGCACCTAACAATATGTGTGTGGCGGGGGGGTAGGGAGAAGGTCACAACCAATGGGGACTTGAGTCAATGGCATTAGATAGGGGATGCTCCAGATCTTCAGGGGAAGATGTAGTGAGCCTGGCTCTGGGTTGACGGCCAGAGAGATACACTGACATTAGTGATAAAAAGAAATGATTGAATCATTTTTGTAATAGCTTTTGTTGAGTCATTTTTTTTCAGTTGTGTCTGACTCTTTCTATACCCATTTGAGGCTTTCTTGGCAAAGTAATAGAGTGGTTTGCCATTCCCTTCTACAGATCATTTTACAGATGAGGAAACTCAGGCAAACAGGGTTAAGTGACTTGCCCAAGGTTTCACAGCTAGTAAGTGTCTGAGGCCAGCTTTGAACTCAGGAAGAAGGGTCTTTCTGACCTCAGGCCTAGCACTCTAGGCACTGCCTAGCTTCCCAAGCTTTGGAATTGCTGGAAAAAGGCAAACTGGTTGAGAGCTGGATGGAACCTGCAAATAGTGACCTACCTCACAAAGAAATATCTGATTTCAACTGGCCATAAAATATGTTCTCAAGTGTGGGCCACAGTAGGAAGGCAAAGACCATGACTGTTAAGTGAACATGAAGCTTTCTAAAGGAGTCATTGATATCAACCAGAAAGTAGATTCCATGGCTCTGCTCTGTCCAGTCCTGGCAAATATCCCCGTAGTATCAGCATATATGAATGAATGCTAAAGCATCTATTAAATGCTTTCTATGTGCATGCAGATCACTGCACTAAGCATTGGGGACACAAATAGAAAACAAGACAGTCTCTGCTCTCATTTCAAGGAGCTTACATTCTAATAGGAGGTCTCAACTAGAAGTCAAATGGAAAGCACAGAGAACCAACTCTATTCAAGATATAGCAACATGCAGTACGTTGCACACTGGGATTTGGTATCTGACCACCTTAATCATCCATGCATCTTCTACAGACACTTAAGGAAGATAGAAGCAAATGGTAGCCATGAATGTAACAGGAACACTGGCTCTTCCATCTCAGGAGTGGATCTAGAGAAGTTTGAGTTCAGCGAATCTCCAGTGCATGAAGAATGACAAGATTGGTTGAAGGAGAGGCTCAGCAAGAGAATAGGCATTTTTTTCCTTGCAAATGTGATGTGGGATGTGCCTGAGAAGCAACACAAAAAGTCTACCTCCTAACTATTTTGAGTTTTGTCTGGGGAGATTTCCCTTATTTCTGATGTGATAGCTAAAAAACCATATGAAAGAATGGCTAGTCAATGTCATCATAGAATCTGATCCTTCATATTCATTGTTTATAGTGGTGGTATTTTCCCTGAGAATGGGAAAATGCGAATGCTTGCAGACTACTAGATTTCAAACAAAAGAAACAGAGTGTACCAGCACACCATGCCAAGAAATCAAGGCATCTTAGGCTGTTTGCTAAACAGCGAGTTTTTAAAGTCATTTTCAGTTGTATCAGATGCTTTGTGTCCCCTTTTGGGGTTTTCTTGGCGAAGATACTATAATGGTCTGCCATTTCCTTCTCTAGCTCATTTTACAGACAAGGAAACTGAGGCAAACAGGGTTAGGTGAGTTGCCCAGGGTCACACAGCTAGTGTCTGAGCAGCTAGTAGTTTTCAGTATTGCCATCCTGGAATATACTCTCTCTGTGTCTTTCCCTGCTAAAATTCCTCTCTTCCTTCAGTGCTCAGCACAGGGGCCACTTCATCAATTCTTCCTTTATCACTCACCACACTCTTCAGCTAAAAGTGATTTCTTCTCTCTCAAATTTTCCTAGAGCTATTTATCTGGATTGCTTTCACATTATACTGATCTGTCTTCATGTTGGGCCCCCCTAATAGATAATAGGTTCCTTGAGGGCATATATAATTTTTTTCATCTTTGTATCTTCATTAATTAGACCAGTGCCTTGCACATTGTAGGTACTTAAACAATATTGCTGTTTGTTAAATGATGAAAAAGATGAGTTCCTCCTAAAACTGGATGACATCAGGAACTATTGGTGAGATGATCTTCATAGGGTTATGTAGACTGGAATAGGGCCAGCAACAGAGGGTGAAATACGACCTCTTCCTTCTTTAAGAGAGAAGGGCATGGAGACAGAAGGAGAGCCCTAGATACAATCCTAACCTTAGTGAAGGGAGGTTGAAGCAATAGATACCGCAGTTGTCTGTATTTTACCTGTTTAACTTCACAGTTGCAAATGTTAAGAAGGGGCTGGGTGGGTGGGGGAAGAGGGTTGTGGAGCAGGTTTCTCCCAGATCTATGTCTATATATGACTATGCTAATCTAACTTTATTAGATTACAAAATCCTTGAGGACAAGGTGTGTCACTTGTTTATGTTCCATAAAGCACCCAAAGTAGTATGCCATTTTCCCTGCAGTCATGCATTCATTTAATTTGTTAGCTTACGATATCTGCAATAAGAATATATTCAAGACACTAAGATGAGTCCTTAACTAATAATCTGCCACCATTGACATCTTGTAGTTGCTGCAGTTGTTGTATCCTATTTCATGGTTTTTAACAGTAAATAATTACGACTTATAAATAAAAATACATATTTGGTACGCAATCTTGAAAGGGCAGAGTTTTCCCTAATTGGGCGGAGATATCACTGGCAGTTTGCAAATATTCTTATTGTAACACCATTGGCCATTATTATTAATCACACCCTGAATTCCAAATATCTTGTCTGGGCTATCCACACTCCTAAATCTCCCATTGTTTGGAGAACTGGTGGTTTTTATTAAGGACAGTGAGGGAAGGATTTTGGCAATGTCTAGTGAATTAGGGGTTGGTTCTTCTAATACTCTACATTCTAGGATTCAGTGTCGGATGCTGAAGGGAAAGGAAAAGATCAGATTCCAGGGGAAAATGGCATTTGCCCATCTTGGGTGGGAGAGAGGGGAAAGTATGTTGTATTGGGTTCAGGAATAGTGGAGGGGGGAGGAGTAGGCAGAAGGGGTGAAAATAAGGTGGTCAAGTTGTTTACCAGCAGATGAAGAGGCAGCAGGGTGTAGTGAAAAGAGCATTTAGTCTGTCATCAGAATAGCTGATTTGAATATCAACTTCAACACTTATGGGCAAGTCATTCTGTTTCTCTGAGTCTCAGTTTACCTTATCTGTAAAATGGGGATTATAATACTTGTCTTATGTACTTTACAGGGTTATTGCGGGGAAGGTGAAAATACTATGTAAGTGTGAGCTCTCTTCCCTTTCTTTTTCTGTTTCTTTTTGGCTCCAGACGTGGACTTTCACTGGTGTAAGGAATTCCAGGTGAGGAATTGGTAGAGCTTCCATTTAGCAACTCTTCTGTAATTTGTAATCTTAGAAAGTTGTCTTGGAGAACTTAGAAGTTAAGTGATTTTTGATGGAAAAGTCATTTAACTTCTAGCAGTGGTGGTAGAGATCTGAAGGAAAGAAAGGAAGGAAAGAAAGAAGGAAGGAAGGAAGGAAGGAAAGAAAGAAGAAAGGAAGGAAAGAAGGAAGGAAGGAAGGAAGAAAGGAAGAAAGGAAGGAAGGAAGGAAAGAAGGAAGGAAGGGAGGAAGGAAGGAAGGAAGAAAGAAAGGAAGAAAGGAAGGAAGGGAGGAAGGAAGGAAGAAAATAGAGTCTGATTAAGGATGGAAGGAAGTACTTGGCAGATATATGGAAAGAAATACCCTACAAACTTGATAGCAGAAAACTTCTGCAGTACACTTCTCAGGCAAATACAGACTCAACCAACTCTTGTGGCTTCCTGTCGCTTCCAAGACAAAATGTAAACTTTGTTTAGCTTTTTAAGGCTTTCATGATGAGTCCCCAACCTATCTTTCCAGCTTTACTGGACATTACTTTCCCTCCCATACTCTGTCCTACAGTCAAACTTTCTGTTCCTCACACATAATACTCCATCTCTGTCTCTGTTCCTTTGTTTGCACTGACCATCCACTAGCCTGGAATGCTCTCTTTCCTTTTCCTCTGCCTTAGAGTCCTTCTCTTTTAAAAAGCAACTCAAACATTTCTTCTGCGTGAAGCCTTTCTTGATCGCTGCCACCCTCCCCTCCCTCAGGTGCTAGTATCCTTTCTCCTAAACTACCTTGGCTCTTGCACATAATTGTATTCATTCCCTTGATATTCACATAGTATATAGTTATAAGTAGATACACAGTATATACTTATTATTATATTTACACAGCATATACTTATTATGTACTTGTTTTCCCCATTAGAAAGTAAGTTCCTAGGGAGTAGGAATGGTTTCGTTCTTGTATCTCCAGCGCCTACCACAGTACCTGCAAGCATATGTTAGGCGCTCTGTAAATACTGGTTGTTTTTTTAAAAGAACGTGAAGGGGGCTAGATGGACTGGAAGAGGTGAAGGTGATGTCTTGTTGAGGTGGGAACTGGGTTGTTCCCAAGAAACGAAACAAAGGGAAAAAGGTGACTTCGGACGAAAGTGAGGAGGAAAGGGGAAGCCACAAATGCCCTTTGTGGGCAAAGACAAGGTGGATCTGCAGGTAAGAGGACACGGGTGGCCCTACATTATTTAGGGTCTTTTGAACTGTGCGGGTGCAGAGAGGGATAGCCAGACACCTTAGAAGTCACCTAGTGTAACGCTCTGACTTTGTAGATAAGGAAGCTAAAGACTTGCCCAAAGCCACACAGATACTAAGCGTCCCAGCCGGAAATCGGACCCAGGTCTTTGATTCCTAAGCCCTCTTTGCACTGCATCACACGGTGTTGGGATATAGTGAACTTCCTTATTGGGTTATCGAGTGGGGGGGGGGGAGGTGCGCGGGTATTGCGGTCCCAAACTCAAACCGTTTTCGGTACCAGTGAGTATCCCTCCCGGGTTGTCCCTGTCCTGGCTCGAGGTCGTCTCTGACTCATGAAAGGGGCTGGGTCTGGCCGGGCGGAGGGGGAAGGGGAGGGCGGGGGCCGGAGCTGGGGCTAGTGGGGGTGGGGGGGGGGGTTGTCGCGGAGCTTCTCCCACCCCGTTGGCTCTCCGGCCGCCTCTTCTCCAGCTGGGAGGCAGCGGCAGAAGGACAGGGAGGAGCCAGAGCCAGGAGCTGCAGCTGCAGCCGCTGCTGTTGCTGCTGCTGCTACTTTCTCCAATCTCCCAGCCTCGGGCAGTCCCCACGGATCTGCCCTCTTGCTGCTGCTCCCCACTCCAGGATTTCTATCTGTCTCCCTGCCTTCCGACATGCTTCTGCTCTTGGGGCTCTGCTTGGGGCTCCCACTCTGTGTAGGGCAGCAGGACCCCCTGGCGCTGGCCGAAGAGCTGGAAGAGGAGTTAAGGTGGGACGATCAAGTAAGTCTGATGACTGTGGCGGGGGGCGGGGGTGGGGTACGGTGGAGTGGGGAGCAGAGCTGGTTAGCCTTCTCACAAGCAGGACACTATTCCTCAGTCTCTGTTTGACTTGCCTAACTTTCTCTTCATCACCATCCATACCATTCACCTCAGAAAGTCGAATGCCAGGTCTCCCAGCTTCTCCTTTGACTATCCCCAGGGGTCTCCCCTTGTCAGTTTGTTGTCTCTGATGATCAGGTGTATTGTAGCTGGATCGCTCTTAAGGTTTTCCAGTGTCCCCTTCAAGCGAGGATCCTTCTCTGCTCCTCCTCCCCACTTTCCATTCCAGTAGGGAACTCCAAGTTCAGTAGACTTCTTGGTCCCACTCACCTGCCAGGGTTGTGGCAGCTTTTTAACCCAAAATTCTGATTTTGGAGCAAGAGAAGTTCCTCATTATATTCTGGAATATTTGGGATATGGCTTCTTATTTGATTCTCGGAGGGCAGGCTTGTCTGATTGCTCCCTTGCAGGGTTCTGGGAAATGTCTTCAACCTCCAAACTACAAACTGTCTTCAATCTACAAACTGGGAGGGGGTAGCCTTTATTTTCCCATCTGAAAACACAATACCCATTCTCAGTATTGCGAATAGCTTTGGCTATGTTAAACTACACCAGATATAGCAACAAAAGCCTTGAAACTGGTGTCAAGAGACAAGTTGGAGACCTAGATTTGAGTTCTGATTCTGCCATTAACTGGTTGTGTAATTTTGAGCAAGTCTCTTAAGTCTTTCAAGTGAGGAGTCTAGAAGACATGATTTCTAAAGCCCTTTCGAGCGTTAGCAGTGCATAACTTAGAATCATGAGCCTTTGGTCCCAATGCTTCTTAGGAGCAATATTTAAAGGATGCAATATAGACTTAATAGCTAACAGATGACTTTTGAGTTGTTCTTAAAATACTTTTTATTGGTATCTTTTATTTTACAACACCTACATTTCCCAATGTATCTCCCTCTCTTCCTCTCCCAGAAAGCCATCACTTATAATAACAAATTTAAAAAGAGGAACCACCACCACCCCAACAACAACAACAAACCTTCAGCCAAACTAATCAGCACACCAAAGAAGTTTTATAGTGTATGCAGTGTTCAGCATACATGGTCCTTAACCTCTGCAAAGAAGCTGGAGGCATTTTCTCATATCTTTGGGGCTGAGCTTGGATATTAAGATTTCAAAGCATACTGTTTCTATTGCTTGGTGTTATTTTTTCCATTTACATTGTAATCATTGTACATATCATTTCCTGGTTCTGCCTATTTTACTTTGCATTGGTTCATATAAGTCATTCCTTCCTTCTCTGTATTCTTCATATTCGTCACATCTTACACTGATACCTCATGTAATTCCCTCCCTCCCTGGAGGGAGAGAGAGAAGGAATTAGCATTTATATTGTGACCTACTATGTGTCAGGCACTGTCCTAAGCACTTTTTACAAATATTATCTTATTTGATCCTCACAATAAGTATGCAAGGTAGGTGCTATTATTCACTCCATTTTACAGTTGAAAAAACTGAGGCAAATAGAGGTTAAGTGATTTGCCCAGGGTCATACCACTAGTAAGTATCTGAAGCCAGATTTGAATTCAGGAATTCCTGACTATAGGTCTAATGCTCTATCCTTTATATCACCAATTGCATCCAGTTACATTCAACTACCACAATTTGTTTAACCATTCCCTGGCAAATGAATATCCACTTTGTTTTCAGTTCTTCGCTCCTACAAAAAGTTCTGTTATAAATATTTTCATATATATGAGGCAATTCTTTTTCCACATACCTCATTGGGGGTGATATGCCTAGCAGTAGAAATTCTGGGTCAAAGGGTATGGACATTTTAATCACTTTCATTGCATAATTGTTTTCCAGAATGGTTGGGCTAGTCAACAATGAACTAGTGTGCCAGTCTTTCTACAAACCCTGGAACATTGACTATTCTAATCTTTTGTTAAGCATGATATTTTACCATCTCCCTGGATATCTTAGTTTTTTTTTTTCTGTGAAAAGGAAGCCTTCACAGGGTACTACTGGCTGCCAGCACAGTGAAAAGAATTTTCTGCAATTATAAGACCTTCAATAATAAGTGAGATGAAAGATGTGAAAGCTCTTTGAAAAGCATAAAGCAGAATGTGAATATAAATATAAAATGTTACATACTTATGGCTATTAAAATACATCATGCCACCCTGGGTATCATCAACAGTTATATTTGGGGAAAATATGTAGGTATTTGTTTCTTTTCCTAGCATTCCATAGTAGATACTGAAGAAAAATCCCATGGGGGCATCATGATGGATATTTTAATGTTGCTTTTGCTCAATGGATGTCTTAATCTTTAAAGGATGAATAACATTACATATAATTACTAGGATATAAGGATGGAGAGAGGAGAGAGAAAGAGAGAGAGAGGGGGAGAGAGAGAGAAGAATTAAATAGGAAAGCTAAAATGGAAAGGGAGGACCCCTGAATATTATAGGACTCCCTAAAGAACTTAGTGTAGTAGTGTACTTCTAGTCTGGGTATGGGGATGTTGAGAAATCTAGAATGATAAATTAGTGCAGGCTTCCTTTCTTTTCCAATATTCGCAAGGCTTTGGAACCTAACACATGGTAATTTTCATTCTTAATGAAAATTTCATTCTCCAAAATGCTTTGCTGTGTTGTTATTGTGCTGCTGGGTTCCATCAATTCCTCTTGTAAAGATCCTCAGCAGGAAGTTCAGAAATATTTTTGCATCAGAGGGGTGGCATGGCATAGCTAGTGTGTGGGGCCCTAAAGTGGAAAACTGGGCTCTCTCTCCAATTCCGTCACTCACTTGCTGTTTGACAGTAGGCAAATTACATTGTCCCTTTGTATTTGTTTTGCCCAAGGCACAAAAGCGAATAGTAATTTTCTGTGGGCAAATAATGATGTATCCTTCTTATCTCCCAGGAAACGATCTGAAATTCTAACCTAAAAATGCACCTTCTTCTCTCAATGAAAATATTTAACTGCTGAACAACCTGTAGGAATATTATGCCAGCTGAAGGAAAAATCTTGCATGGTTGATGTGTAATTACTCAAATTGGAATATGTCCAGACCACTGTGGCTGTATTATTCCTTGACACAGATGATAGATGACAACTCCAGTGGGCCAGTAATCTCTAGTCCTTGGTTAGGTTTCAAATTTGAAACAACTCTATTTGGGAACTCCCACCATGTTGGGTCATGAACTTTCTCAGGAGGAATGTTAACCACTAGGTTATTGCATATTCATACAATTATAGAATCTCAGGGTTAGGAGGAGCATCAGAGATCATTCAGTCGAACTCATACATGGACAGGAATCCCCCGTCCAATCCTTACCCTCATACAGTTTCCCTCAATGGGACCACACCCAAACTGTTGGGGTGATGAGCCTCTCTCTTATTCTCGTTCCCTCCCTCCCTCCTTCCTTCCCTCCTTCCTTCCTTCCTTCTTTCCCTCCCTCCCTCTTTCCTTCCTTCCTCCCTCCCTTATTCCCTTCTTCTTTCCTTCCTTCTTTCCCTCCTTTCCTACCTTCCTTCCTTCCCTCCTTTCCTTCCTTACTTCCTTCCTTCCCTCCTTCCCTCCCTCCTTCCTTCCTGCCTTCCTTTCTTCCCTCCCTCTCTACTTCCCTCCCTCCTTTCTTTCTTCCTTCCTTCCCTCCCTCTTTCCCTCTCTCCTTCCCTCCCTCTCTCCCTCCCTCCTTCCCTCCCTCTCTCCTTCCTTCCTTCCCTCCTTCTTTCCCTCTTTCCTTCCTTCCTTCTTGCCTGCCTTCCTTCCTTCCCTCCCTCCTTCCTTCCTACCTTCTTTCCCTCCCTCCCTCCTTCCTTCCCTCCCTCCTTCCTTTCTTCCTTCCTTCCTTCCTTCTTTCCCTCCCTCCCTCTTTCTTTCCTTCCTTCCTTCCTTCCCTCCCTCCCTCCTTCTTTCCTTCCTTCCTTCCTTCCTTCCTTCCTTCCTTCCTTCCCTCCCTCTTTCCTTCCTTCCTTCCTTCCCTCCCTCCCTCCTTCCTTCCTTCCTTCCTTCCCTCCCTCCCTGCTTCCTTTCTTTCTTTCTTTCTTCCTTTCTTCCTTCCTTCCTTCTTTCCCTCCCTCCCTCCTTCCTTCCTTCCTTCTTTCCTTCCCTCCCTCCCTCCTTCCTTCCTTCCCTCCCTCCTTCCTTCCTTCCTTCCTTCCTTCCTTCCCTACCTCCCTCCTTTTTTCCTTCCTCCCTCCCTCCCTCCTTCCTTCCTTCCTTCTTTCTCCTAAGGATACAATGAAACAGTTTCTACCTTTAAGGAGTTTACATTTCCTTGTGTCTTTGCATGGCCTTCACACATTCTTAGATTCTACGTAATTCTCCTATATCCCCTAACTTGGGCATAGACAAACCTCTCCTTTTCTTTGGGTTCTTAAGGGAAAACCCTCAAATTTTTGCTATCAATGACCAACTCTTTTATTCCATCCTTCTTACCTTTCTCCTTTCTATTTCCCCTTCTCTTCCCTTTTCATTTCTCCCCGGTCTCCCCTCCCTTTCACTCTCCATCTCCCCTCTTTTTTCCCTTCCTCTTTTCGAAGCTGCCCAAGGAAGGATCCAACAACTCAGGCAAACCTGATTTTAAACTGCAACTTTAAATGAAGAACTATTGAGAAGATTGTGGGGAACCTGCTGTGGCTCTCAGCACCCATTCACTTCATTTACTTCTCCCCTTTTTCCGATCTGAATCTTTTCTGTCTTCATGCCAGTGGGGAATGGGCTTTTCTTGAACCAATAAATAAAGAAGTTTAGGTCTTCAGGGAGGATCAGAGTTCCTTCTCTACTCCCTTCCAATGCTCTTCTCCACTGATAGGTCTTTTGAATACCCCAAGTGCTCTCCTCTCCTTTCCCTTTTTCCCTATTGGTGTTTGGGCTAGTCAGAGAACAAATATATCACATTAACCGGGGTTTTAAGGTGTTTCATTGTATCTGTTTACTGCCTTAGAAGGGACTTTGAAGACCATCTAGTTAGTTTAAAACCTTTATTTTAAGGATGAAGAAATAAAGATCTTTCCTACTTATTTTTTTCTTATTTCTTCCCTTTCTCTTCTATATAATTAGCTCCAGTCTCCTGTCTACTATTTAATCAACAAACATTTATGAAAAACCTACTATGGGCTAGGTACAGTGCTAGGTGATGGAGATACAAAGACACAATCTTCCCTGTCCTCAAAGAACTTAAATTCTATCAGGGAAGGCGACATGTAAATACCTACACACACACACACACACACACACACACACACACACACACACACACACAATAAATAAGAGTAGTGAGCAATGAGGCAGGATTAGTAAAGCAGGATATGGTTTTTGGGATGAGCTTTGAATGAAACTCAGGATTCTAAGAGGTGATGGTGAGGAATGAATATATTTAAGATATGTGGGGAAGTCTGTGGAGAAGAAGCAAGGGTGGGGATAGTATTTTGTGTGTAATGGGCAACAGGGAAGCTAGCTGGGCTATACTAAAGAGTCTGAATGGGATTAATATATAATAAGGCTGGGAAGATAGGTTGGAGACAGTCTGGGAAGGGCTTGAAATGTCAATTGTTGTTGTTTAGTCATTCGGTCATTTGTGACCCCATGGACCATAGCGTGCCAGGCCTTTCTGTTTTCCACTATCTCTCAAAGTCTGTTTGAGTTCACATTCATTGTTCCCATGACACTATCTATCCTTCTCATCCTCTGCTGTCCACTTTTCCTCTGGTCTTCAATCTTTCTCCCAACATCAGGATCTTTTCTAGTAAGTCCTGTCTTCTCACTACGTGGCCAAAGAATTTAAATTTCAGCTTCAGTATATGACCTTCCAGTGAATAGCCTGAGTTAATTTCTTTAAGTGTTTTGTAATTTGATCTCTGCTGTCCAAGGGACTCTCAAAAGTCTTCTCTAACACCACAATTCAAAAGTGTTGATTCTGTGGCACTCAGATTTCCTTATTGTTCAACTCTCACAGCCATACATTGCTACTAGAAAAACCATAGTGTTAACCATAGAGACCTTTGTTGGCAAGGTGATGTCTCTGCTTTTTAGTATGCTGTCCAGATTTGCCATAGCTTTCCTTCCAAGGAGCAAGCATCTTTTAATTTCATGGCTGCAGTCACCATCTGCAGTGGTCCTTGAGCCCAAGAATATAACACGTGACACTGCTTCCATCTCTCCTTCCTTTATTTGCCAGAAGAGTTTGCATTTTATATTGGAGGTGATAGGGAACCACTGGAGTTTATTGAACAGGGAGTGACCTATGCTTTAAGAATATCACCGTGGAGGCTATGTGGAGAAGGGGTGTGTGTGTGTGTGTGTGTGTGTGTGTGTGTGTGTGTGTGCACGCGCCCGCACAATGGAACTGGAGGCAGGGAGACCAATTACAAAGCTGTTGCAATAGTCCAGGAAAAAGATCCTAGGATTGTGTCTGTATGAGTGAGGCAAAGAGAATGAGTTTGAAAAATGTTGTGGAGGTCGAGTTGTATTTTGTTGTGTTTTAACACATCACTTATGGACTTGTAAAGGAACTCTTCTTTCTCTGATCCCCCATTCCAAGACACATTCACAGCTACTATGGATTCATTTCCAGGTCCTGTCAAGGTGGTTTGTCCATATTGCTTTATTAATCCTACCCATCTGACTAAACACAGTCCTCTTTTTCACTGTACTCTAAATGTATAAAACTCTGGTATAGTGGATAGAATGCTAGTCTTACAGACAGTAAGACCTGAATTCAAATCCTGCTTCTGACACATAGTAGGTTATGTGATCCCAGGTCAGTGCCTTAACTTTTCAGTGCTTTAGGCAACTTTCTAGACTATAAATTGCAGAGATAGTGACCACCTGTATTAGTAGAGGGATTTTCCTAACCTGGGAGATCCTTATGTTATTGAAATTACAGTCAAGTCCCTATCCTTATCTTTTCCACTAAACTTCGGATTAGCAAATTATGCCATGCTTCATTTTCTTGTCTGGACTAAACTCAGTCCCTGTCAGCTTGTTGGGAGGACTGATGAACAGCAACAAGTACTCATAAAAGGATCCAGGGATGCTTCTTCTAAGATCTGTAATTTTGTTCATATGGTACACCTTCCCTTCTACCAATCCAGTTGAAAGGACATGATTACTACCAGCTTGGTGATGAGCCTCCCAGATCTAGTTTGGTTGGTCTTCAGACAACAGATGGACTGTGTGTCATAGGTGCCCATCCCCAGTCCTGTCCTAGGTACCCAGCCAGCTTGTTAGGAACCGTCAGAGCTTATGCTACACTGAAAGAGTTTTGGAAAATCCAGGATTACCTCCATAATGCAATGACACATTAGAGTAGGGATTTACCATCCTATATAATACCTCTGGATCTTTGCATTGGCCTGACTTCTCAGCTCTGGATCTTTCCCTTTCCTAAGGGCCAGCTCAAGGGCCACTTTCTATGGGCTTTCTCCATCTTGGATTCTTTTGCATTTATTTTTTCTGTATATACATTTTAGCCTTCAATAGAAGGAGAATTTAGGGCAGCAAGGTGGTGCAGTGGACAGAGTGGTAGGCCTGGAGTCAGGAAGACTCATCTGTCCTCAGACACTTACTAGTTGCGTGACTGTGAGCAAGTCATTTAACCTTGTTTGTCTTAGTTTCTTCATCTGTAAAATGAGCTGGAGGAGGAAATGCAAACCACTCCAGTATCTTTGCCAAGAAAACCCCAAATGAGGTCACAAATTGTTGGACACACTGAAATAATTCAACAACCACAAAAGAAGAATTCTGAGGGCCAGGAGGGTTTTTTGGGTTTGTCTTTGTATTCTTAGCACCTATCATTGTGCCTTGTAAATAGCAGACACTTGCTGAATACTTGTTGAATTTGTGAAATTGAATATTTAACTAGTAATAATGAGATTGCCACCGCCCACACCTAGTTCCAATAGGCACCAAGAATTTATATATGAAGACCACAAAAAATGTTAACCAGAACTTTACCTTTTCAAGAAAATTTCGATTCTGTTCATTTTAAGTTTGGCCTGAAGTATGGCCATAATGATCCCCTAGAGAGACCTAGATAGTCATCTCAGAAGCAAAAAGCCCACTTCTCTTGTTATCTATGAAGTCTGTTTACCAGAAAAATATATTTTACAAAGGAGAGACTTCAAAGAAAATATTTTAGATCAATCAAGCTCTATGTAATTCCCACGGGGAATTGGGCCCTTCCGTTGAACCATAGAGTGATCTTAAGTGGTTCTCGGCCTTTTCATGATTTCAAGGTAGAAAAACCTTAAAGTTAAAAAAAACCCGAGATACTTGAGTAGAACTGGGTGAGTAGCTGTTCCTTTGGCCTCTTGCAGGTGTCTGAAGAATGATTCACTGTTCCTACCCCGTTCTGAGGGTCAAAAATTACCATGCTCCCTGAAGTTCTCACCTCAGCCTAAATACCATGTTTCTTCCCTCTCTTTATTATGACTCGGGTTCCCTTATGCTGAGATGGCTCCGTAGTGATTTATATAGCATTCTCTGATCACTATATAAATGCTGACCTATAGGTGGCAAAAAGTGCTGGACTTGGAGTCAGGGAGACCCGAGTTTGAATTCTGCCTCAGATACTTCACTAGCTGTGTGAATCTAGGAAAGTCACTTAATTTCTCTAAACCTTGGTTTCCCCATTTATCAGATGGGGAAAACAATATCACCTTCCTCATAGGATTGTCATGAAGAGCATACAAAATAATAAGGACAATCTGGCTGGTAAACCTAAACCACTGTATAAATGTTAGCTACTCCCCAGTTGCCTTGCCCTCTGCCCTCCAAAAAATGTTAGCTGTTATTATTAATTTTATTACCCAAATGTTTTAGCAACAAACTGACAGTCACAGAGTCACAGAATTTCAGAACTGGAAGGGCCCTCAGAGGCTATGTAGTCCAACTCATTCTGGAACAAGAATTTTTTCTACACTGTACCAGACAAAGGGTCATCCAACCGTTGCTTGAAGACCTCCTGAGGGGGAATTCCAAAGGCAGCCTATTCCACATTTGGGTAGCTCCAATGGTCAGGAAGTTTGTCCTCACATCAGGCTTCTCTGCAGCTTTCATCCAGTATGCCCAACATTAACCTTGAAGGGATGGCTCAATATTCAGTAACAACTGAAATAGGGCGCTGATGCTGTAGCTCGCCGCTAGCATTTACACATCACTTTAAGCTTTTAAAGCACTTTGCAGGCATTATCTCATATTATACTGACAACAGCCTTTAGAAGTAAGTGCTATCATTCTATCCATCATATAGATGAGGGAACTGAGACAAACAGAAGTCAAGTGACTTGCCCAGGGTCACTCAGCTAATATGTGTCTGAGGCCAAATTTGAACTCTTCCTAACTCCAGGCCCAGGGGTCTGTCTGCTGCACATCTAGTTTTAGCTCACATTTATGTCGAGCTTTTAGATGTACAAAACACTTTCTTCAAAATAAACCCGCTTTCAAGCTCCCTTTGAAGTGTTGTCTCCCCCTTTATCAAGGCCCGTCAATCTTTAGGGTCTTTTTTTTTAATGCTAAGAATATCCAGTATGAGTCTCCTTTTTTTCCCTCAGGGGAGGGACTCCCTTCCCCATGATCATCATTGTTAATACTGTATTATGAGATTTTTACCATTAATTATTATTAATAGTACTTAATGAAAAGAAAAAAGAAGATCTGATTCTCTTCATGCCTCCCCTAGAATGAAGCACTCAAAGCTGCCTGGCACCAGGAAGAGAAAAAATGTAGTTAGATTGTGAACTCCCTGAGGGCAGGGATTAGCTTTCTCTCTGCGTGTATTTCCATTCATAGCACTTAGCACAGTGCCTGGCATATACTAAACACTTAATAATTGCTCCTTGACTTGACCTGCGAGATAGGTAGCAAAGGTACCTGGGAGAAAACTGAGACTGGAAATGGTTGAGTGTCTTTTCCGAGAAAACTCCTTGCTTCCGCCAACAGACTTTGGGTGAATATTCAACATATCGAGTCAATAAGATAGTCACAAAAATCTAACTGTGTCTTCAGTGAAGGTGTTTCCTGATATTCTGAATTAAATTGAATATTGACCACCAGTCCCTCAAATTAACTTTAGACATCTTAATTCTGTGTCAGCTGTTATAAGTCAGAGTAGTGTTCATTTCAATGCAGCAAAGAAATGGAATAACTTTCATCTTCTCTGTTAACATATTGCCTTACTAGCTAAGCATGCATCTGGGTCTAAGCACTTTGTCACAGCTTTAGATAACAGCTCATTTAGTTTCTGGCTATTAATATGGCACCCCTACAGCACCCTAGGGGTATGAAGAAATATTCTGAATTTAAAAGATGTTTTTTAGAAAAGGATCCACAAATCCACAAACCCACAAATATAAAGCATCTAATCAGCCATTCGTGATCGTATTTCATGAATCTTTTTTTTTTTTTAGCAGGTTGGACACCGAGTCCCAAGACAGGTCAGGCTACAACAGAGGCTGGTATGTATATTCATTCGGCATCTGAAAAGCAGATTTCCTTTCCTCTTCTAATTCCTTTGAACTAGCCATTGCCTTTGATTAAAGCTCCCTGAAAACTTATAAAGAAGCAGATGAATTAATGCCAGAGTTTGATAGTATTAAGCTTTGAAAGCTGTTGTTGTTTTATAGGACTTTTAAAAAATAGATGTGAGCTTTCCTTTTTGGCAAAGGAACAGATCGCGTCAGTAGGAAAGCAAGGACAAAGTATTTTAAAAATAATCTACTACATAGGGTTTCAAAGGCCCTCTTGCAAAAATAAAACCAAACATGAAACTTTTTTTTCTTTTAACATTTCTCTTCAATCCCCCTGGGAGTTTAAAAACAACAAAATCTTCTTAGTGAAGTAAACAAACAGAACATCCACAGATGTAGGCTAAAGCTTCATGGGATGAAAGTTGGGCAAGAATTTGAGTGCATTTCGGAGGTTAACAGATTGGGAGCTTGGGATAACCTCCAGCAATTCTAATAACTTATTTTGGAGTCTTCTTTTACTGACTACTGTGTACTCAAGGATAAATCATTTTGAAACAGTGAGAAGCTCCACAAATCTCTAGGGTCTTTTTTTTTTAATATTAGGAATGTCTAGTGTGAGTCCCTTTTATTCCCTTGGGGAGAGACTTCCTTCCCTGTGATTGTCACTGTTAACATTGTATTATGAGCTCTTTATCATTAATTATTATTAGTAGTACTTGTGAAAAGAAAAAAAGGAGACACAACTCTCTTAGGGCCTTCCTTGGAATGAAGTAGTCAAAGCTGCCTGGCACCAGAAGGAGAGAGATGTTTGTAGTTAGAATTCCATCTGCATCCTTTGGGGCTGACCATCCTTGATGCTCATCTGATGTTAACTTGCTTTCCCTTAAACTGTTAATCTGTTATTATTGAAGGCCAAGGATTTAACATTTTCTTAGGTCCTTCATAGTGCCCAGCACAGTGTTGGGTAACTATATTGCAATAACCACTGTGTCATGAGTGTCCTCCATTGTTGCTACTGTTCCTAACCTCTGTAATCTTTAATAAATAGCCTTTATAAACCAGAGGTTTTGGCATATGCCTATAAACCCTGCTGCTCAGGATGCTGAGACTGGTGGATCACTTGAGCTTGGGAATTCTGAGCCATACTGGGGTTAAAGCTGATTGGATGTTCACACAAAGTCTGGCATCAATATGGTGAGCCCCTGGGATTGGAGGGCTATCATGTTGCCTATGGAGGGGTGAACTAGCTCAGGTCAGAAAAGCAGAGCGGGCCAAAGTATTGAGACTGGGCTTGGGAGTGATGACTGTACTTCCATGTGGGGTGAGATAGGGAGACCTGGTCTCAAAGAAACAACAAGCAAACAAATCCCTCCCCTATACCCTTCCTAAGTGGCACTGGCTAAAGACATTCATCATCTGGCGATTAATCTTTGGATGGTTGGATATTAATAAGCACTTTTAGTGGATTCATTAATTTAGTTAATGATTTAATTAATTCTTTAAAAATTTAATTTTTTAAAAAATTTAGCGATGCAATTTTGATATCATGGACATTTCCCAGTAAATACCTAAACACCACCCTCATTCCCTCAAAGAATACACTTCTGGAAAACAGCTACTCTGTTAACAGAAAGGGCAGAGGTACCCTTTAACTTTTTATAGTATTGAACCAAAGTTGACCACTATATTTGATGAGGGTTTTATTGCCTTTTTTTCACATTTATTTACATACTACACCACAGTCGTCACTAAACATTGTCTTCTTTTGGCTCTGCTTTCTCCCCATTGCCTTATTTGCAAGTCTTCCTATGTTTCTCTGAATTCTTCATACTTCTCATTCCTTACAGTGCCGTCATACTCCATTACATTCATATTTGCTAACCAGCCCCTGGTCATTGGGAATTCTCCGGTCATTTTGCTTCCAGTGCTTTGTTATTGCAAATAGTATTGCTATGAACATTTTTGCACATGAGCCTTTTCTTTCTGTCAACAACCTCCTCATTCTTAAACCCCTCTCTTCAGTTAGATCACTGCAAGTTATAGAGGTAGTGAACCTGCAGCCTTGAGGCCACATGTGGCCTTCTAGGCCCTTAAGTGTGACCCTTTGACTGAGTCCAAGTTTTACAGAACAAATTCTTTTATTAATGGCATTTGTTCTGTGAAGTTTGGATTCAGTCAAAGAGCTGCACTTGAGGACCTAGTGGGCCACATATGGCCGTATATGTGTGTGTATACGTGTATAAATAAATGAATATATATTTAGAGTATATACATATATTTAGAGTACATACATAAATGTACATATTTTATATGTACATATAAATGTATATGTAAAGTATATATACACTTATGTATATATTTATACTTGTACATATTCAGATTATATATGTACATATTATTTAAACATACACATATACACACAGACATCCATATGTATTTAGACCTATGATTTCACTGGTATGGGGGCTCCCAGATTAGGGAACTAACTTCTTCTACCTGCACAGGTTTGTACCTACTCTGCCACTTTTGGTTTTGGAGATTTGCCCACAACAGTGAGAGATTAAGTGAATTACCCAAGTTCCAGTTCATACAGTCAAGCTCTGTCAGAGGCAGGAATTGAACTGATGTTTTCCTGGCTCCAAGGCAGAGTCTCCATCCGATATATCACTACATGCTGCCATATGTTTTGTTGATGCTGTTCAGTTGTTTTTCAGTGGTGTCCAACTCTTTATGACCCCATTTGGGGTTTTCTTGGTAAAATTATTGGATTGGTTTGCCATTTCTTTGTCCAGCTCATTTTACAAATGAGGAAACTGAGGCAAACAGGCTTAAGTGACTTGCTTAGGGTCACGCAGCTGGTAAGTGTCTGAGACCAGATTTGAACTTATGAAGATGAGTCTTCCTGGCATTCTATCCACTGAGTCACCTAGCTGCCCACTGCTACATACAGAGTGTCCCCAAAGCCTCAGTGCAGATTCAAACCTAGCAATAAATTTGTATAATATACTATAACAAACTAATTAATAAGCTTGCATCTGCACTAAGGCTTTTGGTACATCCTAATCGTATATGTAATGTATATCTATATAATTTTCTATAGTTATATTTAATCTGTATCATTTATATTTATAAAAGCTATCCATATTTCTATTCTTAACTTCATAGAAATGAAGACATAAGATAGATGTGTATAGAAAATATTCTTTTACAAGTAAAGAAAGTGGGCACAGATGTGAAATTATTTCCTTATAGCAGATGAAATTATTTCTTTAGTGACAGTAGTATGAACAAAATTCAGTTTTTTATCTCCATGTCTTCCTAGGTTTATGTGTAATATAAAGTAAACAATATTGTGGTTTCATTATCATTATCACCTTAAGACACTTAGGACTTATGTTTAATTATGTGTCTTTAGGTTAGATTAGAGTAATTCCATAAAATGTTTACTTGAGACTGACACTGAGAGGTATTATGGCATAGCTGATAAAGACTTGGCCTCAGAGCCAGAACGACCTGATATTAGGTCTTGCCTGGGTGATACATATTGACTGTATAACCTTAGTCAAGTCAGTTAATTACTCAGTGGCTAGGCAGCTATCTGAGACTATAAGGTTCAGAGAAGGTACTGACCTGAATTTAAAGACCATAGATTTTAAAGCTGGAAGGGACCTTAGAGTTAAATGAGTCCATTCTCCTCCCTTCCCCACCAACCTTGCCTTCCCCAACCCAACAAGTCAAGAAACATTTTTAAAACAACTATATGCCAGGCTCTATGCTAAATATTGGAGATACAAAAACAGTAAAAAAAAACAAAACAAAACCAGAACAAAACACAAGCAAACAAAACAAAAAACCACAAGCTCTCAGAGTCTGAGGGAAGCAACATATGAACACCTATGTACAAACAGGACATAGGATAAATTGGAGATATTAACAGAGGCAAGGTACTAGAATTAAGAGGCATGGGGAAAGTCTTGTTGGGATTCTAGGCAGGATTTGAAGGAAGCCAAGAAAGCCAGGAGCCAGAGATAACAAGGGAGGGAGAGTTCCAGGCATGGGGGACAGCCAGTTTTTGAAAATGCATGGAATCTGGAGATGGAGTGTCTTGTTTGATGAACAGCAGTAAAGCCAGTATCACTGGAGCACAGAAGACTTTGTGGGGAGTATGATATAAGGAGACTGGAAAGTAGGAAGGGGCCCAATTATATAGGGTTTTAAAAGCCAAACAAACAGAAGGTTTTATATTTGATTCTGGAGGTAGTAAGGAGCCATCCTTCATTTTATAGATGAAGAAATTGTAGCCCAGAGAAGTGAAATTACTTTCCCAGGGTCACACAGTCACACTTTTCTGGTAACTTCCCATGTCAATGCAGTCACACATCAAGTTCCTACCTTATTCCCATCCAATTTGAGAAAAAAGCCAAAAAGATTTGGGCGTAGATGAATGCCTTGGGGATAATTCAGGTCATCTTCTTGTTACTTGATTTTAAATAACTCACTTGAGTCATGTTGAGATTTTTAGTCCATGAATTCCCAAGGACAGACTGCTTTTCAATCTGTTTTAGCTTTCGTAGGAAATAATGAAGGAAAAATTATATTGTGTCACAGGAAGAACTTCCTCCACCCTAATTTTCCACTTTTATTTCCAAATTAAAAAAAAAGCAATGAGAGTATGGAAAGGGTGTTGTACCATTAAGGAACCCTCATTTTGAGATGATTGAAGCAACTGTTTTATATTTCCTCCATTCCCATATACTTACGAAGTGCCTCATTTAAACTTTGCTGGGCATTCAGGAACCTCTGTGATCTTGGGTCTCTTTACCTACAAGACCTAGAAGACTCCATTCTAGTCAGGCTCACTCTGTTACTGCCACAGGATTATGTGCTAATTATTCCTACCTCCATTCTTTGCTTGTATGTCCCCCCCCTTTTTTATAATGCCCTTCCTTTGCTTCTAAACTGATCTATATTCTATTCATTTCTGAGGATCCAGTCAAGTTCTGCTTCTTCCACAAAGTTACCTTTGCATACTGCAGTTCTCACTGATCTCTAGAGAAGCCGTATCATGTAGTGGGAAAATATAATATTTGGAGTCAGAAGGCCTGGGTTCTAATTTCAACTTTTACTTACCGCCCACGTGAGCTTAGACAAATGTCTTTGCCTCTCTTCATACGTGTCTTCATATGTAAAATGAAGCAGATGAGATAATTTATAAAGTACCTTTCTGAGATATGAATCCTTTTCTCTAAACTCTGACAATACTTAGAGTAAGTACCACACATACAGCATTTAATTTATGGGTATTTGTTTAGTTTCTGCAATTGAATAGTACATTCATTCAGGGAAGAAACCATGTGTCATTTTCCGCACATTCTGCATCATCTCAACATGTGTTTGGGAATATGAGATGGAAGAAGAGTGTCAACCATCCTGGAAGGTGGGGGCGGCAAAGGGCAAGGCTCCAGAAAAATGCCCCAACATCAAGAGTAACTGGTAAACCATTCTGAGCTAAAATGCCACTCCTTTGCCCAGCTTTCAAAGACTTTCACAGCCTGTTACCAAACCTAACTTTCTAGTCCTATGCTATTTTTCTCCATATATTCCAAGCTTAAAGAAAATTTGTTTGCTTTCCTCCCACAAACACATTCCATGCTCTCTCATCTCCATCCTTTACCTATGCTATTTCGTAGGCCAGCAATGATGTCCCTCTCTCACCTTATCAATTAGTTTCCATATAGCCATAAAAACACAATTCATATGCCTCATCTTTCATGAAGTCTTTCTTGACTCTTCTGGTTGGTTTCCTCTCAGGCTTCACATAGTTCTTTGTTTTGTAGCCCTTTAGTGCATTTATCAGGTCATATGGTAGTAATCTGTGGGGAACATCCTTCTATTAGAATCAAATAAGCTCAGTGAAGGCAAGGATTATAATTCATTTGAACTTTGTATTTCTCTGCGGTTAACACATTGTCCTACAAACAAGCACTTAACAAATGTGCGCTGAATTAATAAATCAATGCCCTACCATGGGTGAGCTTGTAAACTTTCTGTAGACTGAGTTCTTAAACTTTTTTGTAGAGTTATCTTTTCATGTACAAAATTCCTGGGCACCGCCAAATGGTTCAGCACCAGAAGCTCATATTATTTTATTGGTGAAAATTAAATTTAAACAATAAACATTAAAGAAGAGGAATCAACTATCTGTTTTGCCACTGCACCCTAAGGAACCTTTCCATCTAACCCTCAGTTGAAACTTTCCATATGTGTTGCCTCACTCACTGGAGCATGAGCTTCTCGAGAGCAGGGACTCCATGACTTTTCTATTTGTAGTCTCCATCACTTAGCACAGTGTTTTGTGAATCGTAAGTACATAAAAAAATACTTCATTCACTCAGGAATTGTATTTCCTCAAATCTTTTATTTTTTCATAGGAGAGCAGAACTTTAATATTTCCAGTATTTTGTTGCTTAATTCTCAGAAGACTTTTGTGACTTAGTGCCATCACTGCTGAATAGGAGAAAATATCTGAGTTTTAGAGGTAAACTCCTGGCATAAGTCCTCACTGAATAGTTACTGAACCAAAGATGAAAGAATCAAGGGTTCTTTTAATTGAGTCCTTTATTGAAATGTTTGACCAATTCAGTGGTCTTTGATTATTCATAGCTTTTAGGGGAAGTTCGGATTGCATTATAAGGTTAAAACAACATCGATATAGTAGAAATCACTTTGTACTTGGAATCAGAAAGACTGGGTTCAAATTGCAGCTCTAATACTGACTAACTGTGTGACCAAGGGCCAGTCATTCCAACTTTAAGCCTCAGTTTCCTTATTGTAAAATGGAGATGATTTTCTGGCACTATGTATCTCACAGGGTTGTTGTGAAGAAAGCAAGGTTTACTCTCTGGGGAAAAAAAAGAATGGGAATCATATGATTTAGCTCTGGAGAAGAAGACAGGTAAGGGAGAAAAAAAAAGAAAAGGCCTCCAAACTACCCCAAAATTGCCCTAATGAAAAATCTTTCTTTGAATCATGGACCAACCAAGCATGGACAATAATCAATAGTTCTTTTAATTCCCATAGAAAACAAAGCCCTTGATGACGCACTTTTCGGTGAAATCTACCATTATCTCTCGTTATGCCTTCACCATGGTTTCCTGTAGCTTGCTGAATCGGGCATCAGAGGACAAGGAAGTTGAGTTTCAGATGCAGATCCCAGCTGCAGCCTTCATTACCAACTTCACTATGTAGGTGGTATGACTGTCAAAAATTCAGCATGAATCCCGTACTGTAGGATGGTTGAGGCTGGCCTACAATGGCATAGATGATTTGGACAATGGTGAAAATCAAGGGCAGTGCTGAGGATTTGGTGGGGAATGTTAGAGTGGGAAGTGTATGTGTGTATGTATACATACTACATACACACAAATATATATGCATATGTATATATTCTGTAATTTATAATATAGGCATGTATATATTTATGATAATCCAGGAGATTTGAAAAGCACTTTAAATTATGTAGGGTAGCAGATCTGTTTTTGGCTTTAAGCTGAACTCAAGAGATCTACAAAACGGGGTGGTGTTTGGGGCTTAATTTTAGGTTTGGGCAAAGGTCCAAAATGGTGCCTATTTTTTGTTGTTTGTTCTGGTCCTATCCTGTTTTGTGTATATATCCAATTTGAGGCAGATGGCATGATTTACTCCTGCAATATTATTTAGACTTTATGGGTTGAGTCTTGCCATTCAGACCTATTGAAAATTGCCCAGGAGAAAAATGAGCAATCTGTGGGTAGCATCCTGGAACTTTTTCTTTCTGTACGTTGAAAAGAGAAATAAAAATATTTTTCTAAGGTTGCTGTGGTTACATGCACCGTATCTCAAATTGTCTATTAACTCAAGGTTTGTAACGGCTATCGCTTCTGTTTTAGGGTTGTTGGAGACAGGGTTTATCAGGGGGAAGTTGCAGAAAAAGAAAAGATACATGGTGATAGAGCAAAAAAGCAAGACAATAAGACCTTGGAAGATAATGGGTAAGTATCATTTAATGAAAGGGTTAGTTTTACTTTTGGGAAATCTTGAATGGAACAGCATTTTTGTAACTTCTCATATTCAATTTCCCTCTTTCTCGGGCCTGTCTCCTGCCAAAGTGTATTGAGTGTATCTGTTTAACAGCTTCATCAATCCACTATCCCTTACCAAATGTGGAGAGCCGATATCGTATCAGTTTTAAAGTTGCGGAAAGTATCAAAAGCCATTTAGAATTCTTAGCTGAGTAAAGAATGAAATTTATATCTCAACTTCAGGTCTTGCTACCTATCTTCCAACTGTTTAAAATTCCTTTTCACTGGTTGCCCCCTTTTGTCTTTCCTGCAGTTTTGGGATGATACAAATAAGAAAATGGTGTTTGGCTTTTGTATTCTCTGTCATCCGGATAGTAGCATGATTTAGCAAGAGGCTGTGTTATGGAGCAGATAAAGATCTGGCTTTGGAGCCAGGAAGACCTGAGTTAGAGCATTGTCTTTTACGCATACAGGTTGTGTTATCCCGGACAAGTCCCTTCATCTTTTAGTACTCTAGGTAAATGTCTAAGACTGTAGGTTGCAGAGAAGAGAGAACTCTATGTCCGTCTGCACGAAATCACAGGTCCAGTCCCCCTTGCTATTGGCCATCATTTGTTATCTGCCCTAGGACTTTCCTTCTTTATCACTTGTAATTCTTCTCTTCTTCAGCTTTCTTGTCTTCTTCCCTCTTATCCCCACTGATGATGAGGGAAGCTGGGGAAACAGCTCAGTGGTGAGATGGCTGAGGGCTGTGAAGTGCACGTTATGGTGGCTTTGTCTTGTCTTTACAGGGAAAAGGGGACTGAGACTTTCAGTGCCTCTGTCACCATCCCCAGCAAAGATAAAGCTGCCTTCTTCCTGCATTATGAAGAGCTTTTGCAGAGACGGCTGGGAAAGTATGAGCATGTAATCAGTGTCCGGCCCCAGCAGCTTGCAGGGAGATTGCATGTAGAAGTGAATATTCTGGAAAAGTCGGGCATTGTGTCCCTTGAAGTACCGCCGCTGCAAAACAGCAGGCAGAAGGGCAGCGGGAAAGTGGAGGGTAAGTAGTGGCTGGGATGCTAAACCTTCCAGATCGTGATCTCTGCTCTTCACTATGCCAGGACAATAAGCAGAGTCCATATTACATAAGGATGACTACCTATGTGTTATGATTTCAGGATTGCAGAGAAAGCTCCTCATTTTATAGAATATATTGACAAGCCCTACCTATGTGTTATGATTTCAGGATTGCAGAGAAAGCTCCTCATTTTATAGAATATATTGACAAGCCATCTATCTGTCTATCTATCTATCTATCTATCTATCCATCCATCCATCTATCTATCTATTTATTTATGTACAAAATGAAATTCTTTAATGAGGAATTGAGGAGCCATTAGGACAGTGGCACCTGGAATGTACAGAAGAGGGGCAGGGGGTGGGACTAGACACCATGCTGAATAAGAGCTAGTTAAAAGAATTGATTACATTTACCCTGGATAGGAGATGATTTAAACAGGACCTGATAGAGCTGTCTTCAAATATTTGAGGAGTTATCATCCGTGAAATATGGGAAGGAGGAAATATAGCTCCTCCTCACCACTCTCCATAGTAGTCATTAAAAGCTTGGGCTTTAATCACACAAGGTATTGTTATTTTTTAAAATAAGCGTTACTTATGTATTTTGGTTTTTACATCACCATAGTTTTGCCCCAGTATCTCTCCCCCTCCCCCTCCCAGAAAACCACCCCATATAACAAATAGAATTTTAGAAGAAAAAAAGAGAATAGAATCAGTACAACCAATCAATACATTGACAGTGTTCAAAAACGTGTAATGTTCAACAACTTTGGACCTCTCAGCTCTGTGAGGGGATGGGTTGGAGGTTGGGAGCATCCCCTCATATCTCTCCACCATACTTGTTCTTTAAAATTTAGTGATGCTTACTTTTGATATTTTTGGTGTGTAGGTGGTTATTCCTCCCATTTCCATTATTGTAATTATTGTGTATATTGTTTTCCTGGCCCTGCTTACTTTACTCTGCATCAGTTCATAGAGATCTTTCTCTGACTCTCTATGTAACATTCATCATTTCTTACAGCATAATAAAATTCCTTTACATTCATTTATGTATCAAAATTTGTTTAGTCATTCTCCAGTCAAGATGCTTCTACTTTGTTTCTATTTTTTTGTCATCACAAAAGTGATGCCATAAATATTTCAGTGCATATGAGTATTTCTTTTCATCCATGGCTTCCTTTGGGCATAAGCCCAGTTGTGGAATTACTGAGGCAAAGGGTATAACATTTTAGTCATTTGCTAATCCCATATTGATTTCCAAATTGGTTGTACCAGTTCCTAGCTCCACTAACAGCACACCAATTTGCCTGTCTTCCCCTCCAGCAATGACTATTGCTATTTTTGCCGTCTTTGCCAGCTTGAAGGATATGAAGTAAAACCTCAAAGTTGTTTTGACTTGCATTTCTCTTATTATTAATTATTTAGAGCATTCTTTCATGTGGCTGTCAGTACTTTTTAATTTTTCTTTTGAGACTTGTTTGTTCATATTCTTTGACCACTTATCTCTTGGGGAATGGCTGTTTGTCTTATGTACATCTGTTAATTATTCATCTATCTTGGATCTCAATCCCTTATCAAAATTTGATACAAATTTTCTATCAAGATTTGATATAAATTTTTTTTATCAAGATTTGATACAAATTTTCTATCAAGATTTGATATAAAGATTTTTACCATTTGACAGCTTCTCTTCTTAGCCTAGGTGCATTAACTTTGTGCAGAAGATTTTCAGCTTTGTGTAATCAGTTATTTATTTTACTTTTTGAAATTGCTTCTATCCCTTGTTGGTTAAGAATACATCTCCTACCCACACCTATGAATAGTGTGATCTATTTCTCTTCCAATTTTTTATAGTGTGATAATTAACATTAAGATCATGTATCCATTTAGAGTATATTGTAGAATATAGTGTAAGCTGCTGGTCTAAGTCTAATCTCTGTCAAGTTGCTTTTTAGATTTCCAGAAGTTTTTATTAAATAGGAAGTTTTTTCTTAAGTTTTTGACTTTATTGGCTTTATTGAAAACTGGTTTATTGAGTTTCATTGTTTCTGATTCTCCCTGATCTAGTCTGTTCCATTTAGCTACCTTTCTGTTTTTTGAATCAATACTAGGTGCTTTTGAAAACTGTTGCTTATGATATAGTTGAATATCTGGAAGTGTTCTTTTCCTTCATCCCTACCCCTTTTCATTATTTCTCTTGATAGTCTAGATCTTTTGTTTCTCCAAATTAATTGTCATTGTTTTATAAAATTCTATGAAGTGTCTCTGTGATAATTTGATTGTTATAGCATTAAAAGTGTAAGTTAACTTTGGTAGAATTTTCATTTTTATTATATTGGCATGACTCAGCCATGAGCCTTCCAGTCATTTAGGCTATATTTCATTTCTTTAAAGAGCATTTTATAATTAAATCTATACAAATCTTTTGTGTACTTTAGCAGTTTAATTCCCAAATTCTGCATTTTATGGCTTAGATTTTATAATTATTATATAGAAAGGCAGTTGTTTCTTGAAGCTTTGTTTTTTAGTCTGCAAATATGCTGAATTTATTTACTTGTATTGATAAGTATCTTGCTGATTCCCTAGTTTTATCTTTTCTTTATCTATCTTTAGGGTATTTTTCTTTTGTCTCGTTGCTGTTACCAGCATTTCCAAAATTTTATCAAATAATAGTGGGGAGAGTAGATATCCTTACTTCACAACCATATTATTGGAAATGGTTTTAGTGCATCCCCATTGCATATGATGCTTGCTTTTAGTTTTAGGTAGATCCTTTTTCTTTTTAGCTTTTTTTCCAATTACATGTAAAAACAATCTTTAACATTTTTTTATTTTGAGTTCCAAATTCTCTCTTTCCGTCTCCTTCCCCCTCCTTGAGAAGGCAAGCAATTTTATATAAATTATACATGTATAGTCATGTAAAACATTTCCATATAGGCCATGTTGCAAAAGAAAATACAGACAAAAAAAAAAACTCCAACGCAAGAAGAATAAAGAAAGCTTTAAAAAAAGTATGCTTTGATCTGCATTCAAACTACATCAATTCTTTCTCTGGAGGTAGATAGCATTTTTCATCATGAGTTCTTTGGAACTGTCTTG
This sequence comes from Trichosurus vulpecula, assembly GCF_011100635.1. Taxonomy (NCBI): domain Eukaryota; kingdom Metazoa; phylum Chordata; class Mammalia; order Diprotodontia; family Phalangeridae; genus Trichosurus; species Trichosurus vulpecula. The sequence continues at coordinate 174,507,613 of NC_050577.1, forward strand.
GGTCATTGTATTGGTGAGAATAGCTAAGTCATTCATAGTTGGTCATTGTACAATATTGCTGTTACTATATACAATGTTCTCCTGGTTCTACTCACTTCACTTTGCAACAGTTCATGTAAGTCTTTCCAGGTTTTTCAGAGAGCATCTTGCTCATCACTTCTCTAGCACAGTAGTGTTCCACCAGAATCATTTATCACAAGTTGTTTAGCCATTCACTAATTGATGAGAATCCCCTCAATCCAATTCTTTGCCACCGCAAAAAGAGTTGTATAAATATTTTGTATTTATAGGTACTTATTCTTTTAAAAAAATCTCTTTGGGTAATAGACCTAATATTAGTATTGCTTGGTCAAAGAATATGCTTTTATAGCTCTTTGGGCATAGTTTGGCAGATGCTTTTTATGACATTAAAAAAGGCCCCTCTAGGGTTTTTAGCATAAATGGGTATTGTACTTTGTCAAAGCTTTCTTCTGCATCTGTTGAGATGATCATGTGGTTCTATATGTTTTTGTTATTAATGTGATTAATTATGTTGATTGTTTTTCATTCATGATTGAACCATCTTTATATCCCTGGTATAAATCTCACTTAGCCATAATGAATGATTTCTTGATAAGTTGATGTAGTCCAACAGATTTTTGTTTAAAACTTTTGAGTCAAAATTTTTTTGAGTCAATATTTATTAATGATATTGGTCTACAGTTTTTCTTCTATGTTTTATCTCTCCCTGGTTTAAATATTAGGACTGTATTTGTCTCATAAGTTTTTCAACAAGGTACTTTCTTAATTTTTAAGAATAATTTGTATAGTACAGGTACCAATTTTTCTTTAAAAGTTTGATAGAATTCTCCTGTGAATCCATTAAGACCAGGAGCTTTTTTCTTTGGTAGTTCCTTTACAGCTAGATCTATTTTCTTTTCTGAGATTGGGTTATTTATGATCTCGATTTGGTCTGCTGCCAGTTTTACTATTTAAAATTTTTAAGGTATTCCTCTATTTCTTTTGTATTCTCAACTTCCTTACCATAGACATGTGTATAATAGGATCTGATTATTCTTTTTATTTCTTCTGTTTTTGTTGTGTTTTTGCCTTGCTCGTTTGCTCTTTTGTTGATTGGGCTTTCTGTTCTCTTTTAAATCAGATTGACTAAAAGTTTGTCAATTTTATTAGTCTCTTCAGAAAAACAGCTTTTAGTATTATTTATCATTTACATACATAGAAGGTATTTAGCTGTTAACACCCCAGGATTTAATCACAAAATAACAAGCCAGTAACATTTTAGAGAGTGTGAAGCCCTTGACTGAACTAGAGAGAGAGCTCCCAGTTGACTATCAGAAGATGCGCCTTTGGGGGTGACCTTTGAAGAAGTAACCTCAAATGATTAGATTTGTTCTGTTTAGCCCCTGAGCGTACAACTAAGAGCCATAGATGGAAGCTGCAGAGAAGGCAAATTTAGGTTCAATGTAAGGAAAAAACTTCCCAAGAATTAGAGTTATCCTTTATGTTTTTATCATATGTCAAGCACTTTGCATTTAATTAATGTTTGTTGATAGGATGGGTCCCTTTCATTGGAATTCTTTAAGCAAGGGTTGGAGGAATGCTTGTTTGGCATGCTTTGGTAGAGATTCTTGGTATCTGAATCTGTTTTGGTTTGAAATTTCACCATTTGACTATCAATCTTGTTCACTTTGACCCATATTGAGAAAGACATGAGAATGACAACCTGTTAATACTTACCTGCAAATTACACTTTATTGTGAATTAATTCAGCAGGTTCTTTTCTGAAGATTGATAGGGGAGAAGGGGAGAGTTTGGACATACACTAATGGATTCTGGAGGGAAGAAAAGTACTGGTAGAGGGGAAATTTGACCTACTTTATAATTTTGCTTCTTGTTATCTTTACTGCTTATGTACTTTTTCATTATCAGGGTTAGCCTTGACTATAAACTTTAATTTAATGGTCAAGTTTGGGAAGAAGGTGATCTAGAATCTTCTATCATCTGAACTAGCATTTCTAGCTATCCCTGAGTCTTTTTTCCGGGAAATGTCTCTCTTAAAGATGATGATCTTGTGGTGGTGTAAGAGAGAGGATTCTATGCAGTATAATTAAGCATTTCACTGAAGCTATAATAAAGTCACTGACTGAGTATAGATAGGCCCATGAATTTAGACCAGGGGATTTTTGAGAACTGTCAGGCTTACTGTGGTGATGTTTAAATGAGCTATTAGCTGGTTATAACAATTTTGCTCTTTTATCAGGCACCTTTAAGTGTACGTGTATGTATGATATACTTAATAAGGTGTTTTGTTTTGGCAGTTACTGTTTATTCAGGATCTCTCAGAACCTCTGGTACATTCTTCTAGAGTGACTTTTGATCTCTTAGAAACTATTTAAGAATGTAATTTTGTTTACTGGTTGTGTCAAATAAGATAGGTGAATCGATCTCCCAGAATATGGTGAGTTTTATGAGAATGAACTGGGCCAGACTAGATGGCGAGTGCAGCACACTCATGCCTTTATCACCCCTTCTCATTCCTGTTGCTTTCAAAGTTCTGACATTGCTGTTTCTGTGAAATTGTAATGCGATAAGTGTGAAACACAGGATGTTTTGATTTTGTCTGAATTTTGCTGCATGTTTATAAAAACCCTGAGGTTAGAAATCAAACTGTGTTTGGCCTAGTACCAGGACATTTGTTGGAAAGGTATAAATTATGGACCTAAACCAACAGATTCTTCTGATGTTTAGAACAACACTAGCTCCTTCCCTGTTGCCTACGTGCACAGGCTCAAGTGTCCTTCATTCTTTTCACTTGACCCTCCCATCTCCTGAAGCTATTGCCCTATTTCTCTCCTTCTTATCCTATAAAAACCCATGTATACTCCTTTGCTTCCACCCACTTGTCAATTCCTTAAATCCGGCTTCTGACTCAACTGCTCTCTCCAAGGTAACAAGTGATTTCTTTCTTTCTTTCTTTTTTGGAGGCAATCAGGGTGAAGTAACTTGCTCAGGGTCACACAGCTAGCAAGTCTCTAAGGCTGTATTTGAACTCGGATCCTCCTGACTCTAAGGCAGCACTCTATCCACTGAGCCACCTAGTTGCCACGTAAATGATCTCTTAGTTGGTAAATCTAATGGACTTCTTTTGGTCTTCATCCTTGTGTTGCACACAGTTGTCCTTTCCATCCCCCCAAACTACTCTCTTCTCCCTTGAATTTTGTAACACTTCTGTCTCATGGTTTTCTTTCTGTTTGACAGCTGCTTCTCAGTATTCTTTGCTAGATCATCGTCTTTATCTCACATGCCATGCATGGGTCAGCGGGACTCTGTCCTGGATTGTCTTTTCCCTGCATTCCCTCTCAGTGATGTGATCAGCTCTGATGGGTTCAAGAATCTCTACATAGATGGCAGCCAAACCTACGTATCCAGCCCTCATCTCTCTCTTGAGTTTCAGTCTTGCATTGCCAGTTTCCTGTTGGACATCTCCACCTGGATGTCCCATAGGCATCTCAAATTCAACATGTCCAAAATAGATCTCATTATCTTTCCCTCTAAACCTTTTCTTCCTAAGCTTTCTGCCAGGGACATAGCCATTTTTCCAGTTGCCTTAATTTGGAACCTTAAGAATTATCCTCAACTTCTCTCTCTCCGTCACCTACTCCTACTCCTATATTCAATTAGTTGACAAATCTTTTCTATCCTATCCCAGGAAAATGTCTAATGACTATTCAGTTCTCTTCACTCATATGAATATCACCCAGGATTAGGACACCAATTGATTGGACTACTGTAATAACCTCTAAATTGGTTTGTCTGCCTCCAGTTTCTCTGTTCTCCAGCTTTATCTCCATAAATGACAAATTGATATTCTTAAAGCCTAGATCTGGATGCATCATAGATCTGAAAATGTCACTGAGACTCAAGAAGCCTCAGTGATTCCCTAATTTTGTTGTTCAGTCATTTTTAATTGTGTCTGACTCTTCATGATGCCATTTGGGGTTTTCTTGGCAAAGATACTGGAGGGGTTTTCCATTTCCTTCTCCAGCTCATTTTACAGATGAGGAAACTAAGGTAAACAGAGTTAAGTGCCTTGCTCAGGGTCACACAGCTAGTAAGTGTCTGAAACCAGATTTGAACTCAGGAAGATGAGTCTTCCTGACTCCAGGCCCAGCGTCCTATTACCTTTTAGATAAAATACAAACTTTTCTTTGGTATTTAAAATTCTTTGCAGCCAATTTATCTTTCCAGATTTATTCCACATTACTTCCCCTCATGGACTCTATGTTCCAGCCAAACTGGCCTACTTGTGGTTGTGTCAAATCAGATAGGTTAGCTTGTCTTCCAGAATATGATGAGTTTTATAAGAATGAACTGGGCCAGACTAGATGGCAGGTGCAGCAGACTGTCTACAACATTCCCATACACACCATTCCATGTCCTACTTCCACACCTTTGCATAGGCTGTGCCCATTCTTGAAATCTTCTACGTCTTTACCTCTAACTCCTGGAATCCTTATCTAGATTGAATGTTAAGTTGATACATCACCTCCTACATAAAGACTTTCCTATTCCCCTCCCCCTCTCCACCAGTTTTTAATTTTTCCCTCAGAAATTTTTGTGTATTTTTAATATTTATTTAGCTGTATAATGTTTATTTACCCCCAGTAGAATATAATCTCACTGAGGATGGGGACTGTTTTTTTTTTCCATCTCTGAATCCTTACCTCCTAGCAGGGTTCCTGGAAGGTGTCAAATAAATGTTCATTTAAATGAATTAAATTGAATAAGAATAATGGCTTTAATTACATGCACAGAGAAGATACAGGCCACCAAAGCTGTCTAATTTCAGACTATTTTTCCCCTTTATCCCTTCTGCAAATATAGTAGTGGTTGTATGGAAAATGGAAGAGGGAAGTGATGGAGGAGAAATGGGCAGAATCCTATTAGGACTCATCAAAGTCCAAGTTCAAGCAATGTGGTAAGGGTTATATGTTCACAGGACTACTTCTATGATCTCATTCCCAAGTCTTTTTTAATGCATATTTATTTTAATTTTAATTTTTAGTTGCAAATTTTCTCCTTCTCACCTCCAACCTCTTCTTTACCCATTGAGAAGGCAAGAAATGTTAACCATTATACATATGAAATGAGGCAAAATATAGTTACACATTAGCTATGTTTCAAAAAAAAGAAGAAAAAGTGAGGAAATGCTTAGCCATATTTAGATGCATGTAATATAATACCACCTTTTGTAAAATAATGGAGTAGATAAGAATAGAGCACATTATCACAGATTTCAAAGCTTCCCTAAGACATCTCATGTGACTACTCGGCTGTCTCTGTGTTGACTCATATGGTATTCATTGTGGTCCAATGGCATCTCGATGGCGCCTGTAGCTATGGGTGCCTTTCAAAAGTGCTCAGATGGTCTTACCTGGACTAGCCCTAGAAAATAAAAAATTTATCTGAGAGTAGCTAATAAAGGAAGCCAGGTCAACTCTATTAGAGCAAAAACAAACAAAGAAATAAACAAATGGGCCTTGCTGGAATCTAGGAGATGAAAGAAGGTTCGGTGTTTATTAGAGGAAAGGAGAGTAGTGTCAGAAGAAAATGGAAGTCATTGGGTGGAGGAGAATTTAGATGAAGGAAAAACATAAAGCAGAATAGTAAATAAATAACTAGGAGTTTAAACTTCAGAAGTTTCTTCTAGCAAACTTCTTATTTTATTTTTAGGGGTATAATATTGGGTCAAATAGCAGACAGGATATGCAAAAGATAGGAGTCTTAATTCTAGCCCTGTCCCTAAAACTTGTCTGCCTCAGTACAACTCTTCCCTTCTCTCCCTCACCTCCAGCTATGGTGCCTCCTTCCTTCAACGTTACTTTTTAATCTACTTTGTATATATGTGGTATATACCTACATATATATACATACATACACACATATATGTATGTACATATACATATATATACATACATATATATATATATATATACACATAGTCTCCCTCATTAGAATGTGAGCTCCTTGAAGTCAGGGACTGTTCTGTTTTTGTATTTGAATCCCCAATATTTAGTACAGTGTCTGGCACTTAGTAGGTGCTTAATAAATGCTTATTGATTGATTTCTCATCAGAAACCCCACTTACATGGACACTTAAAGGGTAAATTATGTGTTTTTAAGGACAACCTTAATATCTTACTTTCTAAGCAATCCTAGAAACTCACAAAAGAACCTACAATGTCTTGTTTCATTTCTTACTGGTTTGAATATTTGGCATTCAAGATTCATATCTAAGGAGGAAAAATTTGATGTATGGGAAGGATTGATGACCATGGTAAAGAGTCAATGAGTGCAAACAAAAGTGAGGAAGAAAGGACATCTTAATTGAAGTTTTACTTCACTCCTGTCATCTACTCCCCCAACAATACTTGAAAAGCATTTTTTTTTAATCTGACAAAAAAAATGTGAACTTCTGGCCCATGGGATATCCAGGACATTTCTGATGCTGGATTTTCTGTTCTGACATGGGTTGTTCCTATTTTCCACTCGCAATGTTTTGGGTTTTTTTTAAACTATTGCAGAGGAGCCAACATAGAGTTACTCACGAAGCTGGTGGAAACAGTTTCTTCCCATAACCAACTCATTGTTATAGAAACTGAAAATGGAATAGTAAAAAGAGTTGATCTAGCTGAGATGATCATGGCCTTTGCTGTCTTCTTTGAACCTAGCTTAAACCAAAATGGCATCAATGGTGGAAGTGTCCATATCAGTGAGCTCATAGATTCAATGAAGTATTGAAGCATTAAGTCTGCTGTCTTTTTTTCCTACACTTTTTGTAAAATCAAAAAACCAAAAAACCCCTTTTTGCCAAAAAATATTCTTTAAGTTTTGATAACTAATGTTGCAACTAATATACTCAAGCTAGAAATATAATCCTAGACTTCCCAAAACAATAGTAGTTAATTAGATTAGATGTTAATGCTGTTCATTAGGATGATTTTGCTTTTGATGATATTTGTAAGCTACTTTTTCTAAATGTGAAGTTTTTGCTAGGATTATAGGCACATACCTGTAATCCCAGCTGCTTCATAGGTTGAGGGTGTCAGGTCTCTTGAGCTTGGGAGTTCTGAGCTGTGATGGCCTGGGGTATTGGCACTAAGTTCCACTTTAATATGGTGAGCCCCCAAGAGGGGATAGGAGGGGCACCAGGTTATGTAAGGAGGAGCAAAGCTGCCCAGGTCAGAAATGTAGCAGTCAAAGCTCCCTTGCCCTTCAGAATGGGATTAAGCCTCCTGCATTTCTAGCCTAGGAGAGATAGGGAAACCAGGAAGGAAAGAAGGAAGAAAGGAAGGAATGAGGGAATGAAGGAAGAAAAGGAGGAAAGGAGAAAGGAAGGAAAGAAGAAAGGTAGAAAGGAAGAAAGAAGAAAGGAAATAAAGAAGGAAGGAAAGAAGGAAGGGAGCAAGGAAGAAAGGAAAAAAGGAAGGAAGAGGAGGATAGTGATATTCTTCACAGCAACAGGAAAGTTAAGAGGGGGAGAGTTTGGGGGAGAAGGTAATGAGTTTAATTTTGGACACATTGAGTTTAAGATTATTATGGGATACAGTTTTGAAAAAGGGTTTTTAACATTTTTAATTCACAAAGGACTACTTTGTCTGTAGTCAATCATAGTCTGTTAAGATAGAGTCAAGATTCTGTTCAAGTGGCATCTGCTGCTACAAATGTCTTCTGATTGCCCACAGTTGTTAGTGCTATTCCTCTGAAATTACTGGTGTTGAGTAAGCTGCTTACGTGTTGTTTCTCCATAGTAGAACATAAGCTTCTTGGGAGGAAGAACTATTTGTTTCTGTTTTTGTACTCCCTCCCCAAACAGGGAGATACTTGATAAATATTTACTGAATGTTGAATGAAGAGTTCATAGAAGAATATGTCAAGGTTTTTTTTAATTAAAAGTTTAGCTTGTTCAAGGCACATGCTAAGTTTTGGGGACACACACACACCCCATATGTGATCCTGACATCAAGAAGCTCCTATTATAATAGGGGAGACAACATACAAAAAGTTGTACATCTAAGATATACCCATTGTAAGTGGAAGGTAATTTCAGAGGATAAACACTAGCAGTGTGGGGAACTCTTCCAGAAGGTGAGGAATCCAGGGAAACCAGGAGGCAGACTTAAAGAGGGAAAAGTATTCCAGGCACAGTGGATAGCCATTGCATTCACAGAAATGCTAAATAGGCTAGTGTAGCTGGATTGTAGAGCATTCAGAAAGGAGTAAGGTGTAAAAACATGGGAAAGTTAGAGTCTGGGTTATGAAGAGCTTTAAATGCCAAAAAAATGGTTTTATATTTGATCCTGAGGTAACAAGGAGTCACTATAGCTTAAGGAATGGTGTTGGGGTGAGTGATGTGAACAGATCTTAGGAAAATGACAGATGAATGGAGGATGGATTGAAGTGGGAAAAGAGCAGAAGTAGGGAAAGCCTAAAGAAGGCTATTTCAGTATTCCAGGTAAGAGGAGATGAAGAGCTGCACGAGAGTGGGCGCTGTGTAAGTGGAGAGAAGGGAGAGGTGCTGTGAAGGTAGAGATAACAATACTTGGCAGCTGGTTGGATATTGAGGGTGATGGGGTTGATGAGTGAGAGTGAGGAGTAGAGGATGACATTTAGGTTGTGAGTCTGGTAGGATGGTGGTACCTTTGACAGTAGTAGGAAATTCAGAAGAGAAGAGCATTTGGGGTGAAAGAGAATGAGTTCTGTTCTGGACATGTTGAGTTTGAAAGGAGAACCAATAATGGAGAGAAATCCTATGGCTCACCACACTATCAATAGAACTACATTTTTCCTAACCTGGATCTCTGCTAAACAGGTAATGAAAATGCCATTTTTATAGATAGAGTGAATAAAGTTGGGGAATTTAGGATACTTATTTATCACTAATCTGTAGGGGGGAAAACCTCACTAGTTATTAAGTAGCTGAGTTTGTGGGGTAAAGCCATCCTAATAATTTATTGGTAACCCAAGAAGTCCTCCCATTGATTTCCCCATTGAAAGCTTCCCTTGCGTGTCATCATTAGCTACCTTATACCAGATTTCCTGCTGTGATATTTACTTCTTGAATGTGCCTCAAACCCAGATCACTCTGGATACTGCAGTTGGAAATGTATGCACTGTTTGACCTATGTGAAATATTCCTGTCCACTTGCCAGGAAAGAAAGTTGTGTGTGGCTCCCTGATATTGTTCGACTCATAGATTGTTCAGGTGCATATCATTCAGCCCCCTTAATTTCTTGATGCTGAAAGCAGATGGGGGTCACGTAATTTTGCTTGTTCTTCCTTTGGCCCTCATTTTGTCAGGGCCAGCTGTCTATGGAATGACTCAGAAATACCCTTCTGTGGTTGTTTTGCTTAATTGGAGCAGATCACAAAAAAGTTGGTATTTTCTTGCTAGTCCACCACTAGTCAGTAGCAATCTTTTATGTTTTTAAATTTGCTCTTATCCCTTCATTTTTTTCTCTTCTTTAATTTTTTCCAGTCTTTTCTAGTAGTTAACTCAGTTTCTAAGTTCTTTCTAGACCATGTGCTGTATTGGCATGTCCAGTTATGAAGGGATGAATGAAAAAGCATTTATTAAGATCGTGCTAAAAGACAAGCCCTATGCTAAGCACTGAGAATACAAATAGGGAAACTGAGATTGACCCTGCTTTCAAGAGTTCACACTCTAATTGAAGGAAGTTAACACATGAAAGAAAATTTGGCTTCAGGGCAGATGAAAAGACCTGGAAATCTATGCGCAGTTTTGTTTGTTTTCAATGTCCATTGAGGTTTAAGAAATTGTTCTCAGGCTGTCACTTTGTAAGGTACCACTCAGCTTTTTAGGATAATTTAGCTCTAGTTTTGCCCATAAACAGGACCATGTAAAGGAATTTTGGAGACATCTCTTCTAACTATGATTTGCAATACTGCTTTAGGCAACCCTTTATACCTCATCCACCCCATCTCCTACACCCAACCAGATCAATTCCAGGAGCACAAGCATAGTTTGGAAGTGAGAGCCTGGCCCTTTATCATGCAAAGTTGCATCCAGAAAAGTAAATATGTGTCCAAAATAGGTAAAGATCTCTAAGTTACCTTTGCTTGATGTACATTGGACTGGCTGGGTTGGCGGGGTTGCCTTTGTTTATTTATTTTTTCCTGAGGGATTGAACACAAGGTGGGCCATTGAGAGTCATCAATATAGGAAAAGAATCTATCAGTAATAAGACAATTATTCAGGAGTCTTCTCTGATTTCAATTCTGCCCTTCTTTTGCTTGAATTTGACCCTGCATTTCAATATCAACCATCAAAGGAAGCTGTCTAATTATATGGCTAACATAGCCCCCTCCCCCTCCCCCCCACCGAAATCCAGCTGTTGAGAGGCACAGCAATTTCAACCAAGCAGTGGTTATAGGGATGTGCTTAACTGACTTACATTTAGGAAAATGGATCTTTAGGTCCTAGATGAGGCCACAGCTAATAGGAACTATTTAGCTGTTTTTTTTTTCCTTTTCTAATGGGAAATGGATTGGCAAATGTGTTTTGGAAAACAATATTCTAAAGTCACCAGATGTTGACTACTGTTCTCCTACAGTAGACCGGGCAAAGGGGGCCACAGGAAAGAACAGCCAGTAAATCCCTCTTTGCAGTGACCCAAGCTCAAAAAGCTTTCCAGATGGTTCCCTAATGTGTCATTCCCTGGGCCTAAATTGTTTTGTACCATTAGCCATTCCATATGGCCTTTGGTTTCCTTCTTCCCCAAGCTGATGATTCATCATTCAGTACAGGCATGTAGGAAGAAGATGAGTTCCTCTCTGCCAGAAGCAGCGGTACTATCTTGCATAGAGCACTGGGCCTAGAGTCAGGAAGACCTGAGTTCAAATTTGACCTCAGCCACTTATTAACTGGGTGGTCCAGACTTAAACTCAGTTTCCTCAACTGTCAAATGGGGATCATAACAGCACCTTCTTCACAAGGTTGTTGTGCAGATAAAATGATATAATATTGTGGCTGACTTCTGCCCAGCAACGACAGCCTTGCCCAAATCTAAATCTGCCCAGTAACAGAGGGCTCTATCTATTGACAAAAAAAACCTTGTTATTTTCTGTGTACGTGACTAACCCCTATGGTTTGTGCCCATATCCTTGAATGTTGCAAGTTAAGTTCCCTGCTTTGTGACCACATCCCTGAACCATTCTGTAAAATACCCAAGACATCTTCATCTCCTTTCCTGCCTCCCCTTACATACCTGTTTCCCCCTTCCTGACATCCTTCCCTGTGATTAACTGCTCATGTATGAGTATACCCCCATCCCTAGATGAGTGCCCACCACTTTTGTGACAATAAGGCTCTCTTATCTAGGAGAATGTCCGCCTCCTGAATTCTTTCCAGACAACCCGACTCTGAGCATCATCTACCTCTTCGATATTTGTAAAGTGCTTAGCACAGCGTCTGCACGTAGTAGATACTATATAAATGTTAGTTATAATAATTATTAATGTGTTGTCTAGATTTTAAACTCCTTGAGGGCAAGGACCATGTATGATTTTTCTTTGTTTCTCTCCCAACCACCTTGTATTGTATATTACACATACAGCAAAAACTTAACAAATACTTTTTGATAAATGGATGGATGATAATGAATTTTACCTTTTTCTGTGACTAGCAGAGTATGACTACCATAAATACCAAAAACCTCCTATGTTGCTTCTCAGTTCTAATGTAGTGCATTATGTTCAAGAAGCACCATATAGTAGTTAGCAAGGAGCGGCTTTAATTTACAGTGGGAGAGGGAGGCGCTGGAGGGCTAAAGTACACTAGTTTGCTCTGGGGTTCCTGGGAAATCACTTAAACCATTTGTTTCATTATTACAGAAATACAGGATCTCTTAGTTGGAGGGGACCTCGGCAAAAATCCCCCTTGACCAAAAATCCCCCTCTACAGTATCCTCAATAAATGGCCAGTAAATTTCACTCCAACTTTTGGATAACTCTAAATATTAAAAATGTTTCTCTTCTATCAAGCTGAAACTCACCTCTCTGAAATTTCAACCCATTGCTCTAAATTCTGAGGCCAAGCAGCACAAGCTAATCCCCCTTCTACCAGATAACTCTTCAGACACTTGAAACATCTCTGATAGCTCCTCTCATACCCCAAGTCTTCTTTTCTCTATGCTAAATGCTCCCAGTTCCTTTGACCAATTTTCATGTGGTATATTCTCCATATGCTCCCTAGATTGGCAATGTCCTTTCTAAAATCTGGTGTTTAGAACTGAACAAAATGAGCCACTTGTGGTCTGACCATGTCAGAGGGCAATAGGACTACATCGTCTGCCTCTGTTTGGGTACAATGCCTCTCAGTTGGAGTCCAAGCTCCAGTTAGCTTTTTCCTTTTTGTTTATTGTACAAGTGAGGTTCCTGAATGCTCTTAGACTAAAAGGCAACCAATGCCTTCTATTGTTTTCTAAGGGTAAACAGAGACTTCTTTTTTTCCCTCAGACTTATTAATCTGGCACCTCCTATGAGCAGAAGTAGCCATTAGATATGAATTAAAAATATATTGGATACACATACATACACTCAAACGTGTGTCACTTATATTATCACATATAAACACATATGTACAATACACATGTGGCCACGTCTCACATAGGAGATATACACACTGCTTATATATGTGCACATATTTATACATGTGTGCACACATGCAAAGATGCATGTGTATGTGCGTATATCCATACATGTGTACATATATACACATATAAGATATGGCCAGTGAAGGACTTTGTTTTGTTTGACTGTGCAATTTGTAACAAGGGTTTTGTTTTTGTTTTTCAATGGGGGTGAGGGGGTGGGGGTCAAGGTGGGAGGAAAACTATTCAAATATTCTAAGCAAGGTGTGATGAAGATGACCTGTGGTCACGGGAGTATAGGATCATGGAATCATAGATGCTGAGCTGGAAGGGCCCTTGGAGGCATCTAGTTGAACCCCTTCATTTTATAGTTGAAGAAATTCAAGTGCACAGAGGCAAAATGACTTGGTTAGGGTCCCTCACATGGGTAGCAGGTAGCAGGGTTGGAACTCAAACCAAGGTCCTTTGGTGCCAGGTGAATGGAGAGATGGGGACAGATATGGGAGAGACATTGTGGAGGCTTGGCAACTGATTGGCTATAGTTGGGTGGGGGATGATTGGAATGGTGATGGTATCCTTGGTAGAAATAGAAATTGGCTGGTTTAGGGGGAAAGAGAAATCAATTTCAATTTGGACATCTGTTTGTGATGCCTACAGGATATCCAGGTGGATATATTAAGGTAATATCCATCCATGCTTTTTTAAAATGTGGGTTGAATTATGAAGCACATTGGCCTCTTCCCTCATTCTTCTCTGTTTCCTCCACTAATTAGAAGAGGTATTGGAAAATGTGCTATTTTTATGCCACTTCTAAGAGGATCAGCTGCCTGTTTCATAGTGTTCCAAGTCCTTCCTAATTAATACTAATTTAAATTCATTCATGCTTTAAAAGTCACAGAGCTCTTTCCTCACAACCTTGTGAGGCAGATAGCACAAAATGCAGTTTCCTGAATTGTGAGAAATACAAAAGACCTTAGAGATGAGCCATTCCAATCTCCTCTTCTTACAAATGAGGAAACGGAGGCCTCAGGAAGGTCAAACATCTTTTCCAAGGCCACACGGCCAGTGAGTCAGTGGCAGAGGTGAGGAATGAATCCAGTTGTGACCTCACGGAAAGAGACCTGGCTCTGGAGTCAGAGGACCTGTGTTCAAGTGTTGCCTCTGATGTTTAGCTGTGTGACCCTGGGTAAATCACTTCACTTTAATTGGCATTCAGTTTTCTCATCTATTAGATAAGAGAGCTGGGTTAAATGGCCTCTGAGATCCCTTCTCGTTCTAAATCTATGGTCCTATGATTCTGACTTCCAGTCCTGTCTTTCTATCATATCATAATGCCAGATGAGAAAACTCACAGAGAGGTCAAGTGATTCCAGAGGACTCATGATGAAACATGCTATCCACCTCCTGAGAGGCAATAGATTCAGGGTATAGAATGAGACATACATACATACATACATATATATATATATATATATGTATATAAACACACACACACACACACACACACACACACACACACATATATATATATATATACATATATATATTTTTAACACAGCCAATGAAGGAATTTGTTTTGCTTGACATTACATATTTGTGATAAGGAATTTAGTTTTTCTTTCCTTCCTCCCTCCCCCTCCAAAGGAGGTAGAGTGAGGAGAGAAAATAAATATTTATATTTAATAAGCATCAGAGTCAAGATTTGAACCCAGCTCTTCTGATTCTAGTATTCTTTCTGCTATACTCCATGGCCTTTCTGCCCTTGATAGATCTGAAAAAAAAAGAAAAATCAAGTTTGTCCCCTTGGCTCTAGTGAGGGCTACATATAAACTGTCCTTGAAGAACAAATGTCTCTTCTGTAAAAGGAAATGAGATTTCCAGTAACCCTTAGGAGAAGGAAGTTTATTCTTAAATACAAATTAAATTTCCTTAGTATCCATTTAAAACCATATTCTATTGTATTCTGCTAATTAGAGTTGGAAAATAATTAGGTAGCCTCTCCCACATAATCATCTTTGATAGATTTGAAGCGGGTGACCAGATACTTAGACATATTAAAGCAAAACCAAAGAAGAAAAAACTTTGACTTGGTTTTAAAATGTAGACAAAGGTCTCTATACGTGGTGGTAGTAGGGATTTTTATTTCTTCCACAGCCTTTGAAGGTACATGGTTTGTAGGAGTTAGGCATCATACTAATTATGGTCCACTAAAAGGCAGCTTAAAGGGCCAGGCTTAGGAATTTTGATTTTTTTTTTGTCCTTGTGCATGTGAGATGATTACTAGTCACGTGAAATTTCAGTGCATTTTTTTGTTAGTAATTTTAATTTCTACTTAGAATTCTCGATCAAGTGAAATTACTGTGAAAGTTTAAAAAATGTGTCATAAAGGGGCAAATTATAGTTCATAATGATAACGTGATATACTTGATGGTTTTATGCCGCATTCCATTATATAAAAATAGGACTTACCATTAGTACTGAATTCTGGGTGCTACTCTGAGATCACAGTCATAGAAGGGACCTAAAGGTGCCAAGTCTAACTTTCTTTTTCTAAGCAGAACTGCACCTATTCCATCCCAGAAAATAGTAGTCTCCCCACTTCATAATTATGCTTCCTTTTTGTTTCCAGATGATGTTGGCCCACCTCCTTCCACAGAAGTCAATCAAAATGAAACTTTTGCCAAGATCGTTTTTAATCCTAGTATCATACAACAAGCCAAGATTGCCCAGAATGGCATTTTAGGAGATTTCATCATTAGATATGATGTAAACAGGGAGCAGAGAGTTGGGGACATTCAGGTAATGATTTTATGATTTCAGTTTTAATGTTTCTGTCCGCTAGTTTCAGTTAGACTCATCTATCTAAATGCCATCTTAACTGTTAGCTCACGTTCTGATTGTCGAGTAATGTTTAAGTCTCCCAGAAATCCATTTGCTTTTTCAAGACATGTCTGTGGCCGCGGCTCCTTCTCTGTGGGTCAGAGGTCCACATTGCCTGTTTCTATAAGCAGTATAGTAGCAGTATAGTGCAGTTATAATTTAAGTCTGGTATAGATATTAATCAAAGTGACTCTTCAGTGGCTAATTTGCCTTGAGGTTTTCTTGCTCTAGAGAGTTGGTGGGCATGTCAGAATACTGTGGTGTGTACTTAGAACAGACACTTAAGAAATATAAACCTAGGATGCTCACCATGTTAGATGCTAAGCAAATGTCTGGTGACAAAAATTGTGGAATTCCAAATAGACTAGAACCAAAGGAAACTGGGTAAACCTATTAATCAGGAATTTATTAAGTTCCTACTATGTGCCAGGCATTATGGTAGACCCTGGAGATGTGAAATAGTTTCTACCTTCTAGTAGCTCACATTCTATCAGGGGAAGCAACATGTACACATTTAACTATTTGTAAGATATATGTGATATATAAAAATATATACATATATACTATATATATACTGATTATATATATAATCAGTATATATATATACTGATTGCTTCAATTTTAAAGAAGAAATGTAATTTTCACACATATGTATGTGTATAATATTTATGTATGTGTATATATATATACACATACATAAATATATATGAAAATTACATTTCTTCTTTAAAATTGCGACAATCAGTATGACCAATAACAAAGTGATTCTATTCCCCACACCAGTTGAATGATCCTTTCAGAGGGTTTTGACTGGAGCCCAATTTGAATATTAGGTTGGAATTTTATGCATATCAATAATAACGGGTTCCAAGAAACCAGAGTCAGTGGCATTGGGAAACCCCAGACTCCAGAGAATTTGTCCATTTTCATTTCCCCCTCTAAATGTCCTAGATTCTGACATTCATATCCTCCCTTCTTTCCAACAGGTTCTGAATGGTTACTTTGTGCATTACTTTGCCCCCAAGGACCTCCCTCCTCTCCCCAAGAATGTGGTATTTGTCCTTGATAGCAGTGCATCCATGGTGGGAACCAAACTCAGACAGGTGAGTGAGGGTCAACTGTCTTATTATTCCTGGTTTTCTTCCATCCTAGCCTGTGGACAATGGTCCCTTCTGAGTAAAATCCAGCTGTTGCTGAATATAATTATAAAGTCACAACATGCAAGTGATTTTGCTTGGAAACAACACTCCATAACTGATTGGGTTAAACTATTGTAAGTCATCATTTCAGCGTGATGGGATTGAGGAGAGCGGAAGGACTGGCTGAATCTAATCTAATCATGCCGTGGCAACACTGAAACCAAGGTGACTGGTAGCATGAGGAATGTGATTGTAATAGGGATGTGGAAGAGGGATCAGATGTGTTTTTTTTTTTTTGGCTCTGAAGGGCAAAACTAGAAGTAATGTGTGGAAGGTGAAGAGAAGCAGATTTATGTTTGATATGATAAAAAGCATCCTAACCATTAGAATTACTGAAATTAGAATGGACAGTCTCAGGAGGTGTTGGTTTCTTTCTCAATGGAAATATTCAAACAGAGTTGGAGGATCACTTTTTGAGGATGTCGTAGGGAGAATTCTTGGTCAAGTAAAGATTGGACTAAAACTGTGGAATTCCAAAGACACTAGAACCAAAGGAAACGGGGTAACCCTATTAATCAGGAATTTATTAACCTCCTACTAAGTGCCAGGCATTATGGTAGACCCTGGAGATATGAAATAGTTTCTACTCTCTAGTAGATGGATTTTGAGAATCACTATAACTCTGAGTTTCTGTGAAGGTAGTGACTAGAGCCATTCATATCAAACTAAAATGAAAGCCTGTTGAACCACACGTTGCCTTAGAAAACCACAAATTACCTTTATGTTATATTTTTATTTGTTTTGCTACATATGTTCCAATTACATTTTAATCTACTTCCCTCACCTCTGAACTAGAACATTGCTCAAGAAATAATTTAGTGATTGAACTCGGAGAATCTGGGTTTCAACCTTGGCTCTGCCACTTATTATCTGTGTGACCTTGGGCAAGTCATTTAACGAAACTGGATGGTATAATGGATGGTGATAGACTTGGACTCAGGAAGACTGGAGTTCAAATCCTGCCTTAGACATTAACTTCTGTGTGATTCTAGGCAAGCCATATAACTTCTTTGGGCCTCAGTTTCCTCATGTGTAAAATGGAGATAATGGCACCCACATCACAGGGTTGCTGTGAGGATCGAATGAGATCATCCATGTCAAGGATTATTATGTAAATGTTACCTACTAATTTCTGTGGGCCTCAGTTTCCTCAACTCTAAAATAAGGGGGCTAGACTTGAGGATCTTTCAGCTCCCTTCAGCTGTAAATTTATGGTCCTGTGATGCTTTCTGGCATCCATCAAGCAAGGCTATGTCATTTTATAGCATGGTCTTGCTGCTGTATATATGTTTATCTCTCCCATCGCTGCCACTCTCTACCTCTTGCTTTTGCTCTGGAATAGTAATTAAGTCAGACAGTTAGGTAGCACAGTGAATAGAGCTGTGGCCTTGGAATCAGTAAGACCTGAGTTCAAATCCAGCCTCAGGCACTTACTAGCTGTGTGACCCTGGGCAAGTCACTTAACCCTGTTTGCCTCAGTTTCCTCATCTGTAAAATAAGCTGGAGAAGGAAATGGAAACCACGCCAGTGTCTCTGCCAAGAAAACCCCAAGAGTCACGAAGAGTCAGACATGACGGAAAACAACTAAGCAGCAACAAAAATAATTAAATCAAGGGTAATATTGCTACTGGAAAGGATATGGCAGATCTGTGGTCCCATTGCTCCACTCATAATCCCTGTGATTCCTAGGTCCAGACTCTCTTCCCTAGCCTCTATTCTCTTACATGTATATGCCCTATTAGAATATACCTTCTTGATGGCCTAGAAACATCTAATTTTTGTATCTCTAGTGCCTGGTACATAGTAAATGCTTATCCATCCATTCGTTCAGACTGATGTTTATCTGAGCATGCCCCGTTTTCATTATTTTCCTGTTCCCCTCCATGACCATCAACACATTTTACAACATCTAGGTGAGGAGGATAAATAACAGATTCAGTCAATCAATAAACATTTATTAAGCACCTGCTATGTGCCAGGCACTGTGCTAAATACTGGGTTTATGAAAATAAGCAAAAGACAGCCCCTGCCCTCAAGGAGCTCACAATCTAATGGGGGTTGGGACGACAAGCAAACAAATGTATACAAACAAGCTATATACGAGAAATCTAAGACATAATTAAAAGAAGGGAGACACTAGAATTAAGAAAGATTCCTGCTGAAGACTCCACATCATTTGATTTCCTTCGCCTTCCTTGGTCACTGAGTTATACAACTGCCACTCTTCTCTAATCCCCAAAGCCCTGGCATGTAGTTTTGGCTATGAAATTGAAGGGTGGCTTCTTTCCAGGAGAACCACCCCAAGCTAGCCAAAAATCTGCCAGGGGCTTGTGAGCAATTTCTTAGTGTAATTGCCGTCTTGAGTGGGTTAGAAAACTGCTGACTGTTTTAGCAGCTTTCAGCTTTTATGAAGCTGAAGCAATTCAAGGGACTGTTGTTAATCGGTACTTCCTGGGATAAAATGGTGCTACCTTTGCTGGTGAAGAGTATGTTATGAATTCCCCAATATGAGAGGCTTTTATGCGTTGGGAGCTTTAGCATGTCGTAGAATCACAGTGATGGAGAGGACCTCAAAGGTCCCCTATTAAAGTATGACTCTCTCCTACAGCATCCTGAGAACTAATGCCTTATCCATCCATACTGTGAAAGGCATGGCATATATTTCTAGGCCTAGTGGCATGATATTGAGTACAGAGAACACTTGGTCCCTGTTGGGTACAGTTGTTTTCAGAAAGGCATGACCAAAGACCTTGGATTCCTTCCTCACTCAATACCTGGGAGGAGGCAAAAGGGAGGAAAGGTGATAGATAGCAGATAAAGCCTAGGGGTGTAGGGAGGCAGGTGCTGGGAGAGGAACGTCCCAGTGAGGGAATCCTGGAGGTGGTGGCACAGGGCTGGTTGAAAGAGCTAGGCAGTGAGAGTGGAGGACCACGGGGCATACCATCTGTGGGAAAAAAGCACACTCCCACATTAGCTCCCTGGGTGAAAGTCCTGGTGGTACCATCTGACATTGCTCTGAGGGACAGGGAATGCTTTATGTGCTACTTCTGTTACATCCTAACCTCCATTAGAATATTTTTCCTTATGATAAGCTGGGATCTGCCTCCTTGCAGGTTTCATACATCATTCCTAGTTATGCCCTCTGGGGGCCAAGCAGGACAAATTGAATTTTTCTTCTTAAATATTTGAAAACAGCCATCGTGTCTTAATATTTTGCCAAAGGCTTACCCATTTCCCCTCAATCCCATGAACTAAGTTGAAGTGTCTCATCTTGCCAAGCTCTGAAATACTTTATCGTGAGTAATATGGTGTTGTTGGGGGATAGAAGGCACTTAGAAGTCCCTGGAGAGACTCCTGGATCAAGTGTTCTAGTTTTCATAATCTGACTATAGCAGGATTATGAATTGGAAGAAAAGTGAAATTGTCCGGGAATTAATTTTTGAAATCTCTTTTTGATGATTCAACACATCTCACGGCCATGTTCTTCCACATGATTCCGTAACAAACTTATCTAGGAGGTGAATTTCTGTTCTTCAGCTTGTTGATATGTGAAAGCTGTTGCTTCCCTAGTTCTAGAGCAGATAATGACAAGCAAAGGTAGTTTGATCTTATGCTTTCCAGGAAAGATGATGGAGAGATGGAGGGGGGCCTGTAGTAGGCAAAGCAAGAAAGAGAAAATGAATTCTTTTCATCTTACCATCTTGCTGAAAACAATGGCCTTATTCTCAGTAGAATGTGCTCACAGGAAACATAAGAAGATTGCCTAGTCTAACGAGTCCACCTTTCCTTGATCAAGGATTTTATTCTTGGCATCTTTCACTTTCTGTGCCACCTGTGCCAAAAGAGCCAGCACTGGTCCACAGATATTAAAGAGTCTGCCCAAAAAGACCTTTCTTGGCAAGTGTGGAGTAATTAATGCACCTTGTGGCAGATATTTTTCTTGCTATGGCTTTTCAAAAACTCATAGATAATTGGTATTTTTCTAGGATAATACCAGACTGGTTTCACATATAGTTTTTAAAAGGCTTTTTTCTTTATCTCTTCAATTTATTCAGTAAGTTAAGGGAATAAAAACTGAATAACCAGCCCTGAGTTTCAGGTCTGTAATTGCTAATCTAAAATGCAGAATGTGGGATCCAGTGGGCATGGTGTTGGATCACTTATAATGGACTTGATGTTCGTTATTTCTCTCTCCTTCACTGATTTGCTATACTTCCTTAAGGTTTTAGTTTCTCTAACAGTGAGCAGGGCAAGTCTCTCCCAGGGTTCATTAAGAAATCTCTTCTCCTCTCCCCCCCCCTCCCCTCCCCTCCCCCCTCCCCCCTCCTCTCCTCTCCTCTCCTCTCCTCTACTCTCCTCTCTTCCCCTCCCTCTCCTCTCCTGTGTCCAGGAGCTACTCATGGTCCAGTCCCAATCTGATCAACAGGGGAACTTTGCCTTGATCTATTTCTGACCTGGGAAAGTCTGCCCCTCCTTAAGCAACCTGGTGGCCCTCTCTGACCTTACCCACCCTCAGCCCTCCACATCTACTCCAAGAGGCTTGCCATATTAATGCTGGGCATCCAATTAGCTTAGCCCACTGCAGCTCAGAACTCCCGAACTCAAGCGATCCACCAGCCTCAACCTTCCTGTTGGCAGGAATTACACACATGTCCCTCCATGCTTGGCTGTTTTGTATTTTTCAAAGAATGGGTGACACAACCTGTAGCCTGCCTGCTCCATGATGTTCATGCATTCCCTCCCTGCCCCTAAATCCCCTGCCAAAGAAGAAGATCCAGCCAATTTAGCATCATAAGTGTGAACGACAAAGGAATATAGCCCAATCTCTGATAGATTAGTGGTTCTTAAACTTGATTATTTGACATTTAGAGCATTAACCAAGCCTTTGGCATGTATAGAAGACAAACATTGTTTCTTGCCTACCTCCCCTCCCCATTCCTTAGTTTAAGATTCAGAGCTAGAAGATGAAGTATAAACAGGGAGAAGTCAGGATGTATGATTAGGAATAGAAGAATGTCCCCAAGATTGAGAGGCTTGAAAGTATATATTACATTAAATGAGCAAACAGGGTGTCAGGGAGATGAAGAGATTTATCTCTAGCTCATATCTCCTAGTTAAGTGGTGGCACTGAGATTACAACCCAGGTCTTCTGAATTCCAGTCCCATGTTTTTTGTTTTCTCCAAAACAAAAGCCAGACAAATCCTGGGAGGCTGTTGAAGGTGTGCATCATTGGCTTGGAAGAATCCATGGGAGCAAGAGCTTGGAAGGGGCCAAGTGGACGTTGTGTGATCCACTTAGGAGAGAATTTGGTGAATGGACACAAGGAGATAAAAAAGGAGGAGAGTTGAAGGGGTACGAAGATAAATGAGACATTACTTGAAAATTCTTTCAAGAAGTACTGAAAATTGGCACTGCACAAATATCATGCAGAGTAATTCTTGGTACTCTTCCTCTTCCCCATGCTACCTCCCACCTCCACTAACTGTCAGGTTGTTGGCCTTTGTGTAAACATCTGAAAATGAGCCCACAAGAAGAGAGGGAAGCATAGCCACCCCCTGCCTTTGTTCTAATCTTTCTCTCTAGGGCAATGACTAATTGGAGTGTAATCTGAGGTCACTCCAGTTGATAGCAACTCATCAGAGAAGGGTGAATGCCTCTGTCAACACTTGGCCACCGACAGATCAGTGTTGTAGAAACACATCACAACTATGAAGAACTGGGACTTGGGAGACTTTATAGGCAGCAGAAAGAGCGGATGCCTCCCAGCTATGACTCAGAGACGTGAAGTAATACATGGAAGACAGAGAGCAAAATTCTTTTTCTCCTAGCCTATTAGCACAGATTTGAGTTTTTAGTTTCAAAGAAATTGCTTTTTAGTAATAGTAATATTATTATTAATATACTTTTCTAATTCAAGTCCCTGTAGTTTCTTCAAAGAATTGGGAAGCAAACAAAAATGTTCAGGATAACAATTAATAGGATATTATTTGGTAAGAGATACCTTGCATCTTGAATTCCAAAGCAAAAATCAAATACATGGTCAATCAACAAATATTTATTAAGTGTCTACTATGTGTGAGACACTGTGCTAGGCACTGGGGACACAAAGACAAAAATGAAACAGGTCCTGCCTTTAAGGAACTTATAATTTACCAGGGGAGACATGTATACATGTTATAAATTTATACTATATATACATATATGTGTTTCTGTATTTACATGTGTGTATGTACATATATATGTATGTACATACATATACATATAACTTGAGATGGGGGAAGGTACTAGAAGTAGGGATAGTAGGTGGTGCAGTGGACACAGTGCCAGGCCTGGGTCAAGAAGATTCATCTTCCTGAGTTCAAATCTGTCCTCAGATATTTACTAACCATTGTGACCCTGGGCAAGTCTCCTAACCCTGTTTGATTCAGTTTTCTCATCAATAAATGAGGTGGAGGAGGAAATGGCAAACCACTCCAGTATCTTTGCCAAGGAAACCCCAAATGGGGTTAAAAAGAGTTGGACATGACTGAAAATGACTGAACAACAACGCTAGAAGTAAGAGGAATCAGAAAAGGCTTCCTGTAGAAGGAGGCACCTGAGTTTTGAAGGAAATTAGGGATTCTAAGAGGTGGAGGTGAAGAGAGATGCCTTCTAGGCAAAGGCAGAAGGAAATTGGAGTAGGGAGTATGAGGAAGAGTGAGGAGCACAGTTTGGCTGAACTCCATGTGGCATACACAAAGAGAAATAATTTAGGAAAAGCCTGGAAAGAGAGATTGTGAAGGCAGGTTGTGAAGGACTTAAAATGCCAAATAGAAGAAGACTTCATACTTAATTCTAGATTAATAGATGGAAGAGACCTCTCCACTAGTTTAAGATTTTTGTTTTGCAGATGAGGAAATGGATGCCAAGAGAACTGAAGATCACAAAAATTCACAAGTAGCAGAGTCAGGATTCGAATCCTGGTCCTCTGACTCCAAACTCTATTCTCTTTACCCTTGAGTAGTTAGCATGACCAAAGACAGGTGGACAGGAATGAGCACAGTGTATTCACAGGACAATGAAAGAGACAGTAAGAAAATATTGAGAAAATAGTGTTGGCTGGAGGACTGGGGTGTAATGGCTGTAGAAGCAGATGGGCTTAAATTATGCAGAGTCTTGAAAGCACAAAGAATTTGGGATTTTATGTTCAGAGAAAATGGGAATAGCTTTTGAACAGGTGACCAATACAATGGAAAAAATGTTTTAAGATATTTAAAGTTCTGAAAAATGCTGTCTACTTTCAGAAAAAGAACCGATAGAATATTAATGCAGGTCAAAGCATACTTTTTTCCTTGCTTTATTTTTCTTTTTATTTTTTGTCTGTGTTTTCTTTTGCAACGTGGCTAGCATGGAAATGCACTGCACATGTATAACCTATGTCAAATTGCTTGCCTTCTCAAGGAGTGGGGAGGAGAGGGAGGGAGAGAATTTGGAGCTCAAAATTTAAAAAAAAAATGAATGTTAAAAATGTTTTCACATGTAATCGGGGGAAAAAACTAATATATATATGTTTTTTTTGAAAAGTTTAATCTTCCAATGGTATACTATATGGATGAGAGTGGGGAAAGACTAAAGCCAGGTAGAGAAGTTTGGAGGCTATTTCAGTGAGCCTGGTGGGAGGTGATCAGGATTCGGATGGAATAGTGGCGAAGGAAAAGGAAAGGAATGGATGGATATGAGAGACATTTCAAAGGTGGGACTTGTTAGCTGATTCAATATGAGAGAAGAATGAAAGGGAGAAGTAAGAAATAATTTCAATATTTTGAGGCTGAAGTAATGGTTTCACCAAGGACAATAGTGTGAAGAGAACAGCAGAGGTTGAAAGACGGAGCATTAGTTGGGGTTAAAGGACGAAGACAGAGGAAAAGCAGTTGGAGAGAAATAGAACTAAGTCACTGTGGTGGAACAGAAACTCCTGGCTTGATGTTCGGGAATGGAAAGGTTAAACAGCAGTGTTAATTGCCCCAGAAGGAGAGAGAAATGAGGATTGAGAAAAGGACTTCGGTGATGATCGAGATGTGATGCCCAGGGGACTGGTTGGGACAGAAGTTAATTTGAAGAGCGGCAAAGGCAGGAATAGTCGGTAAATAATTGGCATTTTCCAACCAATGTGGGCAAGCTCATGATACCGTGGAAGTTTGTATGCTAAAGTTGCCTCATTAAATTAAGAGCTGAGACTGGTCTAAGAGCCTTTAGGTTTTTAATGCTGAAGCACAATCATAACTGGGGCAGGGCTAATGGAAGTTTGACTCCACTGGGAGCATTAAGGTTTGAGGGGCACTGATTAAATAGTCCTGCCTCACCCCCCCAGAAGGTAAGGGCCCTCTGCCTGTCCCCCCACACTAAGTGATGACAGTCTTGTTGGCCAATACTTCCTCCAACAGTGAACTCACTTCCTTGTACTTTTCCTCCTTTTTGCCATTCCTTCTCTTCCTCCCCTAACTCTCCCCCAACCTCAGTCCTTCAGCAGTAAAAATTTAAAGGTGTTATCTGGCATTTCCTCTTTACCCTGCCCCCTCCTTGCCTCAGTCATGCAAATCTTTAGGCTCTTTCCCTGCTCTGCCAAGAGAAAACCAGACGGCTGATGTGAAGAGTGACTGAACAAATGTTCTTCTCACTTGGTATTGAATACTGTCCAACATTTGTTTGATAACCTCTGTACCAAGAAGGCCTGGTTTTGGTCTGGGCTTCTGGTAGATTAGCACATTCATGAACAAAGCTGTCACCTCAATGGATACTTGGTATTGCCAGCCTCAGCCACCCATAATTTTCGAGGCACAGGAAGGGAGAGGGTGGTTTGCTAATCACAAATTCATTTGTATTTATGGCTGATATGTCCTACTTCTATCTGAGAATAATATGAAATATTTTTTCATTTGTCAAATAGAGAATATTAGTACTTCATGACTCACAAGAGGCTAGAGAGTTAGTATAAAGTAAGTTAAAAAAAAACCCCATAAGACTATCAGACAATAGTTTTACTGGGGCTTCCCACACTAGTGCCAATACAGTGATGCATCAAGTGATATGTGAAGAAAAATAGGGAGTATTTCATTACACTAGGGGCATTTTTTTCTTGAAGTGAAATTCTTATTCAGCTACAGTTTGATATTTGGGGTTTGTGGCCAAAAGGACCCTAACATTTTGACCCCAAAAGTCTATGGTAATTTGTATGAAGGCCCTATGAAAAGGGGGGAGGACCCTTGTAAATATTTAGTCTCTTTTCATGTATCTTGGCATTCCTCTAGTGATTATCCTGTGTTGCTGAATAATCACAGAACATGTACCATCACCATTGCCAAGAGTCCAGGCCTGATTTACAGGAGGGGAAATTTGACTAATGTCCTTATCATTGAGGAGAGCATTCAAGCATCAAGAACAGTGCTATCCAAACTCTGTCCTCCCCTCGGCACAGATAAGGGCACATTTTATCTGGAATCGCCCGGTCTTTTTTACTTGAATTTATTCAGTATTTGTTTTGTTCCATCCTCTCTCACTGAAACAAAAAGCAACATTGAAAAGGGAGCTGAAGGGGAGAGAGAGCCATGGCCCTGAGCTTGTAGCGAACAGAGAAAGAATAGATTGTCTTTTCAGGGGGAAGGAGACAAGGCGGAGGAATTGTAGAGCGAAGAAAAATGCTCTATGGCAAAAAGTCCTGACTTTGTATTCTTGAGAGAGGGATACATGGCCTAGTGAATAAAACTAAAGATTAGGATTGAGGCCTGTTACTCTGCTCCCAGTCCTACCTTACTGTGGGAGGTGACAAGTTATGGGGACAGGTGCAGGTTCAAGACCAGGTCAGCCAAGGCAAGGCTGAGAGAGTAAAGGCTAAGAACCTACTCACGGTAACCTCATTCTGCTTTCCCTTGTGTAGACTACTAGGATTTTCTCCATGTTGCTTCCTAAATACTGGTATATGGGAAGGACTTGAACCCCAGAGCCATACAATCTCCATGCTCAGGGCACCAGTGGGACAGTTTTCCATGATGCTACCTCTTTCCACAGTCAACCAACCAACGAGCCATCATTTATTAAACATCTATTAAGTGCCAAACACTATGCTAAATGCTGAAGATACAAAGAAAGGGAAAAAATACCACCCCACAGGTTTCTGATCTCAAGGGAGAAATTGCAAAAAGCTATGTACAAACAAGGGGCAGCTAGGTGGCCCAGTGGATCAAGTGCTGGGCCTAGGGTCAAGCAGCCTCATCCTCCTGAGTTCAAACCTAGCCTCAGACACTCACTAACTATGTGACCCTGAGCAAGTCACTTAACCCTGTTTGCCTCAGTTTCCTCATCTGTAAAATGATCTGGAGAAGGAAATGGCAAACCACTCCAGGATCTTTGCCAAGAAAACCCCAAAAGGGGTCAAGAAGAATCAGACACAACTAAAAATTGACTGAACAACAGCCACAAATGTACAAACTAGATGATATATACAGGATAAATTGGAGAAAATCTCAGAGGGAAGTTTAAATAAAGTTTAAGAGGACTGGGAAAGGCTTCTTATGGGACGTTAGTTGAGACTTGAAGGAAGCAAAGGAAGGTAAAGATTAGGACAGAAAGAGTTCCAGGCATGGGAGATAGCCAGTAAAAATTCCTGGAGTCAGAAGATGGATTGTCAATTGTGAGGAACCACAAAAACAATGTTGCTGTATCTCAGAGTGCATAGAGGGGAGTAATGTGTAAGAAGATAGGTAGGAGGGGCCAGGTTGTAAAGGTTTTTAAAACCAAACAGAGGATATTGTACTTGATCCTAGAGGCAGCAGGAAGCCCCTGGAGGTGAATGAATGAGAAGAGGGAGGTGAGGGCCATGGTTATACCTGCACTTTAGGGAGTAGAGGATAGACTGGAGTAGGGAGAGACTTAGGTCAGGCTAGAGGGACAGTCCAGGTGTGAGGTGATAAAGGCCCGTACTAGTGGTGGCAATGACAGAGGCAAGAAGGGCACAGAAAGAGATGTTGGGAAGCTAGAGATGACAGGATTTAGCAACTGATTAGATATGGAGGGAGTGGGGCAGTGAGAGAGAAGAGTTGAGGATGATACCCAAGTTGTAAGTCGGGGTGACTGGGAGAATGTATGCATAGAAACAAGTAAACACACACACACACACACACACACACACACACATACACACACACACACACACCACAAGGTTCTTTCACAAGTTCCTAGGTCTCCAAAACCCTTGAGTTCCCCATCCAAGCACATACCACTCACTTGTATACTGCTACTAACCTGTCTTTATCATTGCCTCACACCACTCATCTTTGGGTCAATCTGTCCACCCCATCCGTGCTCTGCTCCCTACACACACCTTGTTGTTCTTCAGTTGCTTTTTCAGTCACGTCTATCTCTCTGGAGCCCCATTTGGGGTTTTCTTGGCAGAGATACTGGAGTGGTTTGCCATTTCCTTCTCCAGCTCATTTTACAGATGAGGAAACCGAAGCAAACAAGGTTAAGTGACTTGCCTAGGGCCACACAGCTAAGAAGTGTCTGAGGTCAGATTTGAACTTGGGAAGATGAGTCTTCCTGACTCCAGGCCAGACACTCGATCTAACATGCCACACAGCTGCCCCCTACCACTATGGCAAATAGTGATCAACACCATCAATAGCCTTTTGATACCCTGGAGGTTAATTAAAATTCTGGGCAGCTTCAATTCTCTGCCCCCAACTGCCTGATCTCTAAAATGAGAGAATTGGACTAGATAGCCCTGTGTTCTCTTCTCACTCTACATTTATGTGTCTATCAGACAGATGCAGACTGTTGAAGGGCAGGGTACCTACCCAGTGAGATATTTATTTTAAAATTAATTAATTAATTAATTTTAAGTTTTCAACATTCACTTTTATAAGATTTTTGAGTTCTAAATTCTCCCCCTCCACTCTCCCTTCCTGAAGGTGGTATATAATCTGACATAGGCTATACATGTATGATCATATTAAACTTATTTCCACATTAGTTATCTTGTGAAAAAAGAATCAGAACAAAAAAACATGAGAAAGAAAAAGCAAAAAACAATAAAAAAGAAAAAATAGTATACTTCAATGTGCATTCAGACTCCATAGCTCTTTCTCTGAACGTGAATAGCATTTTCCATCATGAGTCTTTTGGAATTGTCTTAGATCATTGCATTGCTCCGAAGAGCTAAGTCTAACAAAGTTGGCCATCACATAATGTTGCTGTTACTGTGTACAATGTTCTCCTGGTTCTGCTCATTTCACTCAGCATCAGTTCGTTCAAATCTTTCCAGGTTTTCCTGAAGTCCGCTTGCTCACCGTTTCTTATGGAATAACAGTATTCCATAACATTCATATGCCACAACTTGTTCAGCCATTCCCCAGTTGATGGACATCCCTTTGAGTTCCACCACAAAAAGTACTGCTCTAAATATTTTTGTACATGTAGGTCCTTTCCCCTTTTTTATGATCTCTTTGGGATACAGATGTAGTAGTGGTATTGCTGGATCAAAGGGTGTACACAGTTTTACAGACCTTTGGGCATAGTTCCAGATTGTTCTCCAGAATGGTTGGATCAATTCACAATTCCACCAACAATGAATGCATTAGTGTTCCAATTTTCCCACATCTTCTCCAATATTTACCATTTTTCTGTTTTGTCACGTCAGCCAATCTGATAGGTATGATGTGATACCTCAGAGTTGTTTTGATTTGTATATCTCTAATCAGTGATTTAGAGCATTTTTTCATATGACTATAGATAGCTTTAATTTCTTCATCTGAAAACTGCCTGTTCATATCCTTTGATGATTTATGAATTGGGGAATGACTTGTATTCTTATAGATTTGACTAAGTTCTCTATATATTTTAGAAATGAGGCCTTTATCAGAGATATTGGCTGTAAAAATTTTTTCCCAACTTTCTGTTTCCCTTCCAATCTTGGTTGCATTGGCTTCGTTTATGCAAAAACTTTTTAATTTAATGTAATCAAAATCATCCATTTTGCATTTCATAATGTTCTCTATCTCTTGTTTGGTCATAAATTCTTCCCTTTTCCACAGATCTGACAGGCAAACTATTCCTTGCTCTCCTAATTTGCTTATAGTTTCACCCTTTATGTCTAAATCATGTACCCATTTTGACCTCATCTTGGTATACGGTATAAGATGTTGGTCTATGCCTACCAGTGAGACATTCTTGAAGTTCATTGCTCATCCTTCATTTTGGCATTTTGATTTTTTAAAATCTCCACTTTCCAGCACAAAGCAGCTCTAAAATGCCTAAAATGTGTATTCTGGATGTTACTCTCCCTATCAAAGGAGAACTGGTGGCTGAGATTGAAGTGATGGGAATATGGTGGGAGAAATCACACTGTAGCTCAAAGGAAACCTGTGTCACCCAGCTAGTATGTGACACAGAAGGGAAATGACCCTGGATCTTCCTAATTGCAAGGCAGGTTCTCTGTGCACTGTATCATGTTACTTGTCACCTAAAGTCATTAGGCAATAGTAATAGGGGAATGGTAGAAGCACTCAGTCATTAATTCAATAACCATTTATTAAGTTTGCCTTCTATGTGCAAATACCAGTCCTGATGCAATGATAAAAGATGATCTATAGCACACAGTGAGGTTCTACTACCTACTTATATCTTCACACACTCTTGTTGTTCAGTCATGTATGACTCTTCAATAGCCTGTGGACAGTTAGTACTATCCATGGCGGTTTTCTTAGCAAAGATACTGGAGAGGTCTGCTGTTTCTTTCTCCAGTGAGTTAAGGCAAACAGAGGTCACACAGCTAGTATGTGTCTGAGGTTTGATTTGAACTCAAGTCTTCCTTACTCCAGCCCCAGCAATCTATCCACTTCAACTGCCTAGCTGCCTTCTCTCTACCTGCCAGCTTGCTGTTCCCTCTCTCCAAACCCCAAGCCTTTGCATAGGCTATCCCTGATGCCTGGAATACCCTTCATCCTCACCTCTGCCTCAAATAATCCCTAAATTCCTTCACCACCACCTCCATTGGAAGGTTTTCCTGAACCCTACTTGATAGTACTTTCTCCATCTTCAAATTACCTTTTGTTTACTTATTTATTTACATATTTTATAAGCCAATAGAATTTCAGCTCTTAGGAGGTAGTTTAAAAAATTTTTTTGTCGTTTTATTGCAGTTGCCTAGAACATTGTAAGCATTTAATGAA
This sequence comes from Trichosurus vulpecula, assembly GCF_011100635.1. Lineage (NCBI taxonomy): Eukaryota > Metazoa > Chordata > Mammalia > Diprotodontia > Phalangeridae > Trichosurus > Trichosurus vulpecula. The sequence continues at coordinate 174,538,565 of NC_050577.1, forward strand.
TATACAGCTAGATGGCATGTGGTCGATACTAGGCCTAGAGTCAGAAAGACTGTGGGATCAAATGTGGGATCAAACACTGAATAGCTGCATGACCTTGGGCAAGTCACTTAAAAACAAACAACCAAAAAAAAAACCCCCTTTTGCCTCTGTTTCTTCAACTCCAAAATGGGGATAAGAAATAGCATCTCTACCTCCTTGGGTTGTGAGGATCAAACAAGATGAGATCTGTAAAGCACTCAGTAGCACAGTGCCTGGCACATAGTAGGTGTTATATAAATGCTATTCTTATTATCGTTATTAGATGCATTGAAATGAATTGAATTTTTAAAAAGTGAAGTTGACCTCTAAGTGACCAGGCATTTGCCCAATATTAAACCAGTCTGCTCCCTTCTTTCTGAGACTGCCTTTAGAAAACAGCATTATTTCAGGTTTGTTCAGGGTGGTTGGTCATAGTATTTTTCTGTGGCTTAAGTCGGATGGACACATATAAGGTTTTAAATGTGGTACTTTTTCTGATGTTCAGTGTGAATATAGCTGGAGACTAAATCAACACGTGCAATTCAGTGCAACAATCAGTGATAAAAAAAACTTACACCTATTTATTACACACATGCAAGACGCAAGCCACTCTTTTAGGTGCCGAAGACAAAGTCCAATGTGGGAAGAGTTTCCCCTCCAGCCGTCCCAATTTTGGTCCCTTCTACAAATACGGTAGTTATCATAGGAGACTACCGACCATATGGAAAAATGATAGAGAAAATCAAAATGTGTTGGTATAGAGTGAAGCAAGTGAATAGGACCCTTAGTGTGTAGAAGTAATGCCTAACACATCAGCCGCCTTTGAACTTGGCTTTCACATATATGTCATAATTTTCCCTCTCTCTTTGCACAACCCAAGAATTGTAACAAAAATACCATTGGCATCAGAATTTATGCCTTGTCTGATGCAGATACAAAAATATTTGAAAATGTCTGTTTCATGGGGACCCTGAGAAGTATTATACAGACAGTTGGTCTTTCATTGGCTGTACTGAAGCTTCACCCTGAGGCTTTTATTATGTAATATCTTCCCACTTTTAAAGGGGTTGATGCAGTTTTAAAGTGGTTCACCAGTTGTTGGTTACAACAGTCACACATTTCTCCCTTCCAAGGCTGTGCCAAGAGCATGGAGGAAAATGCTATCATTTGGATTTGGTCCTTGAGGGAGTAGGTCACTGATATCAGGGTACACTGCTGTACCAGAATCCTCCACTGTGATCAGTGGCCATAACAAGGGAGGAGTATATGAGCAATGGCCTAACGATGACAGCTGAGGAAGGGAAATTAGCCCTCCAATAGTCTCCGTTCTGGTGCCTTCTAAGGGCAAAGGAACAAATCATCACAAGAGATAGTGTGATCTTTTTTTCCTAGTGTTCTAAAAGAAAATGGTAAGTCATGAAAACCCTTACATTTATAGATGGAGAATTTGAGAAAGAGAGATTAAGAGACTTGCTTCAAGTATAAATAATAAATCAAAGGCAGAGCTAGGATTAACTTCCATAACTATGTTTTTTTAAGGAAAAACCTTTTGACCTAAGGAATGTATGTACAAGAAATGGAATTAATTCCATCGAATGGTACTTTGTCAAAAAGTTAGTATTACCTATTATAATCCTAGAAAGTATTCAAAAGAACAAGTTAGAAGCCATCCTTTGTACCATCTTGGCTCTAGGCCCCAACACCTGCTTCCTGGCAGATGTGTGTTGCTTCATCACCTAAGACTTATTCCCCATTCACTTCAGATCTTAGATTTTTATTGATCTCCAAGGAAAGAGTTTTCATATTCTCCTTCAGTCACCCATCCTTAACTATGCTGAGCAAGAGGAGACTAAGACTTTTTACTTAGCTCTCCAGGGTGGGGACGTAGCTACTGCTGTCTTCTGGCCAAAAATTGCCATGTGTTTATTATTATGAACAGAGACAGCCTAGAATAGTAGACAGACAGACAGAGAGAGACAGACAGACAGAGAGAGAGAGACAGACAGAGAGAGACAGAGAGACAGAGAGAGAGAGACAGACAGAGAGAGACAGAGAGACAGAGAGAGAGAGAGAGAGAGAGAGAGAGAGAGAGAGAGTAAGCACATTGGCCTTGGAGTCAAGATAATCAGGGTACAAGTCCCACCTCCCACATACTGGCTGTGTGATCCTCTCAATGTTCCAGGAAATTAAAACGATAAGTTGTAGATTAACTGTTCAACTGCTCATCAGAGACAGTTTCCTTACTAGGAATTCTATTTGCCAGTGAAATCACAGGTCCAAGCCAAAAATTTTTATAGTTTTACTGTGTGTATGCATATATAAATAATTGTATATAAAATAACTGGGCAGCTGAGTGGAACAGTGGATAAAGCACTGGGCCTGGAGTCAGGAGGACCTGAGTTCAAATATGACCTCAGACACTTATTAGTGACCCTGGGCAGGTCACTTAACCCTATTTGCCTCAGTTTCCTCATCTGTATGAGGAGCTGGAGAAGGAAATGGCAAACCACTCTAGTACCTTTGCCAAGAAGACCCTAAAATGGGGTCATGAAGACTCACACATAACTAATTGACTAAACAACAAGTATGTAAATGTTGTCTCCCCTGTAGAATGGATGGTCCCTGAGGGAGCAGCTGTGATTTTTGTCTTGTATCTTGAGAGCATAGCGCAGAGTCTGTTTCATGCTTATTTATTGATTGATCATGGGATCACAGACTTAGAACTGGAAAGGTCTTTAGAGATTTTCTAGTCCAGGAATTCTGAACCTCTTTTGTGTCATGGCCTCCTTTGGTAGTTTGATGAAGCCAATGACCCCTTCTCAAAATAATGTTTTTAAATAATTAAAGGAAAAGCTACATTTTGGTTAGAAGTTGGTGAAAACAAAGATGCACTATTTCTCTACCCTAGTTCATGGGCTCCTTGAAATCTATCCTTACACTGTGGAACTTTGGTTAATAACCCTTGATCTAGTCCAATCCTTTCCATTTAAATTCCCTGATTTACCAGTTCACCTGCTCTGTGACTTGTAAAGATATTCTCCAAGCCGAGATTATAATAAATGGTTCTTTTCAGATATGCATTAATTTTTTTTTAGCATTGACATTACCAGTTAATAGGTCAGGACTATCATGTCTTTCTTGTAGAGCTATAAATGCAAAGTCCTGTGATAATATTGATGATTAGAATAGCATTTAGCAAATCACTGATATCATGTACCTTTACATAAAAAGTATGCCTTATAGGTGTAGTCTAGACCCATGTATATATTATTGTTTTGTTCAGTTGTTCAGTTATATCTGACTCTGTAGTCTATGGGGTTTTCTTGGCAAAGATACTGGACTGGTTTGCTGTTTCCTTCTCTATTTGTCCTCATTTTTCACGTGAGCAAACTGAGGCAAACAGGGTTAAGTGACTTGTCCAGGGCCGAACAGCTAATAAGTGTCTGAGGCCGAATTTGAACTCAGGAAGATGAGTCTTTCTGCCTCCAGGTTGGTGCTCTGTGCACTATGGTGCCACTTAGCTGCAAGTATATATAGAGTACTATAAAATCTCCCTCTGCTTGGTCAGGTTTCCTACGATCTCTATGGAATGTGGGTTTCTTCATCACTCTGGCTCATAAATCCATGAAAATGTCTGAACATGGTTCTGTTAGTCTTTAACTTGCAAACACATTGTGCAAAAAAGCCAGCTTAAGCTCCCTAGCATTTACTAGCACTTTCTTCTCCAGAACTTTTGCCCTTCCTACCCTTCCAAACCCTTTGAAGACTGCAGACTTCCCAAATGTAGCTCACCAGACTTCCTATGCTCAGGGTTTAAGCAAGCAAAGGGTTAGCTCACTGTGGTAGCAGCTCAGGCCAAGGTTCCCTCTGGGGGTAATATCTGAAAGGCTGTAACAAACCCAAAAGGCTAGAGGAACAGACGGGTCCCACTGTACTGCCATTCTTCAGGTCATTTAAGGACAACTTGCAGCTGTGGCCTTACAAGGTCATAAGAAACCTGTAGCAACTGCTAAGAAAAGAGGAGGGTGGAGAGATCCAAATATTTCACAGAGAGATGAAAAAAACCCACCAAATTCCAAAACCCAATAACCTATTCCTCAAACAGAGCATCAGGCGCAATGGGAAAAAAAAACATCAGTAGAAGGGCCTGGCCAATCCTTCTCTGGGCTTAAACTCACTATTTAAGGATCCCTGAGGATGCCAGCAGCTAAACAAACATCATATCCACCCGACAAAGTTTCCCCCGATTCAAGCCCAGTGGCACCTGGCCAGCTTTTGACATCAGTCAGTGCTAAATGCTTCTAAATACAGGACCAGGAGGGGAATGGTTTGGGAGGCTTCTGTGGTTGCTTTCTTTGGTCACTTCATTACAAAGCAGCTGAACTGGGAACCCTGACAGGAGATAAGACCAAATGGCTAAGGACGATGCTGCGGGTGTTTGATATTTACTTTGGGATGGAAAATGTAGTTGGAAGAAAGGATGAGTAATGCCAAAAACTTCCTTGGGCTTCTTTGTTTCTCATCTCCTGAATGTACTTACCATGTACTAACGTGGGTTATGGTTAATCTGTGTTCATGTCTCATCTCTGTTCTGGACTACAGGCACCGTGATGTCTTATCTAAGCTTCATATCTCCTCCAGAATCCATTATAATGCTCTGTACACTATAAACGATGAATATTTGTTGAATTGAATCAAATTGAATGTCAGAACATGTGGGAATTTTCTCAGGACAGACTGGATCTGTCCCTTTCACTTCCCCAAAGCCATCTTTCTAAACATGAAATGCCAGTGACTGGGTGTCCCCCAAGGATCTGCCCTGGACCATCTTCTCTTCTTTGGGTTATATCAGTTCCTATGGGTTCAGTGCTTATCTACATGCAAATGACTTACAAATCTAAAAATACAAATCTACATCTCTACCCAAAGTTCTAATAACCAGCTGCTCACTGAATAGCTCTACCTAGATGTCACGTTGGCATCTCAAGCTCAACATGTCCAAGAAGACTACTGTCTCCCATTCTTAGTTTCCCTTTAAACTAGCTCCCCTTCAGACTTCCCTGTTTCTGTTAAGTGTACATTGTTCTTCCAGTCCTCCAGGTTTGTAACCTCAGAACAGTCTTAACTCTTCCCTTTCCTTCAGCCTAACCCCATCCCCATCCAATCACTTGTCAAGTCTTGTCAATTTAATTTATGCAACATATCTCACATCTGCAGAGAGACGAGAAGGAGGTCCTTGACGTAGTGTGATATAATAGATAGAGAGCCAGCCTGAGTCAGGAGGATGTGGATTCAATTCCTGCCACTGATAAATTACTAAGTGACCCCAGTTCTCAGTGTTCCCAAATTTCAGGGCAATTGCCAACCTGCTTTGGTAGGGATTTTCTTTATCTCATACCACTGAAATTTCAAGAAGAATCTAAAAGAAATCCCCAGGGCCTTATAGTCAGTAGTTATCAATTGCTTATAGAATTGAAAGACTAGACTTGTGGCCAGTACAAGTACCTAGTGACAGTTATTTTGTATTAGTTCGATGTTGTGATTTAGTTGTGTCTATGTCTTTCATGTATTTACTAACATCAGGGCTATCTTGGAGCACAGAGTTCAAAGGTATAAACAATGTCTGCTCAGCTCATTTTCTGCTTCAGTGTACACGGTTAGGTACTTAGAAAATATCATCTTTAGCTGGTAGTGACAGCTTTATTTGGGTGTGAATTCCATTTGTTTCCACAGGATGTTTGTGGTTTGTGAAGACAGTGCACCTGTTGTGTGAGAAGAAGAAATTCTGCTGCCCTTGAGTCTACAATTCCAAAGGGCTAGAACAGGATGGGAGTCAGGGAGAGATAGAGCCAGATAGGGAGGGAGAAAACAGATATGAGAGGAGTAGCAGGAGTTCCAGGCTGGCAAGAAAAAAGAATGGATTTTTATTGTTACTCTTTTCTTTTGAAAGAATTTGGAGAGGTCTCAAATCTTTACAGGAGAATGTTATGTGATAGGTTTATTTTCTTCATGCCTTTAAAGGTACAGAGTCAAGGGAAAACTTTTTCTTTTCCTTTCTCTCTCTTTCTTTCTTTCTTTCTTTCTTTCTTTCTTTCTTTCTTTCTTTCTTTCTTTCTTTCTTTCTTTCTTTCTTCCTTCCTTCCTTCCTTCCTTCCTTCCTTCCTTCCTTCCTTCCTTTCTCTTTCTTTCCTTCCTTTCTTTCTTTCTTTCTTTCTTTATTTCTTTCTTTCTTTCTTTCTTTCTTTATTTCTTTATTTCTTTATTTCTTTCTTTCTTTCTTCCTTCCTTTCTTTCTTTCTTTCTTCCTTTCATCCTTCCTTCCTTCTTTCCTTCCTTTCTTTTTCTTTCTTTCTCTCTCTCTTCCTTCCTTTCTTCCTTCCTTCCTTCCTCTCTCTTTCCTCCCTCCCTCATCACTCCCTCCTTCCTTCTTTCTCTAACAACAACATGACAAAACATAATTGGTCAATAGGCAGGAGTCTGGAAAGGATTCCAGTATGAAATGCATATTTTGATGGTTACAGATCAGGTTGCTTATACTTCTCAGTTATAGATCTGCTATGGTTAGCATATGCTCCTATACCATTAACTTCTACTGCCCACTGTATGGCATGAGGGAAACTGATAAAGGAAATAAGACGGATTAGACTCAAGGGGAGAACTGGGAGGATTAGTCTTGTCCAGGAGAAAGACTGTCTCATTCTCCCTTGGAGTGAAGGAGATGGGTGACAACAGAGAAGTTACGATATGGGAAGACAGGAAATGAGGGAGCTCATGACAGATTCATTGTCTTCTCAATAGAGCAAGAGGCAAAATCATTTATTGAGAGATGTGGGGATGATGTGAGGGGTTTCATGAGAGAGCAGAAGATTTGGAGTAGCTTCTGTGGAGAGTGGGATAGGGATTCAGATAACAGGAAGTATTGCCCTGTAGCAGTGAGAGCCCAGCTGAGGTTACATAGCATGAATCTGTAGAAGACCTAGCCACCTTAATTCTAGGACTTTGTCCAGTAGTACTTGGCGACTCTGAAGTAGGAGTAGAAAAGGAGGGTGTTATTGTTGGTCCAGGAGTTGGATTAGCAAAGGGAGAACAGGAGAAGGATGGAGAGGGGGGAAGTGTGAGGGGGGGAAGATAACTGAGTGGTGCAGTGAATAGAATGCTTAGAGTCAGGAAAACTCAAATATAAATCTTGCCAGAAACACCAGCTGGGTGACCTTGGGTATGTCATTTAACACCTCTCCTCCTCAGACTCTCAGCTTCCCGGACTTAATGGCCTCTCATAGCACTACAGGTATGATCTTGTAAATCAGTGCATCATTGTAATAGCAAACCAGAGAATTAAGGTAGTGAAGGGAGAGCAGGCCATGTGTGCTGATCTTGGAGAACAGGAAGTAAGGGGCTGAAGATTATAATGAGGATAAAGATATGTGAGGCAGTGAGAAAAGGGGGAAGACAGGAAATTGTGACTAGAAAAAGGAGATTTTAGGATTCTAGATCTTGAAGGTGGAGCTGTCATGGGTAATGGTGAGGTCTAAACAGTAATGACCCCTATGTATCACTATTTATTTATTTTTTCTCATCTCCTTTCCTCTTGAGGTCAGAAACTATATCTTGTTTTGTTTTATGTCCATCATAATGCTTGGTGGTGTTGTTGTTCAGTCATTTCAGTTGTGTCTGACTCTTCGTGACCCCATTTGGGGTTTTCTTGCAAAGATACTAGGGTGGTTTGCCATTTCTTTCTCCAGCTCATTTTTGTAGATGAGAAAACTGAGGCAAACAGGGTTAAGTGACTTGCCCAGGGTCACATAGCTAGTAAGTGTCTGAGACCAGATTTGAACTCAGGAAGATGAGTCTTCCTAGTTCTAGACCCAGCACTCTATCCTCTGTGCTGCCTAGCTGCTCTTGGTACATAGTAGGTATTCAGTAAATTTTTCTGATTGATTCAACCATTTCCTCACTGAGAAAGGATTTCAAGACAAGACCTTTACACCCATAGAAGTATTGAATGGCATATGGTAAAGGTGACCTCTTTCTGTTTTTATCCAGACCAAAGATGCCCTCTTCACCATCTTGCATGATCTAAGGCCACAGGATCATTTTAATATCATCGGGTTTTCCAATCGGATCAAGGTATGGCAGGATCGCCTGGTATCAGTGACTCCTAACAACATCAGGGATAGCAAGGTCTACATTCACCACATGACACCTACTGGAGGTAAAAATCTTCCTTTTTCTCACCTTACCTTTGTCACCATGATAAAGAAGAAGGTGGTTTTGGCCAGCAGGCAGGAATCTGAAATCTAAAGTTGACTTCAGGAAGGGAGATAAATCAGGAGCTTGCATTTTAAGAGATAACAATTTAAAAACTTGTATTACTTATGATTATGAAGTCAAAACCCTACTTCCTACCCCTCCCCCACCTTGTCTCAGCCTCCAATTTGATATGGTCCATTAAGTTATAAGGAAAAAAATTCTTTTAGGTCTAGAAGGTCTTCTCTGTTTCTTGTTGATCCCTTACAATGAACTTATGTTCTAAGAGTGGCAATGGAGGGAGAGTTGGTGGCAATAGTATGCCCTATTGTCCAGTGTGCTCAAATATTATGGTTTTAGGAAGAGGTGGTGGGAACTGCCCAGCCAAGTAATTACCCAAAGGTAGAACTGCAACTGAATGAACAAAGCATGCTTATCTGAGAGGTAAGCTAAGTGCCAAGGGGAAAAATACTGTTTGATGTGGAAGAGACATAGCTAAGAGGTCATAGTGAGGACAAAATTGGTTGAATGGTCTGGGATTTTTCTTTTGCTATATAATATACACATAATTGGGCAGAAACTGGGAACTTCTTCCACGATTCAGTCAAAAGATGGGCAGAAGAATTCTAAGGAGAGATTGTTTAATCCAAATTATGTAAATTGAGAGTTTGGGATTTCACCACATAGATTCAGGGATGGGAGTGGGAGGTGGGCTTCTAGCCATGAAAGAACAGTATAAGCAAAGGCAGAGAAATGCAGGAAAACATAGGACATGGTCAGGGTATGGTGAATAGCCTAGTTTGACTGGAACATAAAGAAAAGAATCATAAGATAAAGATGGAAAGGAAGAGTGCCAGATGGTGGAAGATAATCCTTCTCAGTCTCCTCTGCTGGATCCTTATCCAGGTCATAGCCTCTAAATGTGGGTGTCCCACAGGGCTCTGTCCTGGGCCCTTTTCTTCTCCCTATGTACTACTTCACTTAGTGATTTCATTGGTTCCCATCCCCTAGACTCACAATTCTCAAATCTGCCTATCCTGCCCTAACCTCTCTGCTGACCTCCAGTCATAACAACTTCAACTGCCTTTCAGACATCTCAAATTGGATGGAACTTAAGGAGAGAGAAAAAGCTTTGAAACTACCATTTGAGTGAGAAACTGAGCGAATGAAACTGCCATTGAATGAGACAAGAAACGAATAACAGCTGAATAAGATTACCAAACTTCAGTGAAGTGACTCCATGTGGTATTCAATGTCAGACTTCATGTGGTGTTTGGTTGACTACCATAAATTTATAGTAGCTAAGATTCACAGCAATTTTTCCAAGAACTTTCTCCTGGGAGCAACAGTAGAAAAAACATAGTGGTAGGGGTTACCTAAGGCTGCAAATTAATAGGTCAAGAATAGAGAAAGTTCAGAGGAGTGAGGGATTCTAGGTTGGTAGCTAGGGAACCCATAAAGTGACTGGCCATGGGGTCGAATCTGGATATGAAAACAAGGGAGATGGTGAGAGATGACTTAGAAAATTGGGAGGGTTCTAGGAAGCAGAGATTACAATGAAGATGAAGAGCAAATTCAGTGTGGAGTGAGGGAGTAGAAGAGGTGTGTGTGGAAAGTAGAATTTTCACTATTTTAGAGCATTTCTGTGATAGCAAAGCTGAAGATGTAACCATGCTGATAGGTTGCTAGAGCCAGATAGAGAAGAAGGTCCCTAGGATTGACATTAAGGTATACTACTAGAAGAATCACTAGGTCAGGATGCCAGAAGAGTCGTCAGTAGGAACATTGAAATCCCCAGGGGTGACATTCTGAAATCCATTGAATTTAGTTAGCCTTCTCTGAGGTTTTCACATCCTTACATCCCTATACTCTCATGGATATACAGAGGACATAGAAAGGAGTCACACAGGATGAGAAGGCATGAACAGATCACCGTGTGCGTGGTTGGAGGAGGCTGCCACGTGAAAGAAGCACTGAGAAAAATCCCCTTTATTCCCAATTATGGACAGATAGGCTGATTGCTGAGAAGAACTTCAGGTTTTGCTTGAACTTGGGATCACTCACATCTCAGGCTGTATTCCAGGGTAACCTAAAACTGAGCTCTTTCTTTTCTTGAGTGATGAAGAAGTTGGATTTATTGTTCCTGTGGTATTTCATAGAGAGATATTTTCATTTTCTTCCCTAGGGATGGGCTGAGAAATGGATGCCTTCTAAAACACTTGAGCAATTTGGTTGCAAGTAGAGATTCTTTTATTCATTGCATTTGTTTCTCCAGCATCTAGTATGATACCTGGAACACAGGAGGCACTTAATCAATGCTTGTTGACTGATTGGTTGGCATGACCAGATCTTGTGAAATAGATCCTGTCCTTTAATTTTTTTTCCTTTTCTTCATATTTCCTTTCACAAAAAACAGTGTAGGTCATTAATACTGACCTTTATAAGATAATCAGCTTTTGAAAAATGGAAAGTTTGGAGGCTAAACTGTGATGTTAGTCAGTGGCTTGACTTCAGTGTCTCCAATTTCTCTTCTCTGTCCCACCCATAGATAATTCTTCCCTTCCATCTATAGCATCTAGTTTCCATCAAAGTCAGCATTCTGAAAATATAAAATTCATTTATACTACATTAAAAAAGATAGATAACCAACTAAAGTGTTTCTTCTATCAGAGAGATGTGCATTGTTACAAGTATGAAAGCTAAAGGAATGAAACTTTTGCTGGAATTTCAGGCAGCTGTAAACAGGTTGGGTGGGGAGAGACATATTTTGGGGCATGAGGGTCTTCCTGATGCCACTGAAACCTTAGTACAGAGTTGTTCCCTACACCAGCCTTCGCAGGAGGCCAGTTTTGACCATATCTTGTCGAATTTCAATCATTCATTCATGGGTGATACACTTCTTGGGCAATTTTCATTCTAGTCTGATTGCCTTCTGCCAGTCAACTCACAACTAAATTCTTTGCCCCACCATCAACTGGCTGTTGCTTAAGGCAGTGCTTTTTAATCTTTTTGGTCTCAGGACCCCTTTACACACTTAAAAATTATTGGGGGCCCCATAGAGCTTTTGTTTGTGCGGGATATATCTATTCCTATTTATTTATCACATATCCCATATTTATCATATATCCCATAAATATTTATCCCATTAGAAATTAAAATGGATAAATTTTTAAAATATTTATTAACTTAAAATAACAATTCCATATTAACATTTTATGAAAAATAGCTATATTTTCCAAAACAATAAAATTTAGTGAGAAGAGTGGCTTTTAAATTTTTTTTTACTTTTTTGCAAATAACATCTGGCTTAATAGAAGACAGCTGGATTCTCATTGAATGCTTTTGCATTCAATCTGTTACAATCTGTTGTTTTGGTTGAAGTATATGAAGAAAATCTGGCCTTACACAGATGTGTAATCAGGAAGAGAAGGAGTAGGCAAATAATGTTTCATATTATTATGAAAATTGTTTTTACCTCAAGGACTCATTGAAAGGGTATCAGAGAACCCCAGGGGGTCTGTGGACTATAGATTGAGAACCACTGGCTTAAGGAATGAAAATTGTCATTGATATTAGCCTAGGAATGTGTAGCTTATATCACATAGTGTATTCCAAGCCCACAAAGACTGATTCAAAGATTAACCACTTTTTAAAATTACTTATCTGTATCACTTCCCTCTCTCTCCCCACCATTAGTGGGGATAATTTAGTGGATAATTAAGAATTAACCAGGGAAGTAATTAAGATACTAAGATCATAGACCTAGAAGGGACCCCAGAGGCCATCTGGTAGCTACCCTCTCATTTTACAGATGAGTAACTAATGCTCAGATTAAATGACTTGCTCAAGGGGACATAGGTTAAGAAGTGTCAGAAGCAGGATTCAAACTTCTCTGACGCAGAGGATCTTTCCATAGAAAATAATCAATATCTCCATAGGAAATATATAACGTTATTAGAAAAGATAAGTCAAAGCCTTGGTTGATAGCATTTTGATGCATGCGTCCACAGGTACAGACGTCAACGGGGCTCTCCAGAAAGGCATCGAACTGCTTAATGGCCACATAGCCGACAATGACATTGACTCCAGGAGTGTGTCTCTAATTGTCTTCCTGACGGATGGAAAGGCCACAGTGGGAGAGACTCAGTCAAGTAAGATCCTCAGCAACACAAAAGAAGCTGCCCAAGGTCGAGTCTGCATCTTTACCATAGGCATTGGAAATGACGTAGACTTCAAACTGCTGGAGAAGCTGTCGCTGGAGAATTGCGGCATGATGCGGCGAGTGCAGGAGGAGGATAATGCCAAGGAAGAGCTGATCGGGTCAGTCTCCTCCCGTCTTCTGTATGATGGGGACGCAAGAGGCGTGGATTGGGCACGGGCTCTAGGGCTCAGATCTGATGAGTAGCACCTCAGAGATTAGGATGCTGGATTGGACTGCTAGAAATTATTGTTCCATGAGAAAATGTTGGCTTTTCAAAACTTTAATTTACCTTATCTCTTCTTTATTCCCTGCTTCTCCTTCTGAAACACTTTGAGACAGAAAGGTCAGGGATTCTCTATTTTCCATATGAGGATAGTAAAAACAAACAACAACAAAAAATGAAAAGACATAATAACATAACAACAAAAATAATAAAAGACAAATTAAAAACAATAAAAAGAAATGATTTGCCCTTTCTGTCATAAAACACCTAGTTTGTGGGACAGAAGAAACTGTGACCCTGTTCTCTTCTGCTTTTCCCTGAGAGATCATTTTGTTACAGGTAACTTGGCATGGTAGATAGAGATCTGGTTTCTGAGTCCAGAAGACCTGCGTTCAAGTGCTGCCATTGATATGTACTGGTTATGTGATCCTGAGCCAATCACCTAACTTGTAAATGCCCAAGGCATTTAGATTCTAAGACAGCTCTCTAGGCAGCTCTCTATCGCCTCTAAGTTGTAGAGAAAGTGCTGATCTGCATTGGTAAAGGGAGTTTCCTCATCTGGGAGTTCCCTTTCTGTCTCTGCTCCCTTCCCCCCCCCCATATGTGTGTATACACATGTGTATGTGTGTGTACATGTTTTCATGTATTCATATATGAATAAATGTATTTCTCTCTAGATGGATAGGTAGTGCAACGGGTAAGGCACTGGTCCTGGAGCCAGCAAGATATGAGTTCAAATATAGCCTCAGGCACTTACTAGTGGTGTGATAGTAGGTATGTCACTTAACCTCTATTTGTTCAGTTTCCTCATCTGTAAAATGGAGTTAATAATATCTAGGTTTTCCCTTTGCTTACAAGTACATGCCAGGAGGGCAGCTAGATAGAGCACTGGGCCTGAATTCCAGTCTGACCTCAGACACTTACTTCACAGGGCTGTTGTAAGAACCTGTGCCTGACATGTGCTAAGTGCTATATAAATGTTATCATTATTATTATTATTATTTATAAGAGCTGACTTCAATGTCAGGAAGACCTAGGTCCAAGTCTAACTTCTGGCAGATGCTGGTTGGGTGACCCTGGACATGGTCCCTTAACCTCTCAGTGCTTCCAGGGAACTCTGTAGGGCTCTTAAGTTGCTGAGTGAGAACAAATATCCTTTGATTGAGAGTTCCCTATACCAGTGAAATTCTGGACTGAAAAGTCAGAAGGTTTTTTCCTATTCAAAGCTTTTTATCAGTGTCTTGGAAAAAGATAGAAGAAACTGCCAAACCTGGGGCAAACCTTTTAGATTAATTTACCTGTGTTCAATGGGGCAGGAAGTTGAAATGTAATTCCAGGCAATGTCACATTTTAACGGCTCAAGTTTTTTGTCCAGGAAGCTTTCAGTGTTTTAGAAGCATCTTTTTTATTCTCAGTCTGTCAGTTGACAAGCATTTATTAGAAGCTTATTATCTGCCAGGCACTGCACTAACCACTGGGGGTACAAAGAAAGGGGAAAATACCCCACAGTCCCTGCCCTCATAGAGCTCCTATTCAGTGGGGGAGATAAGATGTAAGTAAATAACTAAGTTCATCTAAGATCTATCCATTGTTAAGGGTGGTTATCGCATCTCATGCCACGAGCTGCTGCAGGGACCAGGCAAAGGCTCTGGGATAAGATAGAAGTTGAGCTGAGTGTTGAAGGAAGCCTGGGAAGCTGAGTGGGAGGTGAGGAGAGACAGCATTCCAGGCATTGGGGATACCAAATGCAAAGGCAAGGGAGAAGATGGAAGATGGAGCTTCAAGTAAGCTAGTGTTGCTTGAGCAGACAGGAAGCAGCCAAATTCTGAAGACATAAGAGAACTTTAGATTTGATACAGGAGGTGATCATCTTGGTAATATGGGTAGGCAGCAAGTAATTTGTTTCCTACTCTGCTGGTGGTTTGTAGAGAGCATTTAAAAATTTTGTTTCTTTTAAATTGGGGTAGAAGGGAGGAAAAATGCTAGCTAATTGGGGAAAAAATCGGGGGAGGGATAAGGATTACAGTAACTAAAGCAGTGGCAGAGAATATGACCCAGAATTTAGACTGCCAGCTCAGCATCCTTTGCCTTCTACCACTGTCTCGTGGCCTGCTGTTATTCTTGTTTAGTTGTTCAGTCATGTCTGACTCTTTGTGACCCTGTGGACCACACTGTCCATGGGGTTTTCTCATCAAAGATACTGGAGTGGTTTGCCATTTCCTTTTCCAGTGGATCAAGGCAAACAGAGATGAAGCCCAGAGCCACACAGCTAGTAAGTGTCTGAGGTCAGATTGGAATTCAGGCCCAGCGCTCTATCCACTGAGCCATCTAGCTGCCCTCCTGGCATGTACTTGTAAGCAAAGGGAAAACCTAGATATCTTTATAACTGGTCAATTGAATGTTCCTTGAGTAATCTGACAGCTATGTCAATTTGGAGAAAGTGTCCTAGCGGCATGCTTCAGGTTCTTGAGTTTTTCCTATTTGACGCTTTCATCAGTGCCTTGGAAGGAGATATAGGAAGCATGCTTATCAAATTCATAGATAAAAAAATCTGTGGGAACTAGTTAATATACTGAAAGATAGACTTAGGATAAAAATATCTTGAGGACTATGAGTCTAAATCAAGAAGATGAAATTTAAAAGGAATGCATGTAAAGTTCTGAATTTTGTTGAAAAAATAAATTATATATATATATTATATATATAGCTTGTCAGTGCTTTATGTGAAAAATTTTGACAAATATATATATGTTTGTACTTAATTAATGATTTTGCTTTATAGCCCATTGGCTTGAGAAAGTATCAGCTTATATTGCATTCCTAAGGTCATCATTGAGCTAAAATTTTGCCTCTCTACATGTGTCTGTATTCTCTATTACACATCCTTCTCTTGAGCAAAAACAAGTAAGAAACCCTCCAAAACCACAAAGCTAAAACAAAAACAAAAACTGTTTATGTAAAAAACAGCTGGGATTTTTAGCTTGCCATGAACTCAGCAGTGGCTGATATTTACTTAAAAAGAAAAAAAAATTGCTTAATTTCCAGATTAAGGGAACTAATGGCCCTCCTATAGGAAGGAGAAGAGAAACGAAGAGGAAAGGAGGGAGAGAATTTAGAACAAAGGAAGGAAAGAAAGTTTGGAATCAGAGTCAATCAGCAAGCATTTATTAAGTATATGTTAAATATATACAAGTGTCAGACTCTTTGTGACCCCATTTGGGCTTTTTTTTGGCAAAGATACTGGAATGGTTTGCCATTTTCTTCTCCAGCTCATTTTACAGATGAGGAAACTGAGGAAAACAGGGTTAAGTGACTTGCCCAGGGTCAAACAGCTAGTAAGTGTCTGAGGCCAGACTTGAATTCAGGAAGATGAGTCTTCCTAACTTCAGGCTTGGCACTCTATCCCCTGTGCCACCTAGCTGCCCTTCATTAAGTATATACTATGTGCTAGGCCCTGAAGACACAAATCCAAAAGTAAGACAGTCTTTGCTTTCAATGAACTTACATTCGACTGGAGGAAGATATATGTTCACAGATACATAAATACAAGATGTATACAAAGCTATTTGGGACACAGGACACTAATAACCAGGGGAATCAGGAAATGCCTTTTGAAAAAGGTGACCATTGAACCGAGACTTGAAGAAAGCTAAGAGTTACAAGAAATAGATGAAGAATTACATTACAGGTATAGTGGACAGTCTGTGCAAGAGATAAAATCTCACATACAGGGAATATCAAGGAGTCTAGTTTGGCTGAAATGTAGAGAGCACAAGTGGGATTAAAGAATAAGCAGCCTGGAAAAATAATCTGGAGTCAGATCATGAAAGGCCCCCCAAAATGCAGGAGTTTGTATTTTATCTTAGCGGCAATAGAAAGCCAATGAAGCTTCTGGAGCAGGGGAGTGACATAGTCAGACCTTTGTTTTAGGAATGTCAACTTGTCAGCTATGTGGAGAATGGATTGGAGAGAGGAGAGAGAGGAGGCAGGGGAACAATTAGGAGGCATTGTAATAGTCCAAAAAAGAGGTGATGAAGGTCTGAAGGGTGGAGGCCATGTGAGTGATAGAAGGGAATGAATGGGAGAGATGCTGGGGGGGGGGGCGGAAAATTGACAAGACATAGTAATTGACTTGATATGGTAGATGATGGAGAAGGTAGAGACAGAAGACAACTAAAACATTGAGAACATGAATGATTGAAAAAATGGTGGCACTTTTAAGCTAAACAAGGAAGTTAGGAGGAGGGATCAGTTTAGGAGGAAAGCTAATGAGTTCCATTTTGGATATGCTGAGACACTTCTGGGACATCCAGGTGGACGTGTCTAGAATGCCATTGTGGAGGCAGGAAGAGAACTCAAAAAAGGAGATGAGGTCTGGATTTGTAGATCTGGCAGTGACTTGCATAGAGATGATGGTTGAATCTATGGGAGCTGATGAGCTCACTAAGAGAGTGATCTCTTTTCTTGATGATAGCTGTAGGCCTGGGCTGTTAGTAGGGCTGGTAGTCTGGAGGACACTGCTATTCCCAAGATTCTTGGGTTCAGGGTTCTGGACTAGCTCCATGGGAATCTGAAGGGAGAGGGTGGTCAAGATGATGGTGGTATTTTGACTTGCCTGGAACATGCCACCTCACATCTCTCCCTCAGAATGCCTTGCTGCCACAGTTCACTTGTTTGCCCTGTTGGTGGTAGGTCAAGAAGGATAAGGATTGAGAAAAGACCATCAAATATGGTAATAAAGAGATCATTGGTGACCTTGGAGAGAGCATTTCATTTAAATGTTGGGGATAGGAGCCAAATTGCTAGGGGTTGAGAAGTGAGTAGGAGGTGCGACAGTACAGTCAGTGAGTGTAAACAGCTTTTTCTAGAAGTTTGGCTGTGAATGGGAGGAAAGATCTCAGATGTCTCTTAAGAGAATGGGAGGGTGAAATGAAGGTTTAGTCTTCTGTTTTTGTTTTTGTTTTCCTTAGGGAGAAATCTGGACATGTATGTAGGCAATAGCAAAGGAGCCAGTGAATTAGAGAGGTTGAAAATTAAAGAGGGGCAAGGGTGGTAAATGATGCTCTCATTTCAAGGTGCAAACTCCCAGAGGAGACAGGAAGAAATGGGAACAAAGGCACAAATGGGGAGATTTTAGCATTGGCAAGGAAAAAAAGAGACCTCACTATTCAAGAGGGCCTGGGTTTGTCTTATTAGCAGTATGACCTTGGGCAAATTGAATCTTTCTGACCCCTGGTTTCCTTATCAGTAATATGGGGATGGCAATACTTGGACTACTGTTCAGGGTCATAGTGAATATTAGAGTGGTCAAGGATCTTAGTGTGTGAGTGTTACAAAGGTTATGTTTGTTGGAAAGTCTGAAGTGAGTTCATAGGCATGAGTAAAAACAGCCTCCAGAGTAAGGAGATTTTTCTCATTAGAAAAATCAACCATTTGCTTTGAGACCATTGGCTAGTGAAGAGACAGCAACCTGGGTTATTTCTGGTACCTTTTCATTATAATAAAAGGGAAATATTCCCAAAAAACATTTTTTCAAATTTTCTTTTTAAAAAACTATGAACTTGACGACACCAACATGAATATTTCCTTATACAAAGAAAAGGAAGGTTATGTATGAAACTGTGAATCTTGGTTTTATATGGATTTTAAAGAATTATATGCTAAATGTAACATAGTAGTACCCAGGTATGGTAGAGTCCATCTTGTTTGTATCCTGTCCTGAGCTTACAAATATTTCATCGGCATTCTTTACTTTTTTGTCTTTTTAAAAAAATCACTGTCACCGCTCCTCCTCTTTTCCTCCAAAGTCTCCCCACTAAAAATAAAAGTTCTGCCTTGTAACAAATAAACACAATCAAGCAAAATAAATTTACACATTGATCATATCTGATGATGTTTGCTGTATTCTGCACCTGCAAGCCATCACCTCTCTTCAAAGAGATAAGAAGCATGATTCATTGTCGTTCTTCAGAAGTCATGGTTGGTCACTGCGTTGATCAGAGTTCTTAAGTCTTTTGAAGTTATTTCCCTTTATAATGTTGTAACCATTGTACAAATTGTTTCCCTGGTTCTTCTCACTTCCCTCTGCATCAATTCACACAAGTCTTACCACATTTCTTTAAATTGGTCCCCTATGTAATTTTTTATGGAGGAGAGTGAGCATGGTGGTAAGGGGACTGGAACACCATATACTGTAAGAAATAATTAAAGGAATTGGGGATTATTTAGGGTGGAAGATATGGGATGGAGATCTGGTATATGTGGTGGCTTTTAATATTTGAGAGGTTGTCATGCAGAAGAAGGCTTGGACATTCTGTGTGGCGCCAAAGGGCAGAATGAAGGTCAGTGGATAGATGTTACAGCGAAGCAAATTTTGATTCAAAAAAAGGAAAAACTTTCTAGCAAATAGAACAGTCCAACAGTGTAATAGTCAAACTGTGCTACTCTCTGTCAGTGTAGGAGTTTAAGTACCAACTGGTGTGTAAGACAATCAGGAATGGTATGGTGGAAAGACAATGGATTTGGAGCCAGAGGACCTCCATTTAAAGTCTGCCTATGTTGTTTGTCCCCTGTGTGACTTCAGGTAAATCACTTAACCACTCTGGGTCTTATCTCCATTTGTAAAATGGAATGCGGTTAAATGTCTTCTAAGTTTCCTTTTAGCTCAACATCTGATTCTGTGATGTTGCAGAGGGCATTTGTGCATCAAGCACAGAGTTAGACTAGATGAAGTTTATGTCCTTTTGAGTGTAAGGTTGTATGATCGATCCCCCTTGTATTAACTAGTTCCATTCTCTTGGCTGTGCTTGCTCTCAAGTTTAAGACCTTAACCCCCATCTGTGCTGTTCTACTCCAGGTTCTACGATGAGATCAGAACCCCTCTACTCTCTGACATCCGAATTGATTATCCACCTGGCTCTGTCGAGCATGTTACCAAAACTCTTTTCCCTAATTACTTCAATGGGTCTGAAATCGTCGTTGCTGGGAAGCTGGTTGACAGTCACTTGGACAATCTACATGTGGAAGTCACAGCCAGCAACAGTAAGAAATTTGTGGTCCTGAAGACAGATGTTCCTGTTGCATCCCACAGCACAGGGAATGATGTTACAGGGGTTTCCACTCCAGTGGGCCAAGATGCTGACCAAAATTACATTGAGCGGCTCTGGAGTTACCTTACTATTAAGGAGCTGCTGACTTCATGGCTGAAGAGTGATGATGAACAGGAGAAAGAACGCTTGATGGAAAGGGCTCGGGCTCTTGCAGTGCACTACCATTTCCTCACCCCTTTCACTTCCTTGAAGGTGAAGGAGTTGGCACCTGAAGCAACTCAAGTGGCCACAAAAGAAGTCTATGGCAGTTCTGCGGCAATGGGTCCAGAGACAGTTGTGCAAAGTTTGCACGGAAAGAACATGCCACCAGGTAATGAGACCCCAATGGCAATTTTTGGAAATTGTTTACTTAGAATTTCCACTTTCTTTTTTCAAAACTAGAGTTGTTCCTATAAGAGACTAGATTTCTATTTTTCCCCCTCCCCATTAGCTCAAATTATTAAAGCAGGGTACAAGGTTTCTGGACTTGGGCTGTGCCAGGCTATAACTACTGCAAAGCATTTGGAAAAAATTACATTTGGCTTAGAAGAGACACTCATCCCATTTTTACTTGACATGTCAATAGCACTTTGTATTTTTAAAATCATCAATGCTGGATTAAATTGTGCTCCTAAGGGGCAAAGTGTGTATGTGTATGTGTGTTTGTGTGTGTGTGTGTTTGTGTGTGCGCACGCACGTGTGTTTGCTCTCCACAAATACAAGACAAAAGTCAAAGACCTGGAATTCTTAGAAAATTTCCTTTTCATTAGTTCTATTGAAACGCAGAGTCTATCAATAAATTAAGCATATGTTAAGCTCCTGTGTACCAGTCATCATGCTAGGCACTGGAGATACAAAGATAAAAACAAAACAGCTTCTGGCCCCAAGGAACTTATATTCTATGAGGAGACAACATTATGTTTATGGGCATATGCAAAATAAACAAAAAGCAAATAAAAGGTAATCTTGAAGGGGAAGGTACCAGCTGCTAGGGGTGGGAGGGAAAGGAACAGGAGAGACCTCATGCAAAAGATGGCGCTTGTAGTGAGTCTTGAAGAGAGCCAGGGATTCCGAGATGCTGAGGCGAAGAGGAGGAGAACTAGGCAAAGGGGACAGCTGGTGCAAAAGAATAGCGATGACATTGGAATGCAGCATATGAGGAACAGCAAGTTGACTCTATTTTGACTGGACCACAGAATTTGTGGAGGGGAGGGGTGAGCAAGAAGACTGGAAAGGTAGTATGTTGCTAAGTTGTGAAGAGCTTTAAATGCCAAACAGAGGGGTTTATACTTTATCTCAGTGGTAGTAGAGAGTCAAGTCAAGACAGCAAGCATTTATTACAGGCCTACTATATGCCAGGCACTGTGCACAAACAAATTACAAAGAAAAGAACAAACCAAAAACAATCCTTGCTTAATGGGAGAGACAACATGCTAACAACTATGTATAAGCTCATTCTCTCTCTCTCTCTCTCTCTCTCTCTCTGCTGTGGGGAGTAAGGTATAAGAAGACTGGAAAAGCAGGAAAGGGGTCAGGTTATGAAGGGTTTGGAATGCCACAAAACTTTACTTGGGGTCCTCAAGGTGATGGGGAGCCACTGAAGTTTGTTTGAGTGAGTGTGTTGTAGGGGATTGGGGGGGAGATGAAGAGTTAATATCTATATTTATGAAAAACCACTTTGTCAAGAAATAGAAGAGGATTTAGAAGGGGGTCTTGGGAGGGGGAAGTAAAGTTTATCATTAGTATTAGTACACTTTGGAGTTTGTGAAATCAGATAGGGATTGGATAACAT
This sequence comes from Trichosurus vulpecula, assembly GCF_011100635.1. Lineage (NCBI taxonomy): Eukaryota > Metazoa > Chordata > Mammalia > Diprotodontia > Phalangeridae > Trichosurus > Trichosurus vulpecula. The sequence continues at coordinate 174,560,134 of NC_050577.1, forward strand.
ATTTTTGAACTCTTTAAATAATCAACAAAAGTATATTAAGTGTTTACTTTGTGCTAGGGACTACAAATACAAAGACAAAAGTATAACAGCCCTTGCTCTCCAGGATCACATAGTATCAGGGCAGACAATCTATTAAAAAGTATAGACCTGCAAAATATATAACTAAGGTGAGAGATGACCGAATGAGCCAAATCAGAGAGCCCAACTAAGTGCTGTGGGCTTATATTTCCTGCTTTTTTCCCTCTAACCCTACAAAGATGTATCACCAAATTAGCTGAACAACACAGACTCTTGAAGCTGGGTAAAAGATGAGAACAGTAAAATACCTCTATAGCAAAGTATGGAAGTTCCTTAGGTGAGTTTGTACCGGCAAAAGCAGAATAATTTTAAGAAAGATTTGAACCATGTTGTGTAAAGGACATTATTTTGTGGCATTGAGGCCATGTGACAGATGCAGGGAAAATTACTTTTGTGAATGACATTGTTATTATAGCCCCATGACAGTGACCCAGATCTCAGTAGCTTCAAGAGGGATAAGGCTCGGATGCTATAATGTCCAGAGGACCAAAGACAGAAATGAGAAAATAAGCCAATTGATTTCTCTAAGGAATATCTTTGAAATAATATTTTCATGAGGTGTCAATTGGTGCTTAAAATAATCTTCATTTCCTTAAAGCCATGATGATTTTGTTGAGTTTCTCTGGGAAATACAACTCATGGAGGCCCATGAATCATCAAAGCATTCATCTCAGTTGGATAATCCCTTTCCTTTATATTCAGTTTTCATTTAGCCAGCATCATATTGGCCTGGGACCATGTAGAAAGAAGGCCAAGAGAGTGAGGTGGAGAAAAATATTGCTCTTTAGGGGGATACTTAAGGGGTGGAAAGGGTTCGGATAACATACTAGAAGTTTTTCATCTTTAACTTCTGAGAATTCACACATATCTTTATGAGGTGAGATACAACCAAAAAACAGTTGCAAATTTTGATTAATCCAAAGAAAATGGAAATAAAATATTCATGAGTAAGATGTTAAGTGGTTCTTGTGTTGTGCTTATCACTTTTGCCATACTCTTTGTGCATACATTCTTGCACATATATGGCAGAACATGTTTTCCCAACATGGGCATAATTCACAGAAATAAAAAAAAAGCAAATGCTGTATAGAATAATCCAATAATGAAAATTAAGCCTCTACATTTCAAGCCTTGGAGTGTATCTTCTGAGGCAGAATTCTTTTGGTAATTTTTCAGACTTTTAAGTGTGTCAAATGTACATGAAAATTGACTTATGATCTCCACATTTTACTTTTCTTCTTCCTGTTCCTATTTTCTTATTTTTACATTTTAACAGTAGCTGGTCCATTTTTCTCCTTTCTAGAGCCTGATTTCAAGAAACAGTACAACCCAAGAATTAAAATCTCCAAAACATCAGGTACAGAAAAACAATACAAGTGTGGATGGATTAATTGAGGTAAATGACTTTTTCCCCTTTAGTTGGGTCTGTCTAATTGAAGGTGAGTAACTAGTAACTTCTTAAAGCCCAACCAGATATTCTCCTATAGTGTAGGACAGCAGGGATTCCCCTTCACCTGGCCAAGGCCAACAGAAACAAATGCCAAAGAACCTCCATTATGTCATTGTGCTGAAGCTTAGGAGATAACACAGTAAATGAAGAAGTAGCAGGAAAGATTGATAACAGGGGTGCATTTCAATAAATGTGCCAGCTTTAAAAGCTAAATTGTTTTAGGCCCTGGAACTAGGCCTAATTCCAGCCTCCAGTCTTAGAGATAGCCTTGAAATGAGCTTTGCGTATCTTTGGCCTCAGAGTGGAAGTCTATACCAAAACGTCAAAAAGCTCTCTTTTGCACACTTCCTGAGTTTACAAGAAAGACCAGATGGAATGACAACAGAAAACCTAAAGTCTTGTTTTTTCTCAAGAAGTTAAAGTCTTTTGCTCCTAAATCTCCTTTATTGCTTTCCGGATTATACTATCCATTGAGTAGTTCATAAGGCTAAGTGAAGTTCTTTAAGTGAGACAGGGGGTGTGGTAAAACAGATACTACTCAGCTTCCAACTGACATAATCTAATTCCTTTGAGCACACACATGCCTTATTAAATGCTTGCAAATCTCTTTTGGATGTTGCATGAAACTTGATGATTTGCACATTTCTTCATCTGGGATGAACAGCATCATTTCTTATAAAGTATTTAGGGGAATTTGGGTAGAAAGGATGTTTTATAAATAAATAGAAACCTTTTGCTATCTGACTCAGATATTGTTACCATACCCCCCCAAAAAGCAGACACATAAGTGAGAACTTTCTCACCCTTGAGGTTTTGATTTCACCATGTAGAAAAGACATAAATCTCTCTCTCTCTCTCTTCCTCCCTTCCTCCCTCCCTCTCCCTGTGTGTGTGTGTGTGTGTGTGTGTGTGTGCGCATCTATCTGTCTAGGACCTTTCTTCTATAAAATTCAGTCAAGCATGGTGTATGTTGCCAGATTCTTCCAACGCATTTTTGAATAATATTGGTGAGGTTCTGGGAGGAGAGTAGTGAAGATAAAATCCATCCATCAACAAGCATTTATTAGTGTGCTAGATACTATGCTAAATACTTGGTATATTATTGAAAGGTAAAAATAATAGACTCTGTTCTCAAGTTTACATTCTAGTCAAGGAGGCAACATATATGAAAATGAGTACATAAAAGATATGTACAGAGTAGATGGAAGATAACCCTATAGGGGAAGTCACTAGCAGCTGGTAGCAGGTGGAGGTGGTAGGGTGTGGAGGGGAGGTGCCGTTAAAGGTTTCCTAAAGAAGGTGGCATTCTAGCTGAATCTTGAAGGAAGCCAGAGTTTCTAAGAGGGGAAATTGAGGAGGGAGAACATTCCAGGCATAGGGGACAGCCAGTACAAAGGCGAAGAAATAGAAGATGCAGTGGGGGTGGTGGTGAGTGGGAGGGTGAGGAGACCTACACTTCAGGAAAGTCACTGGCACCTGTGTGGATGATGAACTGGAGTCAGGGAGAGATTTGAGACAGGGAGAGAGATGATGAGGGCCTGAGCTAAAGAGGGGAATGTATATAAGAGATGTTTTGAAGATAGAAATGACAAGATTTGGTGACTAATCAGATACATGGTATGAGTGACAGTAAAGAGTTGAGGATGGTATTGACTATGTGATCCTGGGAGACTGGGAGGATGGTAGTGATCTTAACAGTAACAGGGATGTTCAGAAGAGGGTTAGGCTTTGGAGGAAAGACCTTGTTTTGGATCTGTTAAGTCTGAGATGTCTGTGGGATGTGTAATTTGAGATGGCAGTAGGCAGTTGGTGTTGTGGGACTGAAGCCGAGAAAGGGATCAGAACTTGATATATAGGTGTGGAAATTATTTTCACGGAGATAAAACCCATGGGTGCCAAATGAGGAAGTGTAGAGAGTAAAGAGAAGAGGAACCAGGACAGAAGATACAGCAAGGAGACTGAAAAAGTGTGTGTGGGGTGGGGGATATCGGACAGATAGAAAGAGAAACAGAAAAGATCACTGTTGAGAAAACCCAGAGAGGAGAGAGTATCCTAGAGGAGAAGGTGATCAATAACATCAGAGGGAGTAGAAAGGTGAAGAAGGATGAGATGTGAGAAAAGGTCATTCGATTTGGCAATTGAGAGATCATCGGTAATTTTGCAGAGGGTTCAGCTCAATTCAGTGATGAAATTGGAAACTAGATTGCAAAGGGGTTTAGAAGAGAATGAGAGGAAGTAAATAGTAAGCAGATTTTTTTTTTTGAGTTTAGTTGAGGAGAAGAGAGATGTAGGATGATAACTTACATGGACAGTAGGATCAAGTGATGGTTTTTTTAAAGGTAGAGGAGACAAAGGCTTGCTTGAAGGCAAGAGGTAGGGAGAAATTGAAATTAGAGTGGAGAAGATAGCAGGGGAAATCTACTAGAGATAGAATGGGATCGAGAGAGTATGCAGAGGCCTTGGTCTTGAGTCAGAGAAGGGTCACAACTTCATCAAAGTCTGGAGTGAAGGAGATAGTGGTGGATGATGTCAGGGGAATATGAGATGAGGCAGGTGGGGAAGAGGTAGCCTGTGGGTTTTTGGGTCCACAAATTAAGAGGTTGAGGGGAGAGAGTGTGGGAGGTTTGAGGAGAGAAGAGTAAATTTGGAACAGCTGCTGTGGTCAGTGGAAAGAGAATTGATTAGGGAGGAGCAGAAGGATTACCTTGCTGCGGTGGGGGCCCAGTAAATATTAGATAACATAAATTTGTAGTGGAACTCTGTCAACACAATTTTGAGAGTTCTTCCAGATCCCTTCAGCAGCTTGTGCATAGAAGTGATGGTGGTAGATGGTGGGTATTGTATCTAGTGCTGGTGTTTACAAAGACATGATTGGTGACAAGACAAGAAGGCAAGGGACTTGAGAGTAGAAGATAATGTAGCATTAAGCTGGTTCACTAAGGAGAGAGAGCTGGCTGGCCTCAGAGTCTGGAGCCCTGAGTTTTAAAGGCTCTAGCTTCACCATTGATTGATGTGCCTGTTGGCACGTTACTTCTCTCTGTCTTTTTTCTAATCTGTAAAATAAGGGGATTGGACAAAATGTGCTTTAAGGTTTTTTTTTCCTAGAGCCAACATTCCATGACTTTCTGGATTAGTGCAATCTACACACAGGTCCTCTGGGACAATGATTAACTTAAAAGTCAGGAAGATAGATTCCTCCCCTGCCCACTGCTTATGACCCTCAAAGGGGATGGTGTTCAGGCTCACATTGCTCAGTTAATAGATAACTATTTAGAGGGAACTGAGTAAACGTTGGAATTTGGTATAGGTCTCAGGAAAAAAAGTTAAACTGTAAGACAAGAGACTTATGTAGAGAATGAGTAAGAACTCAATAGCAGAAGAACTTACTTGACCCTGTACTCGAGGATGTAGGGCTCAGATCATGAACCTCTTATTGCAAAATTCAGACTTAAATTGAAGAAAGTAGGGAAAACCATTAGACTGTATAGGTATGACTTAAATAATATCCCTTATGAATATGAAGTGGAAGTGAGGAATAGATTTAAGGGATTAGATCTGGTAGATAAAGGGCCTGAAGAACTATGAACAAAAGTTCAAAATATTGTGCAGGAGCCAGCAGCAAAAACTTCCCAAAGAAAAAGAAGATTAAGAAAGCAAAATGACTGATGAAGCTTTACAAATAGTCAAGGAAAGAAGGAAAGCAAAATGCTAAGGAGAAAGAAATATAGACCCAACTGAATGCAGAATTCCAGAGAATAGCAAGCAGAGATAAGGCTTTCTTAAATGAGCAATGCAAAGAAATGGAAGAAAACAATAGAATGGGAAAGTCAAGGGATCTCTTCAAGAAAATTAGAGATATCAAGGGAACATTTCATGCAAAAAAAATGGCATGATAAAAGACAAAAATGGCAGAGACTTAACAGAAGCAGAAGAGATTAAGAAAAAGTGGCAAGAATACAGAAAAGAACCATACAAAAAAGATCTAACATCACCAATAACCACGGTGACGTGGTTACTGATCTAGAGCCAGATATCCTGGAGATTGAAGTCAAGTGAGCTTTAGGAAGCATTGTTAACGATAAGGCTAGTGGAAGTGATAGAATTCTATCTGTGCTATTTAAAATCCTAAAAGATGATACTGTTAAGTGCTGTACTCAATATGTCAGCAAATTTGGACAACTCAACAGTGGCTGCTGTATTGGAAAAGATCAGTTTACATCCCAATCCTAAAGAGGGGCAATGCCAAGGAATTTCTTTCCATTTTTAAAAAAAATTAATTATTTTTAGTTTTCAACATTCACTTCCTTAATATTTTGAGTTTCAAATTTTCTCCACCTCCCTTTCCTTCCCCATCCCCAAGGACAGCATGCAATCTAATATAGGCTCTACTTATGCATTCATATTAAACATATTTTCACATTAGTCATGATGTAAAGAAGAATTAGAACTAATGGAAAGAACCACAAGAAAGAAGAAACAAAACAAAAGAACAAAAGAAAAGGAGAGCAAATACTATGCTTCCATCTGCATTCAGATTCCAAAGTTTTTTTCTCCAGAAGTGGATAGCATTTTCCATTGTGAGTCTTTTGGAGTTATCTTAGACCCTTACATTGCTGAGAAGAGGTAAGTCTAACAAACTTAGTCATTGCAAAATGAGGCTATTACTGTGTACAATGTCCTCCTGGTTCTGCTCATTTCACTCAGCATCAGTTCATGTAAGTCTTTCCAGGTTTTTCTGAAGTAATGCCAAGGAATTTTCAAATTACTGGACAACTAACTGTACTCCCTTCACATGTGGGCAAGGTTATGTTTAATATTCTGCAAGCTAGGCTTGGTCTGTGGAATCACGAAGAGTTAGACATGACTGAACAACTGAACAAACAATAACACAAAGATGTACTTGAAAAGCAGTGTGGTGTGGTGGATGGAGAGTTGGTCCTGGGAGTCAAGAAGACCTGGGTTCAAGTTATACTTTTGATACATTTTGGCTGAGTGCCTCTGGGCAAGTCACTTAACCTCTCAGTGGCAACTGGCAATTCTTTCCATCATAGAGCAGGTGTTGGTAAAGGGAGTTTTCTCATTGGGAATTTCCTTTGTCAATGAAATCACAGGTCTGGTTCTAAACAAAATAGCTCACTTTAAGGTTTACAAAGACGTTTACAAATATTATCTCATTTCATCCTCACAATAACCCTGTGAGAGAGATGTTACTATTATCCTCATTTTACCAGTAAGAAAACTGAAGCAGAGAGAGGTTGAGCTGCCCGGAGTCACATAGCTAGTAAGAGTCTGAGGCAGGATTTGAACTTGGGTCTTCCTGACTCCAAGTCTAGCATTCTGTCCACCATGCCACCTAGATGCATAGTTGACACTTCTATCAATCGTGTTTTAAGGTTTATAAAGCACTTCTCATACTTTATTGCACTTGACCTTCACAGTTCCCTGAAGTGGATAATGCAAGGTTTATTTTCCCCATTTTTACATGAGAATAACAAGCTAGCATTTATATAGCACTTTGAGATTTGCAAAGTACTTTACAATTATCTTATTTTATCCTCACAACAACTCAGGGAGGTAGGTGTTGTGATCATCCCCATTTTACAGAAGAGGAAACTAAGGCAGATAGTGTTTAAGTGACTTGCCCACCATCACACAGCTTGCAAGTATCTAAAAGCAGATCACAGAGGTTAAAAGTCAGACAGCTGGTCTCCATCTTCACCGCGGCGGAAGCAGGACGAGCGTGCCCGGGTCGCCACCATGCAGCTGTTTGTTCGCGCGCAGGCTCTGCACACCCTCGAGGTGACCGGGCAGGAGACCATCGCCCAGATCAAGGCCCATGTGGCGTCTCTGGAGGGCATCGCCCCCGAGGATCAGGTCCTGCTTCTAGGTGGCTCCCCGCTGAAGGATGAAGCGGTCTTGGGGCAGTGCGGGGTGGAGCCCCTGTCCACCCTGGAAGTGGCTGGCCGCATGCTAGGAGGTAAAGTCCATGGCTCTCTGGCCCGAGCTGGAAAAGTGCGGGGTCAGACTCCCAAGGTGGCCAAGCAGGAGAAGGAGAAGAAGAAGAAGAAGAAGACTGGGCGTGCTAAGAGGAGGATGCAGTACAACTGTCGCTTTGTCAACGTAGTGCCCACCTTTGGAAAGAAGAAGGGTCCCAATGCCAACTCCTAATCCCCTGGTACTTTCCCTAATAAAGCCACTACGACTCTAAAAAAAAAAAGTCAGACAGCTAGGATGGGGGAGAACTGGGATCCAAACCCATGTCTCCTAATTCCAAGTCCAATCAAAAAGGCTATATTTAGAGCTGGAAGGGAAATCAGAAGCCATTTAGTCTAAACCCCATCATTTTACAGATGAAGAAATGGAGGTTCAGAAAGACTGAATGGTTTTCCCAAAGTTACCTATGTTAGGCAATAAGTGACAAGGGTAGGATTTGAACCTAGGTCCTCTAACTCAAAAGCTGGCTTGGGGGTGGGCAGGTATTCAGTAGCACTTTTATTTAAAACAAGAAATATATGTTAATATCTGTTTTAACCTACAATGTCTTTCTTTCACTCTCCCCCTTTTCTTCCTTCCCTCCCCTCCTCTTCCTTCCCCTCCCCTCCCCTCTCCTCTCTTCTCCCTGTGACCATTGGAAGTGAAATCAGAAAGAAAATTAGAAAACCCTACTGAAAAAGAATAGGCAACTAGATGACTCAGCGTATATAGAATGTTGTGCCTGAGGTCACATTTGACCTCAGACACTCACTAGCCATGTGACCCTGGGCAAGTTACAACCTCTGTTTGTCTTAGCCCACTGGAGAAGGAAACAGCAAACCACTCCAATATCTCTGCCAAGAAAACCCTGCGGACACAAGGCTCATGAAGAGTAAGACACGACTGAACAACTGCAAAAGAAGCAGGGTATAGGGACCTGCTTGCCTCCATCCCACAGCCTTCTCTTACACAGTCAAACTCAATACTGGGCTTAAGCTTTCTTCTCTTTTCTTACTCTGTTAGCGGATGGCGACCCTCATTTTGTGGTGGACTTTCCCTTGAGCAAGCTCACTGTCTGTTTTAACATCGATGGGAACCCCGGGGACATTCTCAGACTCGTCTCTGATCACAGGGACTCTGGTAAGCTCCCTCCTGGCTCGTGGAATTAAATGAAAGGGAAGGTTGAGGGACTTGGGCACTCTACCATCACTGATGGGATCCAGTTATCTACCCCCTGCCATTTACAGAGGACAAGAAGTTAAAGAGCCTGGAGTTCCATCCGCAATTATATCTTCCTCTGTGTGAATTCAGTGTTATAGCATGAGGCATATAATTTCACCGCTTTATGCCTCGTTTCTTTAAAAAAATCATTTTTATTATATGTAACAATCATCAGCAAACACAAACATTGAAATATGCAAAAACAAACAAGAAAGAGGATTACGCAGGAAATTGTGAACTTCCGAATATAGTTTTTTGTAATGTAATGTAAAGGTTTTGTTTTGTTTTGTTTTTTAAGGAGAGCAGTGTCAGCATGGTGTAATGGATAGAGAGCTGACTTTAAAGCCAGAAAGAGCTGGGTTCAAACTTTGCCTCTGACACAAAGTGGCTGTGTGACCCTGGGCTGGTCACTTCTCAGTGCTCAGATTAATGGTGGCAAACTCAAAAATAAATAGGGGCCACACATAACAATCCTTCTGGGTGTCTGTTGATTTAGAAAAACACATATTAACATTGAGTTTTATTGTATTTTATTTATATTTATTATATATTATATAAATATCAATATTTCCCAATTGTTTAGTAGTTTTTCAGTCCTGTCTGACTCTTTGTGACCCTATCTGGGGTTTTCGTGGCAAAGATACTAGAGTAGTTTGCCATTTCCTTCTCCAGCTCATTTTACAGGTGAGTAAACTGAGGCAAACAGGGTTAAGTGAGTTGCCCAGGATGACATAGCTAGTATGTGCCTGAAGTCACATTTGAACTCAAGTCTTCCTGACTCTATGCCTATCCATTGTATCATCTAACTACCTTGTCTTAACTATCCTAAGGACCAAATCCTGACTTAATTCCAAGATCAAATAACTCAGCAGAGACCTTAGAAGCCAAGTTAGGCCCTTCTCCTAAAGCCCCAGGAAAATTGGCAGTATTTATGTGGTTTCTTTAGATCATTGGTTCTGCTTGCTATCTATGGAATGACAATGCTTTCCTGACTGGAAACTCACATAGAGAAATCTCAAAACATAACTGATAAAATGCTCAATTAGGTTCAGCAGAGACTGGCATCCCTTTTCCTTCTGTCTTTGTTTTCCTGACCCCAGCAATGAGAGATTTCAATTTAATTTTTAAAAAACCACAACTTTTCTTAATCCCTAACATATGCAAGGTACTTTCTTGTAATGCAAAGGAAAAAAAAATACTGATCCCTATCATCAAGGAGCCTACATTCAGTGATGCGAATAAAACATTAACACAGATAAATAAAGATAGGGAATTTGAAGAGGGAGAGAACCCTCCACAGCTAGGGAGTGCCAGAAAAGGCTTCATGGAGGAGGTGGCACCTTAGTTGTCATCCCTTGGAATGGGATTAACAGGAGGATTAATTAGCGAGAATGAGACTCTATTATACGGCAGTAACCTCTGATGACGTATTACCATCTGCCAGGGAAAACAATCCATTTTGGTTTGTATTGTATTAGACCTTGCTGTTAGACATTAGACATAATTGTATTGTATTAGACATTAAGATATTTTGTATGAGGCCACCATTTGTATGATATTCAGCCAACAGTATGAAAATCCACATCTTTGTTTGAGATAACTTCATTAAGTCTTAGGATATAGCATTGGAAGGGGATCTCAGAAGTTATTTGGACCAGCCTCCTTATTTTTCAGATGAGGAAACTGAGGCCCAGGGAGCTCAAGTGATCTGTCCATAGTCACACAGGAAGTAGAGGCAAGATTCAATCCAAGGTTTTCTCACTCCAAATCCAATGCTTATCTTGCTACGTAACACCCCCTCTTGAAAAATATCAATATCTTTTGTTTTTATATCACCTTCATTTCAAAATATATCCCTCCCTTCCACAGATAGCTGTCCCTTTTAACAGACATAAGGAGAGAGAAAAAAAAGCATTTTACAAAACCAACCAACACTTTAGCTGAATCTGACAGTGTATAAAATGATTCATACCCATTGTCTCCCTTCTCTCCAATGAATTGAGGGAAATACCTCTTCTCAACTCTTCTCCTCTTGGCTGTTATGACTACTCACCATTCAAGTTTGCTTGTTGTTCTTTCCACTTATCTGGTAGCCATTTGTAGATTATTTTCCTGGTTCCATTTACTTTGCTTTGCATCTGTTCGTATCAGTCTTTCCATCCATGCCCACTCTTTGAAAGCTGTAGTGGTGACATCCTAAGATATCTAGTTAGGGATACAGCAAGTGAAAGATCCTGACTGGAAACACAGGACACCCTATCAATCCTTGAGTCATTGGGAAAGAGGTGGAATGGGATCCAAGGAGCTAAGGGCAAGAGCCCCAAGGCCTTGTCAATGTCTAGTCACCACCAGGTGGTTGTTGATGGCCAATTGTCAGTAGAATACTGACTGTTCTGTTCACAGGCAAAAGGATCGTGTATTGGTATCTTTATGGTAGTGGTTTTGGCTTCTTTGAGAATGGAATAGTTCACCTAACCACTGTTTTGTTTTTCCTTCCCCGCTTCATAAGGTATCACAGTGAATGGAGAATTAATAGGGGCCCCAGCTCCTCCAAATGGTCACAAGAAGTATCGGACTTACTTCCGAACCATCACTATCCTCATCAATAAGCCAGAGAGATCGTACTTGGAAATCACACCTAACAGGATTGTCTTGGATGGTGGGGACAGGTTGGTCCTCCCTTGCAGTCAGAGTGTAGTAGTGGGGAGCTGGGGACTGGAGTTGTCTGTCTCTGCCAACGCTAACATCACAGTGACCATCCAGGGCACAATTACTTTTGTTATCCTTATTCACCTCTACAAAAATCCAGCTCCTTACCAGCGAAACCATCTTGGCTTCTACATCTCCAATAGCAAAGGACTGTCAGCCAAAAGTCATGGACTTTTAGGTAAGGGATGTGTGTGTGTGTGTGTGTGTGTGGCCTGTGCTTCCCTTCTATTTATACTGTTTCAGGAGGCAAATAATTAAATTTTTTAACTTGAGGTTGATGCTGCTGACATTTCTTTCTCTTCTCCTATCCCTTCTCCCTTCTTGTCTTTCTCTCTTCTCCCTTCCCCTCTTCTTTCTCCTTCCTTCCCATCTCCTTTCCTCTCCTCCTTCCCCTCCCTCCCCTCTCCTTACTTCCAGTTCCTCTCTCTTCCCTCCTCCTTTCATTTAATTGGTATAGGGAACTCCTTGTGAGGAAATATTCTCCACTAAGGTAGAAGGAGCTACAATTTATAGTCTTAGAAGAATTGCCTGAGAAGTTAAATGACTTACCTATGGTCACACAGTCATTACATGTCAGAGGCAAGACTTGAACCTAGGTCTTCCTGTCTATAAGACCAGCTTTCTCTCCGCTAGGTGGAGAGGCATTAGGCATGGAGTGAGAAAACCTGAGTTCAAATCCAGCCTTAGGCACTTACAAGCAGTGTGACCCCGGGCAAATTATTTAACCTCTTTCTGCCTGACTTTAGTTTCCTCAGGTGTAAAATGGGGATAATTACAGCACCTACCTCCCAGGGTTCTTGTGAGGGTCAAATGTGATAATATTTGTAAAGCATTCAACACAGTGCCTGGCATATAGTAAGAGCTTAATAAATGCTTGTTCCTTTCCCTCACCTCCCACCATGCTGCCTGGCTCTAGTTTCATTAGTTATTGAAAATTTAATACAAATACTTTCATATAACATAATATATGTAAGCGTGGATTCCCGTCTAGACATCCATAAAGACTTTCTGGGAATGGGAGGAGACTGTAGAACCCAATGCATCCTGGGAACTACAAGAAAGTAAAAGGTTCTGTTTTCACACTTCTTCTTAGAGTGGCATTAATGAAGTTCAAGCCATTTTAGGTTCCTTTGATGTAAATCCCCTGTGTTCTTAGGAGCAGCACTAGCAGAACTGCTCTTGCTTCATTGCTAACCATACCAGTTCCCATAGCTCTCTTGCCCCAGATTAACTGCAAGACATTGCACCAGAGCTAGGTTTAGAAGGCAGGATTTCCTGGTATTTGAACCTGAGCATTTGAGCAAGGTCTTGTCTATCAAGAATGAGTTCTGTTGTAGGTTGGGGTCTATAACCCCACTTTGATTGGAGGAACTCTGATTATGAATAACAAAGTGAATGATTGCCTCCTGTTTCTCACCTTCATACCTCTTGCACACACATTCTGCATAGCTGGGACTAGGTTATCAAAAAGACCTAATCCTACTTCCCTGTCACCCCTGACTCATTCTCTCTTTGCTTAGGCAACAGTGGCAGGGTTGGTAGATCTCCATGGAGCTGATCTGGAAAATTTCCAATGTTAAGGTAATAGGCAATAGCCTATTACAAAACAGCCTCCTAACGTGGAGGGAAAAGAAGACTTCTGGGAGGAGTCAAAGGACCTTAGAAGACATGAGTTGCACCTCTTCATTTTACAGATGGGAAAACTGAGGCATAGAGCTGTTAAGTGATTTGTTCAGGGTCACATAGCTAGCAAGGATCTGAGACAGGGTTTGAATCCTGGTTTTCTAGCTCCAGGTCCACTAACCAGTCCACTAGCCCACCTTGCCTCTTTAGACTGTGGTCATCTTAAAGTTTCCCACTGAGGTCATACCATTCTCCTTTGCGAACTGCAGTAAGTGTTCAGTTAACCCAAACTGGAGCCAAATGTAATCACATCTATGCTAACTGGGTTTGACCCATATTTGGTTCTTTTTTCCCTCTGTAGGTCAATTCCTGAACCAGGAGCCCAAGCTAATAAAAGAGCCAGTTGGCTCAGGCTCCAACCAGAACCATACTGAGCCTTCAGTCTCGCAGGCAGACCTAAGCTCTGAGACCATTCTAAAAGTGAAAGAGCACCGGGTTCCAGTGGTCTGGAAACAGAGGAAGATCTACAATGGACAAGAGCAGATAGACTGCTGGTTTGCCAGAAATTCGGCCAAGCTCATTGATGGAGAGTACAAGGATTACTTAGCCTCCCATCCCTTCGACACAGAGACCACTTTTGGAGTAGGAACATCCCAATGACTGTAGGACATGCCAGCCCTGGATATGAGAACACATGGTAGGGGAATGATCTTTGAAGCTATCCTAATGTATGCAGCTCTTCATCCCTGAGCAAACAGCTACTCTCTACAAATGTCAAGCTGGCCAAAGGGTAGGGAGGGGAGGCTTGGGTGAAGAAGTCATTTCCTTCCTTCTTTTCTCTTCTTGCCTTTTCCTTTCCTACCCCCAGGGGAGAAAGAGATGACAGAACTAAATGGAAGAAGCAGGTGAAACCATGACATTGCTCTAACCTGGCACCACTATTCTTCCATGTATCTCTACCCCTGCCACACATTAACCAACTCCTTTGTGATGCAGGCTGGTTGACTTGAGACCTTGCCTTCGATGTGGAAATGGCCTGCCACGGTCAGCAACTTTGCCTTTTGCCTCACTCTGTTCAATGCTTGGCTCTTATTTGTAAAACTTCTAAGACCTCCTGATGCATGGCTAGCTCCTTACATGGGAGGGCACCTCTAGCATGTCTGTGGTTATAGCCCATGGGTTTGATAATGGCCAACAACTCTATTATTCCTTAAGAAAGTTTCCTCTGTGGTGTTAGCTCAACTTTTTAAAAATTGGCTTTTTTTTTGTTCTCTATAGGAATTGATACCAGATCAATCCCTCTGCACCTAAAATCTTATTAGCTGGATTTGTAAATAACTGGACTTTGTTTATTGATATTTTCCTATTTATTTAGTTATGCCAAGTCTGTAAAGGAGGGAAAATAACAAACATCATGTGTATTTGAACTAGTCTGCTTGGAATGCTGAGAATCTTGCCAGCTGTGTGTTAAGTCACTTACAAAGCCCTAGGAAATCTCTAGTTTACTCTAATAGATTCTGGATGATTTTTTTTTCCAGTGAAAGGTTCTTCAGGAGATGATGAACTGAATTGTCCCAAGTGGAATTGGGGTGTGGCTGGGGAAGGGGCCGGCTTGGATTCAGAGCATGACTCTGGCCTTTGAGCTAGCTGTAGAGGATTAACTTGCACGTTCTCAGGAAGAGGAGAGCACACACTTACCAAACCTGAAAAGAATGCCAGCATCTCAGAGTTACACAGGCCAAGGAGTCAGAAATCATGATGTGAGGGAAGAAGTTCGATTGTTTTCAGACCTTGATCAAACCTGTGTCACAAATAGAAGAGGGAAGGGTACAGCTGCAGGGAGCTGCGAGTGGAAATAAAACCTGTGAATATTGCCCATTTAATTTTTGAACACCTCATCTGAAGCCAAATTGCATTATTAAGGGGGAACGAGCCTGATGGTAGAAAGGAAGCTTTATCATTACTCTTTTCCAAATATCTCTCCACCTTTGCTCTTCTGTTCATCATACTGTCTTTTAAGTGAAACAAGCCTACATCAGATCTAGTGAGGAAGGTTGTCTGGGAAGTAGACAGATGCTGGGTGTATGGAGCCAAACACAAGAGGGGTGCCAGAAATTTTCAGCCAAAGAAATATTTTCTTTTGACGAGGGCTCTATTAGAAGGCCAAGTGTTAACCTCAGGAGAGGTTCCTTATGTTAGGAGCATGGCCAAACTAGCCCTTGCATGAAATATGAAAACAGCCCTAGCATTTGGGGAGAAATCAGAATTAAGAAAATTGTTTGCCGAGTTTGCCTTCTCTTGAGAAACATCAGGAATAGCCAAATGTCACCCACGTGGTGCAGTCAGATCCAGACAGCTTCAAGGGAAGTAGCTTAGGTCACTTTTACTATCTAATTTCTCTAATTTGTCTTAAATCATCCACCTCTGTCCTCAACAACAGATGGCCAGGAACTGATCTCCTGAGTTCAGTTATATCTATCCCTTATCCTGCTATTCCATTTGTTCTCTCTCTCTCTCTCTCTCTCTCTCTCTCTCTCCCCCCCTCTCTCTCTCTCCCCCTCTCTCTCTCCCCCCACCTCTCTCCCTCTCTCTCCCTCTCTCTCTTTCTTTCTCTCTCTCTCTCTTCCCCCCTCCAACTCCTGTCCCCTTTCTCTTTCCCTCAGTACTCTCTCAAAATAGGTTCTTGCTCTGAGACAATAGGCTCAGAGACAACCAGTCTAGATGGCAAGGAGATTGTTATACACTTTGGCACTCACAGAGAGAGGGGAGTAGCATGAGCCAGCACCAAAACATAACTGGGCAGGCTCTTGATGGTTCTTTTCTCTTACTTTACATGTTAGTGCCCAAAGTGGGCAGATATAGCTGAGTAGAACCCAGCCCATTTTAAGTATTCAACAAAATTCAGAATGAGGATTTTCAATCAAAAGAAAGACTTCCTTACTGTAAGAGTCTTTAAAGGTGGAAACAGGCAATCATTTTATGACCATTTTCCCTCAAGGTGGCTTTTCATCTCAGTTCATTTGTCTATGCCCTTACTAGATCTCCCAGAGGTAGCAGTAGTGGAGAGAACTTACTTTTAAGCCAGGAAATACTAAGCTTGAGGTCCCCTCTGGCACATAAAGACTGTGTGACCTTTGGCAAATCACTTAACCTCGCCCTCCTTTAGGCAGCTCTCAGACTATAAATTGCATAAAGGTGCTGACCTGCAATGGTAGAGGGAATTCCCTCATCCTGGAAACTAGAAACCACAAACCCAGGCCTTATCTCTTAGACTCTACGAGTAGAATAGGAAGTTAATGGAAGGCTTTGGGCAAGGGAGTTTAGGGATCCATTTTCAGAGGAAGAGGAAGGAGGAGCAGCCAAATCCTTAAGATTCTGGTGATGATGGAACAGAAACATTAGAACTCAGCCCTCCTTACTCCTCCTTGCCCTCTTTTGAAGGGCTTAGAACAACACTACCCCCATTCCTCACACCCCTCATTCTGCTTCAGGACAGCCTTCTTCCTTGGTCGAAAAAGCAACCATCTGCTGGGTTTTTGCAATGCTTCCTTAAGATTTGTTTTAAATGACTGCTCCCCAGAGGTCCCTGATTTTCTTTCCTTACATCTTTGTACCTTTGGCATACCTGGACTTAAGACAGAGGTGAAGTACTCATTAGTGGATCTTCCTTTTGGAACTTTGGGAATGAGTGGGATATCCAATTGGCTTTGATCAGAAATGTACTCTAATTTTCTAATCTTACTACCTCTCTTCAAGGGTCTAAAAAGGGATGTGTACAAAGATGATTTCCCTGGCCCACTTGGTGCTCTTAAGAACTAGATTTAGAGTTAGACCACCTGGGTTGAAATTCTAAGGATGTCCCACTACTATGTGACCTTGGGCAAGTACCTAATCTTTTTTTGTGCCTCAGTTTGCCCCCCTGTAAAATAAGGGGATGGGCCAGATGATTTCTAAGTTCATTTCCAGCTCTAAAAGGCTATTGTTGTAATAGGGTTAAGGATCTGCAGTAATCTCTTTGCCCTCTTTTATTCGATTTTTTTTCACGCACACTGACATACCTTTGGGAAAAGCTGGCTAGAGGTCTGGATGCACTCTGCGACTGGAAAGTTAAACTAGCCAATAGGATTTGACCAATGACCTTAGCCTGGCTCATACCATACTTCAAACAATTATAAGCATTTATTAAGCACCTACTTACCATGCAACATAGGCACTGGGCATATAAAAACCCTAATGAAATCATCCCTGCTATCAATGAGGAGTGACATTTTTTTAGAGGAAAAGGTATACCCAAACTAAATGATTAACTAGACCACATACCTATTACCAGAAGTGAAACTACTAAGAGCTCTCCCTGTTACTGGGAATATTCTGATGTCACCAAAAGTTCATGTTCAGCCTTTGATGCTTATGGTAAGTTAGGAAGGAAGAGTGAAGGGTACTGCTGTGTGAATTCAGTGAACTTGACCACACTCTCTCAGGTCTCCTGGAGGCACCTTCTGGTATTCTACAGTGGGGCTGTTCCCTGGCAAAGGGTTTCTTTCCTTTTGTGCTTTTCTTATTAGGCAGTTCTGGATAAAGGCTTGTGCATGCACTCAGTGCATGAGGATATTAAGGACTAATTAATATATTAATTAATATAATTAATCACTTTAGGATCTTAAAGCTTTTTTTTATTGATATCTATACCTACATCTATAGCTATACCTAAATATGTTTTCCTCCCTTCTCCGGTAAGACATCCTTCACAACAAACCAGCAAACAAAGAAATAAACAAAGAAAAAAGAAGAAAAAAAATCAGTTCTGTAAAACTAATCAACCCAACATTTGACTGTGGCAGTAAACACGGTGTTCTATATCTATAGCTCCTCGCCTCGATAAAGAAGAGAGGAAAGCACATTGTTTCAACTCTTCTTCCAGAATAATTCTGGTCATTATAGCTGTGCAGAATTCAATTTCTTACTTTTTTGTGTTGGGGGTGGGGCGGGGTGGATTTTGCAATCTTAAGGTAACAGACAAGGGAAAGTGGCTCATGTAAAAGTCTGAAACTTATAGTCTCCTTCTCATTCATGGGATGGTTCCAAGGAGAAGACTATGGACAATTCAGTGAGGTGCTGGAATACTCATTAGAACAAAAGTCAACTCCATTACAATTGTGTGCTATCTTTTTAACCTATAAAATAAACATATGCTAAATGACTTTGAGAATATTTTTCCCCCCTTAACACAAGGAAGCTTCAGTCTACAGCTTAGGGCCAACTCAGCAATTGGCAAATGTTGACAGTGATGATGGTAAGAGCAGTAAGTGTCATTCAAGGAAAAGCTGGGTGTGGTAAAAGGCTTAGGGCTGAAGGGAGAGGCACAAAGTATGTGAGGACTCAGAAAGATCAAATGCCTTGTGCTCCCTAGAGATAAAACTTAAACCATTTCCAGCTGTGTGACCTTTCAGGAATCCACTACCTGAATCTTAGAGAGAAATCAGCTCAGGACATTAGCTTTCCAAACCCAAATGTGACCTGCAAAATGACTTCAGTCTTACAGGTGCTAGGGTGATGATGGAAAGAGCAATGGCCCTCCAGTCAGAGAACCAGAATTCATATCCTGCTTCTGATGCTCACTACATGTGTGACCTGGGGGAAGTCACTTGGTTTCCTTGGGCCTCAGTTTCCTCATCTGTAAAATGAGGGGGGTGGATTTAATGGCCTCTGGTGTTCCTTCTGGTTCTAGCTCTTGAGAGCTGGTGATACATGTTGATTAATGTGGAGTTGGAATTGGCTTTCCTTAGCTGCTTCCAGGAATACTTGTTAGTCTGAATTGAATAGTGTATCCTGATGGGTAAATTAGGTGACTGCTAGCCCAATTTACTTCACATTTATCAAATAAAATGTGCCTTCTGGCTAAGCTGAGTCATGAATAATGTAAGCCTCTTCTTTCTCAAAGGCTTCCTAAGGGGAATTTTAAGTCACTCTGGGTGAGTATGCTCAATTCCACAGCACTGTGATTAAAAGAAGATGGAACCCCTGCAGCAAGCAAAGACACAGCTGAACAGACATGTGACAGTTTTACTTCAAATGTTTATTACAATCCATAAAAAGCAAATAAAAATAATAAAAGGGCATTTTTAGAAAGTCAATTACAGTATGATAGTTAAGATTTACAAGAGGGATATTTTATTTTTTAAAAAGAGGTTGATGCTGACACTAAAAATCATATCTTAATATAGCTTGGTATTTTTTAGGGGGTATACTTTTTTTAGGGGACTAATACTCGTTTTTTAAGGGAAGGAAGAGTATAGAAGAACTCCTCCACCATTCCAGCAAAAAAGTGCTGCCTTGGGGTCCAAATTCTGCCACCCATTATTGGATGGGTTTGAAACATATGAAAGCCAACAGGCAGACTAAATTGGTGTCATTGGTGTCATATTGAAATAATAAAATGATCGTGCCAAGCAGCATGATTACAGCCTCTCCATGTTAGCCTTTCAAAAAGTCATCAAGTGCAAATGAGCAGCTCTTAGTTCTGCTGTCTCGTGGGCAATTTATTGCCTTCCTTACCATAACTTCTGTCACATTCTCATTCCACTTACAAGCATTGATCATCCAAATCCCCCCAATAAATCTTCCACTTGTTTTCCTGCATCTCAAAGGTATCTATCTTAGGATCATAGAATTAGAGCTGGAAGGGGCCATAGAGGCTGTGGAATTCAACTTCCTCATTTTGTAGATAGGGAAACTGAGGCACAGAGCATTTATATGACTACCCCAGGTCACATAGCTGGTAAATATCCGAGGCAAGAGCTGAACTCAAGTCTTACAGACTCCAAGTCCATTGATCTCTAAGTCAGGCTGCCTCAGTTTCGGCTGACATTTTCCTTGCTTGTATCAAAGATGGTTTTGCCACTTTTTTTGGCTGTCCTCTGAGCATGCGTCTCTTCTCACTGGTATTTAGTGGTCCTTCTGGGTCTCATTTTCAAATCAATTTGACAAATATTAAACACCTGCCGTGCTCAAAGGACTGCACCAGGCACTGGGGACACAAAAACAAAAAGTAAAAAATACAGTCCCTGCTTCAAGGAGCTAATGAGGAGCACAGGATGTAAACAACAGGAAAAAAAATAGCAGAGGTGAGGACAATTAAAGGGATCAGGGAAACTTCCTGAAGGAGGGGGTCCTAAGCTGAGCCTTGAAGGATGACAAGGGTTGTAAGAGACCAGGAAGGAGATTGAACCACATCAAACTCAGACCTCAGCATCACTTAAAAAGAATTAAAACAAATTTAATGAGACCTAGCTGGGGCGGGGGGCAAGGTATTAAAAAGTAAATAAGCGTAAAACTGATATCAAGAACTAAAACAAAGCCAGCTAACTTAGGGCATGTATAGTGCAGAGTTTGAACTGTAATATCTGTACAGTCAGATAATGTACTAAAGATTCCTTCTCACCTATTTGTAGAGCGGTTAATCCCCAAGGCAGATGTTTTCTTAAGGGGGGTTGGAAATCAATGAAGAAAGCACAAATAGGAAAGTAGGCAGGCAAATTAAAGTTTCTGAAATTGGCAATCAACATATACCACCTAGAATAAAATTATTCTCCATAGCATTGTTTTATACGCAGTGCTATAAGAATCAATAGCTATTTTGTGTATCCATAAGGGACATTCAAAAGGGAGACACTCTTCAAACGTGCACGAGTCTTTTCTATCCTGGTACAATTTTTCACGTAATTGTGCTGCTCCTGAAGTTACCATCCTATTCCTCTTCTCGCATTTACAGTTATATTTGTTTTTAAAATAGACATGTTTTGTTTTTATGTTACAAATGTGTTCAGATTGTCCCTACCCTGTAAGAGCTCTCTTGTAACAAAGTTAAAGAATTAAACAAAGCTGATAATACAATGACTTCATCTGAAAATGTATGCACTATTCCATACCTGTAGCCCCCACCACCACCCTCCCCCACATCAACAAAAAGAAAAAAAATTAATTCTTTGTTAAAAATATTCATGGTTAAGCAATTTGTTACACTGTCATACTTTTGTGGTCCAGTACCCCAAGCCCTGGGCCTAAATGGGCTGGATTCAATCTTTGATTTGCTTCATCCCCACCTGGAGTTTCTTCTGGGAAATCTCATAATAAAGCTCTAATTTAGCTCATATGCAGGTCTCCATAGCCATGGGTAAAAGGTGCCCCGCTCCTGTACAAGTTATATTGATTACAGGATAGTCTTTCTCTAGCTGCACAATTTAGAAAACACACGAAGGACTCATTATAAACAATTGATATAGTTCTCCTGTGTCTCTGGTGGGTTCTACCTTCTCCCCAGAACCCTAAATTGTCCCCCAAGATTCATGGTGACACCCTGTGATTTAGACTTCCCTAGGAGGAGAAATTAACATGGGGTAGTTTTGAAGGCAATGCCTGACATTCCATGAATCCCAGGTTCACTCCAGGAAAGCCTATTGGCTCATAGAACTACCCACAACGGCTTGGACCATCCCTGGATGTAAGGTGTTCCTGGAAAGGCCACTTCCTTTCCATTAGATTTGCCTAAATCTGTCCAAATGACTCACAGTAGTAACAGAGCGCAAAGTTGAGGGATGTTTTTGCTCCCCCATATCATGCATAGCTCACTCCCTTGCTCCTCCAGCTCCAGGGGTGATCTACAGTTGAGTGATGTCAAACTCTAATAGAAATGGATTCCTGTGGGCTGCATGTTGACTTAAAAAACCACAAATTAACATTATGTTTGTTGTATCGTATTTTTATTAATTTTGTTAAAACTTTCTTAATTATACTTTAATCTAGTTCAGTGCATGAACTCAGGAGTTTTGCTGGTCACTTGCTACTGTCAGTCAACCTCAAACTCGACACCTCTAAACAGAGTTCTCATCTCCCCAAGAAGCTAGCACTATTCACAAAGTCCCTCTTTTACTGGAGGGCTGCTTTCCAGTATTCTATTCTCTCCACAAAGCTCTATTGGCACTCCCACATCTCTGTAGAAGCCTGGGTTACAGAGCTCTCAAACTTAGGGTGGCTAGAAAGGCAATCCTAAGATTAGTGTGGCTTAGACACCCTCCCTTCTCTCTCTGGGAAATCAAATTACCAAATCCTCTAGGAATTTAACATTGCACAGGAAATACCCCTCTTCCATCCCAGAAACTGGGCCTCAAACCCTCTCTCACTTGGCCACCTGGTTCTACTCTCCTGGAGCCACATGGTTGGGAGCATATATAGTTGGTCCCTCCCTCTGCTTCACCATGGGGACTCTCCAGGCACTCAAGATCCAGAAATTCTTGCTATTTATTATACCACTTTCCCCAGTTATTGCTCCACTGGGAGTGGGGGATAGGGAGTGGGAGAGTAGGTCCCAGAGTAGGGGGCAGGTATTCAGGTATCATCGCCTCTTCTCCCTGCCTCACCAAAGTCAACTTTCAGGTCTTTTGTCTCAGCCTTTTTTCTGGATTTCTCCAAAAAAGAAGCTGACTATAACTCACCCTCTTTTTTTGTAGGCCCAGAAAAAACAGGTGGGCCCAAACCAGAGTAATCTAAGTCCAACTAATTCCTAGTTGATGACACTCCCAGAAGTGTCCTCATACTCACTCAGGTGTTACTTGGGAAACCTTAGTAAGTGTTGCTTGTCTGCTCAACATGTTGTCAATGAGCATGTCTACACCCACCACAGCAATACATTATTGAAGAATCCAAGCCTCCCCACCCTATCTGCCCATCAAATTGCTCAGGCTACTGGAGTGCTGAGTACTAGAGTACTGGATCAACCCACTGCACTTGAATTAGTGGTGTACAATGAAAGAATTTCTATTCTCACTGCTGCTGAAATGGAACTCTTAGGGCCAACCAATAAACTTCCACTTCCCAAATCCATTGGTTTTTCCTCAAATCTTGTTCTTCTTGTCCCCTCTGCAGCATTGATACCATTGACCACCCTCTCATTCTTGAAAGTCTCCCCTCCTTTGGTCTTCTTGACACTATGTGATCATAGCAATCTAGTGGTAGTTTTTGGTCAATTGTACTTACTTCACTTCGGAGTATAGTTTTTAGGCTGGGGATAAAGGATATGTGGAAGGAGAGGGGTAGGGGCTAAATCTACCATTTCATAGATGTAGGGGAGTAAATGTCTTCCACTAATACAGGTTTCTATCTTCTCTGAAACTTATAGTCTTAAGGAATTGGCTCAACATGAACAGCTTGGGCTTCAAGGGCACATGGCCAATCTGCATCAAAAGCACAGCTGTTCAAGGCCCACTCTCCATCCAATATGTACCACAGCCTCTGTGTGCTAGAAAAATTATCTTTTATTTGTACTATAAGTAAAGAAGCCTGGGATGTGTTTCTGAACTATCTACTTCTATTTGGGATGCAAAAAATAAATATACACAAGTGTTCATAAACTACACTGGAGTCCATCTCAAAAGAGAGTTGGCTGATAGGCATAGGAATTTTTCAAATTTTATTTTTGTTTTTTTTTTTACCCCCCATAAACCTGGGAGGGTCAGGTGGAGGAGGGTAAAGGCGAATACACAGTCTGCTGGTAGGAAAAAAAAACCCCAAAACCAAAAACAAACCTTGATTTCCCAAAATGCTCTTGGACAAAGGCATATGGCAGGAAGTACCAAGCAAGTTTCTGGGAGAGAAAGGGTGGCTTGGAGGAAAAAGGAAGAATCGAGAGAAAAACCATGACAGGAGAGAGAAATTTCAATGTTGCATCACCAACTTTGGCGTAAAGACATCTTGCTGAAAGAGGTACCGTAGGATAACTCACAGAGTGTTGGCAGCAGTAGCAGCATCAGATGACTGCTGGGCAGGTAGCACCATGGAGGTGGCAATAATAATGAACAGGAAGGGTGATCAACAGAAAAGACTGTTGGCTGTAGGACCAGTGATCATCGTGGGGCAGCTAGGTGACATCATAGTGCATAGAGTGCTGAGCTTGGAATCAGGGAGACTTATCTTCCTGAGTTCAAATTTGACCTCAAGACACTTACTAGCTATGTGACCTGGGCAAGTCACTTCACCCTGTTTGCCTCAGTTTCCTCATCTGCAAAATGAGCTGGAGAAGGAAAAGGCAAATCACTCCAATATCTTTGCCAAGGAAACCCCAAATGGGGTCACGGAGAATCCGACATGATGGAAAACAGCAACAAAAGTGATCATAGTCCATTCAGGTTTTTCCCAGAGACTCTCCCTAAAGCAATAGGAGTTTTCAGAAACTGAGATGAAATGATTCTGGGTGGACAGGGGAAAAGAAATGTCATTTAGCAGAACTCAAGGCTGATTAATTCCTATTGTATTCATGAAGGGGAATTAGAATGCTCCCTCTTTCTGCGTCCTGTAAATGCTTTAAAGTGACTTTGCTATGTATGTTCATGGCTATTTTGAATAAATACCTTATGTTCGAAAGCCTTGGAAACCTTGTTTATCTATTTGTTTTCCACAGGAATGGCATCTAATGCCCCTGGGGGTAGATTCATAACAAGCCAGAATGTAATACTTTTTCCCAGAGAGAGATTCTGGGTGGGGGCATGAGTCAAAGATACGAATTATTATTTAAAATCCACAAGAGAGAACCCAGTCTGACTGCCAAGAGTAGAGGGTTGAAGAGATTCCCTTGGCGCTCAGGTAACAACTGACACACAGCTTTCTTGCTGGAAGCACTCCAGGGAGTACAGTAATGTCTCAAAATAACATGGTGTTTGTGGAGGAGAGAGTCCAGAGACCAGTGCTAGAACTAGGCTAAATATTTTGAGAGCGGCACCAGGGTGGAAAGAGCATTGTCTCTGGAGTCAGAGAACCTGGATTCAAATCCCATCTCTAATGCGGACCACGTTTTGCCTTAACCTCCCTAGGGCTTAGGTTCCTCTTCTGAAAAATGAGAGGGTTGGGTTAGGTGACTTCAAAGGTGCCTTCCCACTTTAAATTTATGGTCCTATGAATGTGCGAATAGAAATATAAACATTGGTCATGGGCAAAGTTTGGTAACATATGCCCCCCCATCTTTGTCCTGGGCTCGAAGATGATATTAACTACAGCTTAATATTCTTTGCTAAAAGCTGATATTCAAAATACACTAAAGAGTTTCAGTACGGAGATTCAATGCCCAGCACAGGAACTCAACCATAGTAGATGTTTAATAAATATCTGTTGAATTAAAAATTGACTCAGTGTATAAGTCACTTATACATGCCCTCCCTCACCCTGCTCAGGAAATTCTAATTACTCACCCTTTGTACCTACCATTTGTAGCATCTTTCAACCATAAAATATTCCATGAGGCTGAACACATTTTTTACAGAAGGTTAACAGGGTGCTGGAATCCAGCTGCTATTCTGATATGGAATTAAGCAGAGGAAACACTGTGTAAGGGGAGGGAGGGAGGGAAAGAGAGAGAGAGAGAGAGAGAGAGAGAGAGAGAGAGAGAGAGAGAGAGAGAGAGAGAGAGAGAGAGAGAGAGAGAGAGAGACAGAGAGAGAGAGAGAGAGAGACAGAGAGACAGAGACAGAGACAGAGACAGAGAGACAGAGAGAGACAGAGAGAGAGACAGAGAGACAGAGACAGAGAGACACACAGAGAGAGACACACAGAGAGAGACACAGAGGGAGAAAATGAAGGAGAGAAAAAGTAAGAAAGGAGGGAAACAGATATAGAGAGGGAGAAAGAGAGAAGAAAAAGAGAAAGAAAGGTAGAGAGACAAAGACATAGATAAAGATAGAAAGACGGAGACAGAGAGAATGAGAGATGTCTTCAAGGCAATTTGCTGTGCTGGAGATTTCACTTCAACATTGTATGTTCTGGTCTTTGTAGAAGGTTGGCAATGAGAAACTTCAAGAACCAGAAGGTCTCTAAGACAATTTCTATTTACCCTCTTGTTGCTATTTGCTGAGCCATACAATGAAGACAGAGTGTTCTGAGGATTTTTGATGGTAGGGTCTGGAGGGGCAAGACTGTTACTCCTCAGAACTGTAAATCCTTCTTCAGACTATGTGGCAAAGACATTTCCTGCTTTCCCTGAGGTTTTATGCCTGTATACACAGAGCTGTGAGAATCACCACTCTGTATTGCAGAGTACATTACCTCTTCATAGGAGTATAGTTTATAAGGAACTTGCATATCCATCATCTCCTTTGATCCCTACAACAACCCTGTGTGTAGATGGGGCATGGATTATTCCCCTCATTTATAGATGAAGGAACCAAGGCCCAGAAGTGCTGTGACTTATCCAAGGTACCTAGTGACTGACAGTCAGCACTTGTAGCCTTATGTAACTAGATCCATTCCCTTTTCACAAGAGAATCTCCCTCCCTTATTATTTTTTCCATAATTAAGATTTTTTATTTTTAGTTCACAATGCTCAGTTCCACAAAATTTTGAGTTCCAGATTTTCTCCCCCCCCCACCAAGATGGCATGGAATCCAATATATCTTCTACACATAACTTCACATTGAACTTATTTACACAATAGTCAAGTTGTAAAGAAGAATTATGACCAATGGAATGAATCATGAGAGAGAAGAAACAAAACCAAAAAAACCAAAAACAAACAAAAGATAAAAAAAAAACAAAGGGAAAAAAGGAGAGCAAACAGTGTGCCTCAATCTCATTCATACTTCATGTTCTTTCTCTGGATGTAGACAGCTCTCTCCATCATGTCCTTTGGAGTTGTCTTTGTACCTTGTATTGCTGAGAAGAGCAAAGTCTATCAGGGTTAGACATCACAGAATCCATATTGTTGTGTATAATGCTGTCCTGGTTCTGCTCCGCTCACTCAGCATTATATCATGTAGGTTTTTCCATGTTATTATGAAGTCCGTATCATCCCCATTTCTTATCACACAATAGTATTCCATTACCTTCATATATCACAACTTGTTCAGCCATTCCCCAATTGATGGGCAACCCCTTGATTTCCAATTCTTTTGCTACTACAAAAAGAGCTGCTATAAATATTTTTGTACATATGGGTCCTTTTCCCACTTGTGTGATCTCTTTGGGATACAACCCTATTGTTGGGTCAAAGGGTATGAACATTTTTATAGCCCTTTGGACATAGTTCTAAATTGCTCTCCAAAATGGCTGGATCAGTTCACAACTCCACCAGCAATGTAACAATGTTCCAATTTTCCCACATCCTCTCCAGCATTTATCATTTTCCTGCTTTGGCATTTTAGCCAATCTGACAGGAGAGATGTGGTACCTAAGAGTTGTTTTGATTTGCATTTCTCTGATCAGTAGTGATTTCAAGCATTTTTTTATATGCCTATAGATCTCTTTAATTTCTTCCTCTGAAAATTGACTGTTCATATCCTTTGACCATTTCTCAATTGGAGAATGACTTGTGTTCCTATAATTTGACTCAGTTCCCTGTATATTTTAGAGATGAGGCAGAGACACTGGTTGTAAATATTTTCTCTCAATTTTCTGCTTGCCTCCTAATCTTTGTTGCATTGGCTTTGTTCATACAAAAACTTCTCAGTTTAGCATAATCAAAATTATCCATTTTGCATTTCATAATGCTCTCTATCTCTTATTGTATCATGAATTCTTTTCTTTTCCATAAATCTGATAGGTGAACTATTCCTTGCTTTCCCAAATTGCTTATAGTATCAGTCTTTATTCCTAAATCATGAGCCCATTTTGACTTTATTTTGGTATGTGGTGTAAGATATTGGTCTATGCCCTGTTTTTGCCCTACCATTTTCCAATTTTCCCAGCAGTTTTTGTGAAATGGTGCATTCTTAGCCCAGAAGATGGATTCTTTGGGTTTAAATATAAATTGCCCATGTTAACAGAAGAGGAAGTAAAATTCCTAAATAACCCCATCTCAGAAAAAGAAATTGAGCAAGCCATCAATGAATTCCCTAGGAGAAAATCTCCAGGGCCAGATGGTTTTACATGTGAATTTTATCAAACATTTAAAGAACAATTAATTCCTACACTTTACAGACTATTTGGGAAAATAGAT
The DNA here is from genome assembly GCF_011100635.1 of Trichosurus vulpecula. NCBI lineage: Eukaryota > Metazoa > Chordata > Mammalia > Diprotodontia > Phalangeridae > Trichosurus > Trichosurus vulpecula. The sequence continues at coordinate 174,588,162 of NC_050577.1, forward strand.
GAAGAAGGAGTCCTACCAAATTCTTTTTATGACTCAAATATGGTACTAATACCCAAACCAGGAAAAGTCAAAACAGAGAAAGAAAATTATAGCCCAATTTCCCTAATGAATTTTGATGCAAAAATTTTAAATAAAATGTTAGCAAAAAAGATTGCAGCAACTTATCATGAGAATAATACACTATGACCAGGTGGGATTTATTCCAGGAATGCAAGGCTGGTTCAATATTAGGAAAACTATTAGCATAATTGATCATATCAACAACAAAACTAGCAGAAACCATATGATCCTCTCAATAGATGCAGAAAAAGCCTTTGACAAAATACAACACCCATTCCTATTAAAAACATTAGAAAGCATAGGAATAATTGGATCCTTCCTTAAAATTATAAATAGCATCTATCTAAAACCATCAACAAGCATTATCTGTAATGGGGATAAACTAGATGCATTCCCAATAAGATCAGGGGTGAAACAAGGATGTCCATTATCACCCCTACTATTCAATTTGGTACTAGGAACGTTAATTGTAGCAATAAGAGAAGAAAAAGAAATTGAAGGAATTAGAATACGCAAAGAAGAAACTAAATTATCACTTTTTTGCAGATGATATGATGATTTACTCAGAGAATCCTAGAGAATCAAGTAAAAAACTACTTGAAATAATAAACAACTTTAGCAAAGCTACAGGATATAAAATAAACCCACATAAATCCTCAGCATTCCTATACATTACTAACAAAGTCGAATGGCAAGAGATAGAAAGAGAAATTCCATTCAAAGTTACTGTAGACACTATAAAATATTTGGGAGTCTCTCTGCCAAGACAAACCCAGGGCCTATATGAACATAATTATGAAACACTCTTCACACGAATAAAGTCAGATCTAAATAAATGGAAAAATATCAGTTGCTCATGGTTAGGCCGAGATAACATAATAAAAATGACAATTTTACCTAAATTAATTTATTTATTCAGTGCCATACCAATCGAACTACCAACAAATTATTTTACAGAGCTGGATAAAATAATAACAAAATTCATCTGGAAGAACAAGAGGTCTAAAATATCTAGGGTATTCATGAAAAGAAATGCTAGGGAAGGTGGTCTAGCCATACCAGATGTTAAACTGTACTATAAAGCAGCAGTCATCAAAACTGCCTGGTACTGGCTAAGAAAAAGAATCCCTCCCTTATTATTAACCAAATGCCATTATTTCAAAATTGGTTTTCCACATGTAAATGTGGCTGCCAAGTATATAAATTCTGTGTTGGTTTTGTGATGTGCTCAGGCCAGTGGCACAAATGAGCTTTAAGTGAGGACATTGATTTGCTTCTTATCCTGGCCTTAGAAAGAAATGGACATGCTATCCTGAGAGGGTCCATGCAATGACCAACTCACTCAGTCTCATATATCAGCTAAATGTTATCTACCAGGTGCAAAGATGAATCTTCAGAAGGTTTATTGATGCTGGGAAGAGGCTGAAAAGACCTAATTCTTGATCTGGGGTGACGTCCCTGCATGATGGGCCTCAGGGCCTCCAGGTAGCACCTGTGGTCCTATTTGCAGTACAGGACTTTGTTTTGTCTTAGAATCTCTGGATCCATGATGCACTTGCTCAAATGCAGCCTTCTGCCCCCATCTTGGAAAAGTTGATATGCATACTTCTGTGGCTAACCAGCAGACAACAGCAAAGGCATAGAATACAGCATAACATCTGGGTCCTATGCTAAAGTCTCCTTTCTCCCTCCTTAGAAACAACATTCTATAAAGCATCTCCAGGCAGTAGGTTTCTGAAGCCCATCATTGTTATATTGTGAGATATGGAAAAACATCTGGGGAGGAAAGAAACAGTTTCGAGAATAGGGAGGATTGAAAGTGGGGGGGTCAAGGAGAGGAAGTTACATGCATGAAGGCTCTACTAATTTCTGGTTCCATCCCCTTCCCCTCATTCAATGCCCATAATTGAAGAAAAAGATCAAATATCACATTGAGTGGCTTCTAAATGTCAATCCTTTTATTTGGAATGCCCTGGACAATGCTGCCATTGATATGATTTATGAATTAGCTGGACTCACATCTGGCTGAGAGAGCATTGAGTTTTTGTCCTTCACTTAACCTCTGGGTTTTGGTGACACTTGACCTACATCAGTTTTCTCTCCTGGGCACAACTTCAGACAGAGGAGTTTGGCTGGAAGAAGAAACTTGGGATCTGAGGCCACATGGAAAAAATCGTTCATAATGTTAGGAGAAAATATGGGGGTTCGGAATAAGTAACTGGACATGGGGAAGAATGCTTTAAAAGCAAGGTGAACCTAAACATCATCTATCTTTGAAGCTTTAGAATCTTTTCATGACCTAATTGAATGCAGCAATGAACTGCGCTCCATTTCCCTCCTATCTGTGAGGCTTAACCAGATTTTTTCGCATACATGTTGGGGTTCTTGTCTTCATATGTGTTTTCATCTGCTATATTTCTCTTTTCCTTCTTCCTCTGTGTCCTCAAAAGACTTTTTCTCAAATATCCTCTCCATCTGAAGATATATTCAAGGGGAATCTTTTCTGAGCTATAACTAGGTTCATCATGTTGTTTTGGGGTGATAATTATTAAACTGTATAGCCCAAGTCCCCACTTAGTGAGTCATGCTATTGCTAGGCATGTATAGAAGATATAACTCCATTAGGAAATGACATTTAATTAATATATAGAACAACAGAAATACAAAAAAAAGGGATCAAGTGGAAAAAAAAACCATTCTCTGCACCTATACACAAAGGGGTTTAGATCTCCTATATCTACAGAAGAACTGAAATCTAATTCCATTTCATTTCTCCTCATCTTAGGAGGGCACAATCATTTCACATTTATATGCTGGGAGGTAAGCCCTTAGTATGCAGTGGTCTGCTTCTTGGGGACTTTTCCTTAGGGCAGGCTGAAAGAAGGTTGACTGACAGCTCTCACCCTCAGCTCTGTGGTTATCATCATCTTGGTCCAGATGGGATTTAGAGGTTCAGGATGCCATTCATCGCCCTTTCTCCTGCTCATGATATTTCTCTAACTAGAGTGTGGTGCCAATTCCTGAAGTCCAGTTTACAATCTTTCCAAGTTCTGAAGGTTCCTCAGTGGCCCATAGTTCTGATCTGGTGATGAAATGAATGAATGAATGAAAAAGCGTTTATTAAGTACTTTCTATGTGACAGATTCTGTGTTGCTGTGCTGTCACCATGCTGCAGGTTCAGGAAAAGCCTTCTGGGAAATATAATTCAGAGAATTTCTTCCAAGGATCAAGCTTCTTTCAGCCCCAAATATCATAGGAAATAAGGTCCATTGTTCTGGTCCTCGATATGAGTATAGAGGATTAATATATGCCAGGATCAAATATATCAATAGACCAGGATCAAACCTTGGTAACTTGACAAGGTGAAATAGATGAGGCCATTGCTTGGGATTTTAATTCTTATCTCCATAAGGAAGATTTGGACATGCCTATTACTTGGTTCAGAAGACTAAGGAATCTCCTGGACTTGGGTTCTTGTGGACCCATTCCAACCTCATAGGAGATGAATGATTAGCTCATTGTCTGGGCTTATCTCAGGTGTTTTAGTTTAGAGATACCTCCTTGTTGTAGGCCTATAAATGTGAGCATCTAGTCTTATCATGGCCATTTGGAGAGATTTAGAGAGAATGAAAATAGAGGGCTCAAACTTCATCCCTGGGAGGTTGAAGACTGTGCATGAGAAGAGAGCCCATGAACTGACTGTCCCCATCCTCACCCCTCAAAAATTGACAGCTGTGGAGAGGCAGTAGCAGAGCTTCTTTTCCTGAGAAATAGTTACAGCTGAGGGCAGTGATGGAGTCACAAGAATTTCTGGGCTCCTGCGCCCAGCTGGAGAGAGTCTGTGGTGGAAACTCTCAGAGATGATAGCCATGAAGAAGGCATCACAGGGCCCTGCAGTGGGAGTGTCTGAAGCTCAGAGCTCTGGAGGAATGTCAAGAATTCCAAGACCCAGACTTAGAGAGAAAGAAAGGGAATTCCTAGGCTAAGAGATGGCAGTAGTCAGAGGCAGATTAAAGTGGCAAGAGAGTCTGGACCCAAGCAACTTGTAGAGAAGAAGAATGAATGCATGGACCTAGTTCTCTTTTACAGAGAGAATGAATTATCAGATTGTGTAGGTTGGACGGTGAGGTAATTACCTTGATTTATTTTATATATATAATGTATATGCTCTATAGCAAACCTAAGTTTGCTTTCCTTCTAGGTGGCGCTCAAACCATTAGAGTATTTCTATAAAGCTAAAAGTCTGTGATCCCTGAGGCAAAGGTAGAGCTCAATGGAATATCAAGACAGGCTGACTGTCTAGCAACCCTAAGTTCATCTCCACTCACTGGGAATCTGAATGTTATACATCTGGAGACATGTTGTCTTATGGCAGGTTCCGGTTGGTCCCAAATGAACGTTCTGGATCTGGATCTTCATTATTCCAATGACCACAGATTTTTTATCATCTCTCATAGCTTTAATTTCCTAGGGCAACAGTGTTAAGTTAGAATCATGAACCAGAGTCAATTGGGTCATCCCCAAAACCATCACTTGCTTCTCTTTTTGTGCAGTCAAAGAATGGTAAATCCGGTAGTGTTTTTGTCTCTTTATTCCCTCTTTGCTCCTAAATTAACCAGCCAAACCCTCCTGGAACACAGGGGCTCTCAACCCATGTCACTGATGGAATCCATCCCACATAGCTAATAATAAGGGACCAATGTCAGGCCACCCAATGGGAGAGCACCATCCTTTCTTCCTTTGCCACCATCATGTCTCCTCCCAGCAAGCCATGGTCCACTATCAGTCTCACCAGATCCTGCTATCCAGGAAAAATGGCCCTAAATCTGGAGGTCAGGATCTGGAGAAATGGAATCAACGAGGTAAATGATTTTTAAACCCTTTTCACGACATATAAACAACCACTAAGCAAGGATATTTGAACAAATATCCAGGAAGAATATATGGGTGCATTCTTTAGGTTCCTGCTCATAAGGATGCACTCAGGTAATCACCAATAAGTCGTTTGGGAGAATAAACATTTCATTAAATCTGAAGAACAACTCTTCCTTTCTTGATTCTTGTTGTTTAGTGGTTTTCAGTAGTGCCTGACTCTTTGTGACCCTTTATGGGGTTTTCTTGGTAAATACCCTGGAGTGGTTTGCCATTTCCTTTTCCTGCTTGTTTTACTAATGAGGAAACTGAGGCAAAAGGGTTAAGTGACTTGCCCAGGGTCACACAACTAGTAAGTGCCTGAGGCCAGATTTGAACTCATGAGGATAAATATTCATGATTCCAAGACTGATGCTCTACCCACTGCACCACCTACTTGTCCCTTCCTTTCTGGATAGTGATCTATATAAGATTGCCCCTGAAGCCGACCCTTACGTACCTCACTTTCCTTCATTCCATGCCTTTGTGGCTAAAGGCTATGACTGAGGCACTCACACCACCTGGTCTAGATTGTTGCAAAGGTCTCTTCATTGGTTTTCCTGCCTCAGGTCTCTCCCCACTCCACTACATCTTACACAAAGCTGTGAAAATAATCTTCCATAGGTATGGATCTGGCTATGTGATTTCCAACTTGATCAATTCCCCTGGCTTCCTTTTGCCTCTGAAATCAAATATAAATTCTTCTGATTAGCTGTCAATGAAACCTTGCCCCCAATTTTCTGTCCAGCCTATGTTTTATTCTTTAATCTAGCCCACCTGGCCTTCCACATGACATGCCTCCTCTCCTCTCCATGCCCTTTCTTTGCACTGGCTATTGTCCATACCTGGAATGCATCCCCTCCTCACCTCTGTTTCATAATCCTCTTCTCCTTTATGTGAAACCTTTCTTGATCTACCAGACCATTAGCACCCTAGCATTTTTATTCTCTTTACATTTATTCTGTATATATTGGTAAATGTCCTCATAATCCCTCAATTAGAAGGTAACTTCCTTGCTAGTAGGGGTTGTTTCATTTATTTTTTTTCTTGGTGTTGTGTCCCCAGTGCCTGGTACTGTGCCTAGCACATAATAGACACCTGACAAATGCTTGCTCACTTGATGATGCCATACAGTCTAATCAGCCCCTGGAGGTCTGGGAAGAACACACAATGAATAAGACACCTAAATAGAGATCTTTGGGGTGGAAAGTGCAACTCATTGGAATGTGACAGGTACATGCTAGCAACCTCGACTTTCTGTCTTTTTCCAGAGGAAAACTTTAGGCCACCCCCTTGCCTGGAATGCACTCCCTCCTCACTGCCACCTCTTGGAATCTTTATTTTTTTTTGATCAAAAGCCTCCTCCCTTGGAGACCTCTTTTGATCCTCCCAGTTTCTAGTGCTTGGCCTCATGAAATGACTTTATTTCATTTTTAATATGTGATGCGTACACTTATATGTGCACCTGTCTTCTGCCTAGATAGAATGTAAGCTTCTTTGGGGCAAAGACCTTTTCATTTTTGTCTGTGTGTCCCTAACACCCAGCACAGGATCTGGCATACAGTAGACCTTTAATAAATGCTTTTTGATCGACTGAGACTGTAAAACAGAGGTCTGTTAAGCATTGATTAAGTGCCTTATATGTGTCAAGTGCTGGGGATACGAAGAAAGGCAAAAGCAGCCCCTGTTCTCAAAGGGCTCACAGTGAAATTGGTGAGACAACATGCCAACAACTGCATATAAACAACGTGTGTGCCACCTAAGTTGGAGAAAATCACAGAAAGAAGACGCTAGCATTAAAGGGAATCAGTGGAAAGGCTTCTTGCAGAAGGTGAGATTTTAACTGAAACATGAAGAAAGCCAGGAGGCAGAAGCAAGGAGGGACATAGAGGAAAGCTGTAAAAATGCATGGAGTTAGGGGATGAGTGTCTTGTGGGAGAAACAGCAGGGAGGTCAGTGTTGCTGGACTGTAGGGAATAAAGCAAAGGAACATGGGAAAGGGCTCAGGTTCTAAAGGACTTTAAAAGCCAGGGGATTTTGCATTGAATCCTCGAGGTAATAGGGAACCAGTGGAGTTTATTGACTAGAGCCTGATAGTCACTTAACCCTGTTTGCCTCAGTTTCCTCATCTGTAAAATGAGCTGGAGAAGGAAATGGCAAACCACTCTGGCATCTTTGTCAAGAAAACCCCAAATGGATCACAGTGTTGGACAGGACTGAAATGACTTAACTGCAACAAACATATTATAGGTTGTGTGCATGTGTGTATGTATGTGGAAGAGGCTGATAAGATATAAAATGGCTATATGTAAAGCCTACTTCATTTTGTCCCAAGAGCCAATCTCACAATAGACCCATAACTAGCAGCTTAATTTAGCTAAAGGAAATTTCTCAGTTAAGTAAGTAATGCCAGTTTAGTGGGTTGAAAACCATACCCAAAGCTACAATGTTGGGCCAGCTGTACTCCCTTCTCAGGAAGGTTCCTTAATAAAAAACAACTAACATTTATATAGTGATAAGTGACTTGCCCAGGGTCACACAGCTAGTAAGTGTCTGAGGCCAGATTTGAGCTCAGGAAGATGAGTCTTCCTGACTCCAGGCCCAATGCTGACATAGGAGAGAAATACTATTCCATAAGTACTGTATCTACTGAACCACCATAAAGAGAATAAACACACATAAATAGCACAAGGTCATTTTGGAGGGAGGTTCACTAGCAGTTGGGAGCTCATGAAAAGCTTCCTGTATAAATAAGGTGGTGCTTGAGGAAGAGAGAGCAGACTCAGTCTCCTATTTTTCAACCATGCAGTCATTTTTCTCCCCAGTGATTTTCCACAAACACTAAGCAGCCAGATCCCAAGCCTACCCTGTGAAGACAGAAAGCCAAGAACTGTTTCTTTTTCTTCGCTGAGATGGGGTGGAAGTTGAAGCATGCAGTGCCTATTCCTATCCATTGTGTGATGGAGCTGGACTTGAGATGTTAAACCTCATCATGGGTGGGGAACCTAGGTCCTCAGGTGCAGCCTTTTGACCAAGTCCAAGTTTTACAGGAAAAATCCTTTTGTTAAGAGCATTTGTTCTGTGAAGTTTGGATTCTGTCAGAGGTCTACACTTGAGGACCTAGAGGACCACACTTGAGGTCCTAGAGGGCCATGTGTGGCTTCAAAGCCGCAGGGTCCCTACCCCTGTGGCTGTTTTACTCCCCTCAGGGCCCTCTCCTTTCGGCCATGCCATACCAGGACTGCAGCTGACTTGGTTGGTAAAAAGGAAAAAGATATCCCACAGGTTAAAGCAGGGACTTTTGCTGTCCCCACATGGTCACAAGCTGCTGAGCTTGGCTAAAAGAATGGAGCCCATTATGACTGAGGTGGATGAGGGTAGGTGTGTGTGGGGGAGGTGTTAAGGAGAGAAAATGGGTTGAAATTTAAGGAGCAGAGATGTGGGAGAGTAGCCGGCGCCTGCTGTTAGACAGCCCTGATGAACTCTGATAAACTCTGAGGCGCTTTCCCCACAGCCTTCTAATCCTTGCCAGACACCGAGAAACTTAGCACACGATGGAAGGAGAAAGAGGAATTCAAGAGGGGTCGAGGGGAAGCAGGGAGAACAGAGAGCTTGAGGCCAAGGTCTAGCCTAGGAGGGATCCAGGGGAAGAAAGGGCCTTTCAACCTTTACAATGAGGGGAAGAGAGAGGGAGACTTTGCTTGTGACCCCGGTGTATCTCACTGAGCTTCTGGTTTTGAGGTGAGATAATCCTGCTGCCAGGGCCGGGTGGGAAGTAAGTATAGAGGGCTGAAGGCTGTTGCTCCAGGGACCACCCAGGGGCAGAGACCCCCCAGTCAGTGTCAGAGTGAGAGGCCCACAGGTGCTACTGATGATTAAAGGGATCAGAGTATCACAGGGAGGCTCTCAGGTGAGCATGAAACAGAAAAGGAGTAATCAAAAAGTCATCCAGGATTGTCCAGGGTGAAAGTCCTTTGACCAGGGAGTGGGCTGGTCCCTCAGTCTCAGACCCAACTCACTTCATTCACATTTCCCATCCCAAGGAAGGAAGATTAGGATGGGTCTTTCTGCACAATGCAAAGTCTGGTTCTGAATCCTAGCTCTCTCATGGGGACAGCATAATTTTTCATCTTTATGTCTTCCATCTCTAGGTGGGTGGTGTACAGCAGAAGTGTCAAATGCTGGACCCACCACCCTCCTGAGCACTGCCTGAGCCAGATTAAAATGTAATTGGAAAATATTTGACAAAATAAATAAAATTACAATAGATAATAGATGATGTTACTCTGTAGTTTTCTAAGTCACTATGTAGCTCTCCAGACTTGTAGGTACAGTTTAATAGCCCTGTTACAATTGGAGTTTGATAGCACTTGTGTCATGGGAAGAGAGCTGGCCCCCATTTAGGAAGACCTGTGTTCAAATCCTACCTTCTGACTAAAATTACCTGCATGACCCTGGGCGAATCATTTAACCTCCTAGTGTCCCAGCAATTTTCTAAGCCTGGAAGCTGCCGGGAAGGTGCCAGTCTGCTTTGATAGTAAAGTTCTTCACTGGGGTTGATGAAATCCCAGGTTCAGTAACAACAACCACACAACCACCTCAGCACCTAGTGTCATGCCTCTGGGGTTGATGAAATCACAGGTCTGACAACAATAGCAACAAAATTCTCAGACCTAGTGGGATGCCTTATAATTTTAGGACCACATCTAGACCTCTGAGGTCATCTAATCCACCACTTCCATTTTTCAGATGAAGAAACTGAGGCCGAGGGAGGTAAATTGGGAGTTTGCCCAGATAAACACAAATAGTAAATATCAGAGACAAACCCAGTTGTTATTTGTTCAGTCGTGACCAACTCTTTGTGACCCTGTGGACCCATAGTGCACAATAGGGCTGTTTTGGTAGAGATGCTGGAGTGGTTTGCCATTTCCTTCTCCAGTGGATTAAAGCAAGCAGAGGGTAAGTGACTGGCCCAGGGTCACTCAGCTAGCAGGTGTCTGAAGCCTGGCGCTCTATGCACTGAGCCATCTAGCTGCCCTTAAACCCAGATCCTCCCACTATTTTCCCCACTCTATTATATTACCTTCTCCATGAGTATAGCAGACGCTGCCTATATTTTTGTTGGACTGGCTGCTTCCTGCTACCCTCCAGGTCTGATCCTCGGGTTTCTTTGACTTCTCAGGTCTCCAGCCTGGCTGGCATGACTTGGCCGGGTAAATGTATGTATATGGATATAGGATGGGAGAGAGGGGGATTACATTGTAGCTCTAAACTCAGGAATGAGGCGAGACCAGTAACCACAACACTGTTTCCATAGCCTGGGAAATCCCAGACAAGCATGCCAGAATGTTTTGGAAGCAGAGAGTCACTCACTCAGCCTGGGTTCAGAGAGAGTGCCCGGACCCATGCTAGCTACCAGGATGCGTGTGACTCATTGTTTAGTTTGGCAGATTGGCACTGAACATCTGTCCCTGCCTTCTGGGAGTGAAAAGGAACCTTCACACCCCGTGTTCTACATAACAGGGGGTCTTGATCCTGCAGAGGGGAGCTACATAATATCCAAAGTTCACTTTGGGTAAAGGGGACGGAGAAGAAAAGAAGAAATCTCACAAATAGCTTCTATTTTTAAAAAGAAATCAGCATAGTAGACACAGAAACAGAATTCCCATAGGGTAACTAAACTAAGCCATTGCTGCTCATTTATTTTTAGATAATCTTAATTTTATCTTAATCAAATTCCCACCCTTCAATATATCACATAGAGAGGTAGAGGGTATGATAAAGAAATAAAGTCCCCAGGATTTTGTTTCTTATGATTCTGGGAGACCGAGATAATTACTCATTGTGAGAAAGGCTATACATATGACAGCAGAACAGTAGCATCTCCAGGAGAGAATTCTGATTTTTTTTTAAGGAAGTAGTGGCCAAGTACACAGAGTGCTGGGCCTGGAGTCAGGAAGACATCTTCATGAGTTCAAATTTGGCCTCAGATACTTAGTAACTGTGTGACTCCGGGTAAATCACTTTACCCTGTTTGCCTCAATTTCCTCATCTGTAAAATGAGCTGGAGAAGGAAATAGCAAGCCACTCCAGTGGTCAGTTGTCAAGAAGACCCCAAGTGGGGTCACGAAGAGTTAGACATGACTGAAAAAAATAATTGAGCCACCACTGGAAGCTATGAAAAGGACATATCAAAGAGACTTAGGACTAAGGAGAAAAGGGATAGTCCTCAATTCCTCTTTGTTATTGGGTCTGCTGCACCCCCAAATCTATTGCAAGGTCTGTTTTCTGGGACATTTTGGCCTTGGTCTTCTTGGGCAGCAATCACTTTCACGAGTTAGCAATATTGTACCTACAAAATAATTTACCTAGTTGGGCTCCCAGGCAGAGGTTCTTAACCTGGGATCCACAGGCCCCCGGGGGCCCACAGAAAGGGGGGGGTCTATAGATACATTTCAGTGGGTCTGTGAACTTGGGTGGGAAGAAAGTCACATCTTTATTTTCACTAATTTCTAACTGAAATTTAGAATTTCCTCCAATTCTGAATGTAGGCAACAAATGTTTTGAGAAGGGATCCAGAGGCTTCACCAGACTCCCAAAGGGGGTCCGTGACACAAAAACGTTAAAAAGTCAGTATTAGAGAGAGAGGTATTTAATGGGAACTATCAGAATAGAGATTGTAGAGGAATTCTTAAATTACTGATAAATATACCAATTTAGGGTAAATTGAGCTAATAAGCAAATGGATAATCATTAGTTCAACTATATTCAGATCTGTCAATTGTGAGGGACAACTAGGTGGTGCAGTGGATAGAGCACTGGGCTTGGAGCCAGGAAGACCTGAGTTCAAATCTAGCCTCAGGTGCTTACTAGTTGTGTGACTCTGGACAAGTCACTTACTCCTGTTTGCCTCAGTTTCCTCAACTGTAAAACGAGCTGGGGAAGGAAATGGCAAACCACTCCAGCATCTTTGCCAAGAAAACCTGAAATGGAGTCACACAGAGTTGGACACACTGGAACAACCGAACAACAGCAACAAAAGAAATCAATAGTGATGTCTATAAAATAAAAATGGAACCCTAAACAATAATCCTAGAAATGCAAGGCTTGTATGACACTAGATTACCTTTCCTAGGCCAAGTTGGGTATTTCTTGACTTCATTCCAGCATAAAAAGAGAGGGAGAAATAAAAGGGGTGGGGAAGGCTGTAAAGCCAAACCTCCACCACTCAGCTCAGCCCTACATGAGAGTACATCCCAGGCAGCACTCAAGGCTGAAAGGGTTCTCTGGGGTCACCAGTAAGAAATGGAGGGGCAGAGCTACCCAACTCTTGCTTCCGTGATAACTCAAGGACAAGAGAATAAAAGGAATAGCAGACCTATCAGAAGATCCCTACTCCCTTGGTAGTGAGCAGGAGAGAGAGACAGAGAGGAAGGAAGGTCAAGGGTCAAACTCCAAGAGCCCTGCCTATAACTTCCAGTACAATTAGGTCATGAATGCAGTGATGTGAGCTCTCTCAGCTCCGTTCCTAGGATGAGGCACTTTCTAACAGCACTGGAAGCTCTGCCAGGAGGAAGCCAGTTTGAAAGGGATGCTGACGCCCATTAAGTGAAGAAAGATGCATTTCCCTTTTCTGAGCTCCAAGCACGGAATCCCAAGGGTCCTGCCCTACATCTATAATAAGAAATTGTGTCCCACAATGCTGTGACTTATTGGGAACATTCCTGCCCAAAGAATTAGATGGAGGAAAGGCAGGCTCTTCTCCTACCCTTATCTCTATTCAACAACAAAAGGTGTCAACTATTTACTATTTCAGGGAATAATGGGTTTAAGTCCACGGGTCTTAGTTATTAACTAAGTTATCAACATTATGGAGGAAAATGGGGGTCCGGGGGTGCCTGGATAGTAGAGCTGCCTCAGGTAGTTGAAAGTGGGGAAGGGAAGCCCAGTCACAAACTTCAACCAGAATAGGGGCTGAAACTCATGGAGTGGCATGGCTATGGAGTTCCTAAATTATGGACATAGCTATAGAATCCTAACGATCTCGGAGCCAAGGTAAGACTTGGCTTTTTCAAGTTGCCAACTTGACCAGAGAGACCTCACTCATCTCCAGTGAGTCCCAGGAGGCTTCAGACAGCACTAGACCCCAAACTTTAATCATAGGGCCAGACGCTGTGAATAGACTGTGTGCTTCCCCTAAAAGCAAGAGGGATAAGAATGGATTATACTCTGTAGCCTATAAAGGTTTGGATCTATTTGTGAATGGCAGGTTGAACATCTCTATTGTGGAGTTACTTCTTGCTTGTTTTTCTATTTTAATTAAATTATTTTGCTAATGGATTTGTGGTTTGTATCATCTGTATGTAAATAGAGAACAATGCACTAGTTGGAGCTCAGAGTATGATTTGCATAATTGAAGACCCAAAACACTGCGTGAACCTGGGAAAGCAAAAACCTCCAGAGTCACAATGTGAAAGAGCCCCAGTGATACGTAAACATGGAGATAAACTTCAAAGCTAATTACTATAATTTTCCTGTTCTATTCCCCAGCTTAATCCCATGGGGGTATGTCCCTTGATCCAATTTTAGAATGTTAGCTAAAAACAGTGGAGGTAAAAGATCTGAATATCAGTGATCCATATGATAGCTCCAGAATATGTTTTCCCTCCTGTTCTTTGATTGTATTATCCGAAGTGGTGATTCTAGGAATGAATCGAAATAGATGTGGCTTCTGACATCACTTCTAACTTTGAGATTCAGTAATGATGTGGTTTATGAATAAGTACTGTCGAGCTTTCTAATGTATCAAGATCAGTCTCTTTGGGCAATCTTTTGTATGACATATCGATGTTGTATACATCATTATTGTTAATGATGCTATTCAAGCAATCAATCAGTGAGTGTTATTAAATACCTACTATGTATCAGAGTGGCTAGAGAGATGGACTTGGAGCCAGAAAAACTTGGATTCAATTCCCATCTTCCTCTGCCCTATGCTGGCTGGGTTACCTTTGGCAAGGTGTTTAAACCTTTTAGTGCTCTAGGTAGCCCGAAAATTGAAGAGAAGATGACTGTATTGATAGAGGAAGTTTCCTCCATCAGCATTTCCTCTGCCATCCCTGACCCTCCATCCGGGTCATTCATAGTATTAACACACACAACTCACTCTTGCAAGTTTAGATACCCAAAGGTCAATTACTGGGAAGAACACTATTCTCTAGGTGATTGGTGTAACCCAGAAGGTCAGGGAAATTGCAAGTCCCCTCCCTATCCCTGTCCCTACTATGTGCCAGGTTTGAAAGCAGAAGCTTGATGCAGAGCTAACATTTCAACAATTTTTATTAACACTGTTCCTTAAAAATGTCTGAGGAAGAACAGTCTGATAAACTTTATCAGGGGTTCTTAACATGTCCGTGGAGATACACACATATATACATATACACACATATATGTATGTACATATACATATTATATATATACATACATACATATATATATATGTTTGATAACTATTGCAATGTAACTGGTTTCTTTTGGGATCCTATGTATTTAAGAAGCATTACTTTGAGAAATCCACAGACTTTACCCATGATACACAAAAATGGTCCTAAAAGTACATATGCTTTTGTATTCTGCCAAAGTACTTTGCAAGGGTTAGGGCATCTTTCCTGTACTTGTACTATTCTCTTCCTCTTAATGGCCTCAGATTGTGGAGGGAAAAGAAAGATCCCTACAGATAGAATTTTTACTTGCTACTTCTTTTTTCTAGCAGAAGGAAACATCATACTAGCCTCTTCATGAGCCTCCAAAGCAGCAGCATCTTTTTTTTTTTCCTGGAAGGCTGAAGATGTTCAACTTAATTTAAGGAACTTCCTAATAATTAGTTCATAGACATTTAAATGCCTACTATGTGCTAGGCACTATGCTAAGCACTGAAGATAAAAATATGAAAAAGAAAGTCAGTCACTGCCTTCAAGGAGCTTACAATCTAATGGGGAATGAGAACACACAAGAGGAAGCTGAAAAGTTGGTGTGGAGGAGGGGGAAGTAGGGAAGGTACTTGTCATGGGACATGATGGATGTCCACAGGAGTGCAGCAGGGTGGCAAATAGAGAAGTGGTTGGCCTGGTTGCTCTCATTAAATGGAGGTTTTCCCAGTTTGGAGGAGTTCCCAATTATCCTCTCTGCTGAGAGGAGTCCCAGGAGCATGTGAGTTAGGCTGATATGATCTTGCAGGGTAATGAGGTTCCTGCTTGGAAGGATGGTTGAGGGGGGCGGTGCTGATGAAGAAGCTCCGAAGAGTACAGCTGGGTAAAAATGGAATACTATCTTTAAATGAGATGGGCAGCTTTGAGAGGAAGTGGATTTACCATAACTGTAGTACTCAAGTAGAGGTTAGGTGACCACTTGCTAGGGATGCTAGAGAAGTCATTCATAACACCCACAACTCACCCTTGCAGGGTGGGATATCCAAAGGTTTACACTAGGAGTGGGGAATCTGTGAGCCTTGAGGCCACATGTGACCCTCTAGGTCTTCAAGTACAGCTCTTTGAGCTTGGATTCAGTCAAATGGTTGCACTTGAGAACCTAGAGGCCCAAAGACTCCCCACCCCCGGTCTACACTATATTCTTCTTAGGGCAATAGGTGATCACTGGGGTGTGTTCTGCTGTTGCTCAATAGTTCCCCATGGGTGTGCTTCCCACTGAGTTTCAGGCAGAATTAATTTGCACTTAGAAAGAGTATTTACTAAACAAGTATAGCAAAGACATGTTACAGAAACTTATTCCCCCAAACAAGGGATGCACTTTTTCCTTGTACGTGATAGGTTCCCAAGGATAGTAGTTTCAAACATAGAAGACATCTGTTTCTGAAGGGTAATCTCACAGTTCCTGATGACTAGAAGTCCATTTTTCCCTTTGGGGAGTCCTCATGAAGTTCCCATTAGGTGTAGATGGACTCTGAGGGTCAATGCCCTCAGAGAGTGCCCTCCTTGTGTCTAATCTACCCTCAGTCTTTCTCCCAAATTCATACATAGAAACTACCATCCATCAGCCCCTGGTATACCAGGGAAACTACCAGCTGCACCAATTTAGATTTTTTTGACCTTTTGAAGATCACAATGGGAGTGGGGGAGGAGACGAGAAATATAGAGAAAAAACTATCTTCTCACCCTTTGAGGACAATTTCCTTCTGGGAGTCCTTTGCTGCTGGGTTCAGTCACCACTTGGCTATCTTGCTACTGGAATATGTATTTCCAAACTGGCCTGCTGTGTTGTTATACATAGTCTAAGAGGAATGTCTGATTCTTTCAGCCAATAATAATAAGGAATTTTGTCTGCTTTGAATGATCTGAAGCCCTTATGATCCTTTCAAATGTACTAAGGACATATTCGTACCTAATTTACTTTTGATTGCTTGACTAAGATGTTTGGATTTTTCCTGATTACATTAATTAGGGTTTGGAGTGGAAACTCTTATGCTTACAATAATATTATAGATTACTATAGATTTCTGTTTCATTTAGAAGTTAGAACAGAAGAGATAGGGGGCACAGTGGATAGATGCTCAGCATGGAGTCAGGAAGACTGATTTTCCTAAGTTCAAATTCAGCCTCATACACTTCCTAGTTGTGTGACCCTGGGCAACTCTCTTATCTCTGTTTGCCTCAGTTTCTTCATCTGTAAAATGAGATGGAGAAAGAAATGGCAAACCACTTCATTATCTTTGCCAAGAAAACCCCAAATGGGTCATGAAGACTCAGACATTATTGAAATGACTGAACAACAACAAACAACTTCTAAAATCTTTTAGAACTCTCAGATTCTGAATGTGTGAAACTGTAGGTTCACAGGATCAGAGGTGAAAATGACTTTATTTCTCATCTAGTCTAGCTCTTTCATTTTACATATGAGGGTACTGAGGCCTAAAGTGTTAACTCTTTCCATTTCTCCACCCAGCCTGCACACATGTACACATGAAAGAAGATAGAGCTTGGCCTGGCATTTCTAAATTTATCATGTAAATGTTTGTTTGTATGAACTGAAAATTCTTCCAGTCCTGAGCTTTGATTAATTAGAGATGGATATACCTTTGATGTGGGGATACGGAAATAAGTTAAAGCTTTTCTTTCCCCTGTACTTTAAAACCCTTTAGGGGTAAAACAAGAAGATATGTGATGTTTTGCCAGGTATTCTTTATAGGTATAGATTCATTCATTCATTCAACATATACTTCTGTAGGAAACAGATGGCATCTCCTTACATGTTGTTGCCACCCTTCTTGCTTACATTAGTTGGAAGAGATAGTCACATTGGAAGGAGATGAGAAACCTATTCCCATAAAGTCATAGGCCTGAGGCACATAGGAAAATGGAAAGGAGAGAAGCCTTCCAAGCAGAAGGAGACAAAAAGAAGAGTGATGAGAGGTCACCTACAAAGACTAGGCCTGCAGTGGTGGGAGACGACACTCTTCAGTCTAGGATGTCTATAGAACCAGAACTGGGATTGAAGACCAGTGGGTCTAGAGGAACTTGAAACTGTATCAAGCAAGGGGAGACTAAGTGTTCAGGTCACCACAGATATGTTTTGAATATGTGACACATAACCAAACTGATGTATAAGATCCCAGAGGATGTACCCGGAAAGGAAATGATAAACCTGAGGTTGATAATTAGTGTCAGAGACACGATCAAGACTAGGGATCCTCATTCCAGGTTAGTGTTCTTTCAATATGGAGAATTATGTCCTAATTCCCTGAGCTGTATTGCCATTGGCAAACTGCTTAAATCTTTCTAAGTGTCAGTTACCTAATCTGCAAAATGGGAATAATACCCCCTCCCACTTCACAAGGTTATTTTAAGTCTTCCTGACTCTAAGGCTGATCTTCCAACCACTAGCCGATGCTTCCTCTTTTTCCCTTTGATAAATAAACAAAAATCTGTATATCAGATTCAAGCCCAGTGTCGTGAGTATAGCACACAAAGTATAACACCCCACCTTCACCCCACTCCTAAGCCAGCTTGTTATTTTTTTCTGGGCTTGAATCATGCATCATTTCATTATGACCATGGAAAAGACCATGGTCTTTCCTTCCCATGGAAAAACAAATTCTTGCCAGGATTTCCTTTTGCAAAGGACTGTCTCTTTTTAGGACCATGCAACACTTTGTTTTGTTTCTTCCCCATCCTGAACAGAGGGAGGATTCCAAGGAAAGTTTACTGCTTTTGTCACTGTGCTGGTCATTTAGGGCCTTTTTGGAGACCCTTTAAGAATCACATTGTTTCTAAAGGGCACAGTGAGCATCACGATGAGGAGCTCCAGTTGAGAGCCTGGGAACGGGTCCAACAAAATCCCTTGAAGCTTCAAGGGGAAGAACAACACCATCATATAACAATGCAGCAAAAGAAACCTTGGATGTTAGGTGGTGGCATTAGTCATCAACACCTGAGAGAACAGTACATTCCCCTCCATATTCTGCCCATTATCCGGCCACCACAGGAAGTGACCTCAATGCTGAGCAAAAAGCAAATAGATTAAATTTAAGTGAGAAGAAGGAAAGAGTAGGAGCTTTAGGAATTGTGGGTTGAATTAATTTATCCATAGAAATGGAGACACAAGGATAGTCCTGAAATCCACGAATGAGTTCTAAATCCAGCTTGAATCAATGGTCTCATTATCCTGACTTCATAAACCTTATGATATAATTGCCTCCAAAGCTATCAGGTTGCTTCCAAAATATCAAACCTTTTGATAGAGTTGCCCAAAGAGCAAAATGTTCTATTTCCCGGCTCATCAAGGTTTTGTTTTGCAGGGTTTTTTTGTATTTGTTTTGCCCTGACCAACCTCTGCTAAAACTCTTAGGGAATAGCAATAGCTCTGTAGAAATAGTCCCTGAATGATTAAAACCTGGCCAAAGTCAGTTTTTCTCCTGGATCCTATTTCTGCCTTAAATTGGGACAATAGGCAGTGTAGTGTAGGGGACAGAGATAGCTTTGGAGCTTAGAAGACCTCAGTCTAAGACTTGCCTTTGGTGCATGCTAGCTGTGAGAACCTAGACATGTCTCCTAACCTCTTGGTGATCTAGGCACTACATGTGTATACACACACACACACACACACACACACACACACACACTGTGTGGAAAGGAAAAGGAAATCTTGACAAGAATTCAGTTTTCCTTAGGGAAGAAAGACGGAATGGTCATAATAGAAGGATGTATGAGTCAAGGAAAGAGAAAACAACAAGCTGATCTGGGGGTGGCATGAAGTTGGGATGTTATATTATATGTATTATGCTCATGATATTGTGCATATATGTATTACACAAACACACACACACGTGTATATTCAGTGGCCATATCTGTTGGTTTTCATGGTTTTTCTTTGAAACAATTATGTATGTGTATGTGTACACACAATTCCTCAATTGATGGGCACTCAATTTGATCCTTATTTTTTGTTACCAAAAAAAGGTGTTGGTATGAATATATGGTACACGTAGGATCTTTATTTTCTTTTACTTTATCAATGCCTTTTGTGTTTTTTTAATTATACATAACTCTCCCCTTTGATTTAAAGAAAAACAGTTAAAACCACCACACACAGGCACTGGATGTAATAGCACGTGCAGCTTTCTCCATCCTTAGTCTGCTTCATATGATGCTTTAAGGTTTACAGAGCGCTTTGCAAATATTATCTCATTTGATCCTCATAACAATCAAGGGAGGGAGATGCTATTATTATCCCCATTTTACAGATAAGGAAACTGAGGCTGAGAGAGGTTAAGTGATTTGCCCAGGTTCATACAGCTAGTTAAGTGTCTAAGGTTACATTTTAACTCAGCTCTTCCTGATTTCACATCCAGCAATCTATCCACTGGGTCACCTAGCCACCACACATGAAGGTGTCTATCTTCCCGTAGACCCTCTCTTGGGGTCTAGTCTCTGCCCACCCAGGGATACCAAAAACTGTTGTGGTTTCAACTCTGCTCACCCAGGGATACCAGAAACTATTGGGGTTTCATGATGTGTTGTGGTGGAACCATCCCAAAGAGCTCAGAGTCAGACCACCTCTAACCTAAGTATAGACATTTATTGAGATCGATGCCTCTCATAAAGTGGGCTAAGTTCCAAGAAGAACCAGCAACTTCAGAGAAAGCAAGATGGATTTTTGTAGGGTAAAGATGCAATTACATAACAGAAATTATGAATATTAAAAAGACAGGAGGGGCTTGTTAAGGGATTGATTATATATTTCCAGCTTTTATCATATTTGACAATTATCTGGGTGTGAGGTAAAAACTCAGAATTTTTAAAAATCCAAATATCTCTTAATCATTGATTTGGATCAGTCTTTCATATAACTCTTGAGGGTTTTCAATTCTTCTTTTGAAAACTGTGACCACTTATCCATTTGTAGCCTGTCTCTTGATCTTAAATTTGTGTGTTAATTCCCTTATATTCAACTTCTATTAAAAAAAGATCTTTTTCCCCCATGGGTGGTTTTCCTTCTCATCCTAGCTATGTTGATTGTGTTCATGTAAAAACTCTTCAATTTTATATAGTTAATGCACATAAAATCTTTTATCATCATCTCAATTCCTTTTTGGTTAAGAATGTTCCAGTAGCTGTGAAAGGTATCACCTTCTATTCCTCTCTAATTTTTCCAGATATAGCCTTTTATATTAAGGCCATGTATCCACTTAAAACTTATTGTGGTATATAATGGTGGTCTAAACCTGCTTTCTGCCACATTGCTTTCCAATTTTTCCAGCTGTTCTCATTTAATAGGAAGTCTTTCAACAAACAGTTTGTGTTAGTAGGTTTATTGAACACTGTGATTCTTGATTATCTGGTCTATTCTACTAATTTACTTTTCTGTTTTTTAATCACTACCACATCATTTTGATGATTATTACTTTGTAATATAATTTGATATCTGGAAGTGCTAGACCCTCTTCATTCATATATTTCCTCTCATCATTTTCCTAGGGAACCTGCTCTGAGCAGCTGTTGTTCGACTATCAAACATGTTATGCTTTTATAATTAATTTGAATGAGATTTTTCTTTCTATAATTTCCTTCTGCATTTTTGTATTGTCATATAGAAATGTAGATAATTTTGTGCACTTATTTCATATCCTGCTATTTTGCTGAAGCTATTTTATTCAATTAGACCCTTTGCTGATTTTCTGGCATTCTCTAAGTAAACTGTCATGTTATCTGCCCTATTTGCACCTGCTGGGAGGCAGAGACCTAAGATTGCTACTTCCCACCTACCGGTTGGAAGATGATCCTTAGAACATACCTCCTCCTGCTCGTGTCTGTCATGAAAAGGTCCCATGGCCTCATAAGACACAACAACATTGCTTGCCACTATATAATGACCTTGAGGGTCCTCTTTGAACCTTCTAAACATCAGCCTTCCTTAGTGGACCTCTTCTCATATGTTGACACTATGATTAGACTCCTTCCCCCAAGGTTAACCTTCTTCCACTCCTTCCTTTTCTCCCCACCCCAGTGATACTGAATCTTTTTTTCTGATTTTATATATATATATATTATTTTTCCCCAATTGCATATCAAAACAATTTTTTAACATTTAAAAAAATTTTGAGTTCCAAATTCTATCCCTCCCTTCCTCCCTTCCCTTTCCCCTCCCTGAGATGGTAAGCAATCTGATATAGTTTATACATGTGCAATTATGTAAAAAATTTTCATATTGGTCATTTTGTCCAAGAAGACTCAAAATGGAAGGAAGGAAGGAAGGAAGGAAGGAAGAAGAAAGGAAGAAAGAAAGAAAAAGAAAGAAAGAAAAACAAAGAGAAAAATAGCATGCTTCAGTTTGTATTCAGACTAGCAGTTTTTTTTCTGGAGGCACATAGGTTTCATCATGAGTCCTTTGGGATCGTCTTGGATCATTGTATTGCTGAGAATACCTAAGTCAGTCACAGTTTTCATCCTGCAATATTGCTGTTACTGTGTACACCATTCTCCTGACTTCTCTGTGCATCAGTTTATGTAAGTCTTTCCAGGTTTTTCTGAAATCAAAGTGATACTGAATCTTGAAGAACAAACTCTGCCCCTAACCCCAGTGGTCTACTTTCTCACTTCCATCCAGCCAAATCCTACCCGTCAATGTTTTATAACCTAGATCTTCCTGCCTCTTCCTTTTTGCTCTCCAGAATGTCTGCTTAACAACCTTCCTCTTACCTTAAAACAATTCTCTCACACTTCTCATCTTCTGGCACTCTCTGAGACCTGGCTGCCTCCTGATCACCCTGCATCCTGGACTACGTTTTCTCGCAGTGGCTATACTTTCTCTCCTGCCCCTAGCTTAACTGGTCACAGAGGAGCTAAAATGTTCTTTTTTTCTCACTAGATATTCTAGACTTGACTTTTCATTCTACTTTCATCACTCAGTAACCTCCCCTCCTTTGAGATTCACACCATCCCAATTTGTCTATCCACTGAGCCACCGAGCTGCTCCAAATCCTTTTCTCTTAGGGCCCTAAGAAGGCTCTACTTCTTGGCTATGTATTTTTTCCTTCCAACCCAGGAAATAGAAAGAATCATGTTAATCATAGCACACACACACACACACACACACACACACACACACACACACTCATACTCCTTCTAAACTTATGCATGACACCAAAACAAACATTCTCCCCTACCCCAGTCCCAAATCCAAACATCCTGATTTGTAGCTTTTAGGGAGAAGACCTGTCCATTCCTGAGCTATGCTAAAATTTTGTCGATCACATGATCTCTATTTTTTTCTTTCAAGAGTAATCAGTTGAGAATCTCCATATACTAGAGGGATGTAAGCCTCATGCTGCATGGGCTCACCTGCCCTTCATTCGCTCTCCCTTCTCATCCAAACATTCTCCCCAATCTGGCCACCACACGTGCCTTATAGAGACATTTGGGTGGCGTATTGGATAAAGCACTGGACTTGGAGGCAGGAAAATCCTGGGCAGGTCACTTAACTTCTCTAATCCTCAGCTTCTTCATCGGTGCAACGGGGAAAATAATATTACCTACTTCAATGGGTTGCTTGTGGGGCTAAAATGAGATAGTATATAAATATTAGTAATAGCTAGCATTTATATTCAACTTTACAAGTTTGTAAAGTGTTTTACATATGTTAACTCATTTGATCCTTACAACTGTGGGAGATAGATGCTTATACTATTTTCATTTTACAAATGAGAAAATTGAGGCAGATAGAAGTTAAGTGACTTGCTCAGGGTGACACAGCTAGTAAGTGTCTGGGGTAGGATTCAAACTCAAGTCTTCCTGGCTCCAGGTCTAACATTCTAGCCACTATACTCCTTAGCTCCTGGTAGGTAAAATGCTTTGCAAGCCTTAGAGTGCTGTATAAGTGCTAACTACTGCTATTCTCCTTCCAAGAAGCCACTTATGTCATCATTATCTGTGAGTCGGATAATTTGCCTCTGAATCATCAAACATAATTTCTTTATGAGATTTCCTCTCTCTCCAACCCCACCCCCCCATCTGACCAGTTCCTCAGTGATTCATTTATTGCAAGTATTTCAGAAATTAAGAAGAAAATGGGGACAATGACAGAGGCTGGTTAGCATCCAGCTTCACAGTTCCTTTTCTCAATCCCTCCCTCATACAGAGCACCCCTCTTTCATCCACATTGGCAAGGTCAGTCTCTGAACTAAAGTGAAACATTTCAACCCCTAGTCAGTCTTTCTCAGTCACCAAAGAAGTATCCCAGGGTTCCACCATTTCATAATGAAGGAGAGGAATTCGGTCCATCATTGCCAAGCCTCTTTCACTAGAAATCACTTTGAGCTCAAGTCGATCCCTTCTCTGGGTAGCATGTGGGCAGATCAGATGTCTGTTGACTGCTGATGTGGACAAGTGTCAGCAAAGGGATGTGTGGTGACTAAAGGTCTCAGAAAAGAACCAAGGGTTTCCATTATCCTTGGCTTTCTGGGTAATGCAATCTGAAAATCAATTCTCATTAAACACAAGTGATACTAATACCTCTGACAGGTTACATCTTAAGTGATAATTAAAAGCATATTTCCTGACACTTAGCTGCTATGTAATGCATCCCTATTTATGCCACAGAGGGGGTCTCATGCTAAGACCTCAGCAGACGCTCATTAGCTCCCCCAGGAAACCTCCCAGTTCCTGGATTGTCATTCATGATTTTAATCTAATTTTCTTCACTCAAGTGAAATAGAACCAGACATTAACTCCTGCTCTTTCCTCTCCTTTCCACCACCCTTAACAATTCTTGTAACATATTTACAAGCCAAGGAAAGTAGGTTTGATTTTGTACTTGCTTAGTTTCCCAATATGTTTTCCAGATGTTGGCTTGTTGATCTTCAAAAGTGTTTCAGTGAGTAGTGGAAACTCACTTCTGACTCTTCCACTCACAAAATGGCAAATAAATGTTGATTTGGTGGATCAGGTACCTTATGGTTCAAGACTACTGGAGAAATGGACTCAGCATTTGGATCCTTGGAATAAAATGACAAAATGGGCCTTAAGCCCTCAGAAGGAAGGTGGGTTATAGGAGCACAGACTTAGAGCTAACCTTAAAGTGTGTCTGGTCCAAATCCCTCATTTTACAGATAAAGAAAATGAGGTCCAGAGAAGCTAAAGTCCACAAAATAACAAGGGACTAGAGCTGGAATTTTAACCATGGTCTTCTGACTGCAAGTCCAATATCCTTTCTATTATGCCACTATCCATTGTTCTCTGAGGTCTATTGTAGCTGCCTGACTGCTAGATACTCAGGATCAAGGTATCCACTCCTGATTTTTGTAATGGGAACCACTGTCACTTTCAAAGATCTATCCTCTAACTTGCGCACAAACTCCTAAGAGCATGGTCTGGAAGCGCTCCCACCAACCGAACTAGGGTTTAAATACCTGATAAGTAAGTAAGACCAGCAAAGGGACTTTTTAAAAGGCAAACTAGTCATTTTATTTTCTCTGAGACGTTCAGGGGTCTTGATGAACAGAGAGCTCTTTGCGTGAGTTTTAGAGGGAGTCTAGGGGAAGCACTCAGGTCTGAAGTGGGGTGGCGATCAATCTTTTCATTCTGCATGGAATCATTGCTGTATATCCACATTACTATGTATCCTGAAGTTCCCATGGAAATGTAGTTCGGGTGGTATGTAGGAGCATACAGTTAGTTTGAGCAGTATATAGGAGTCAAAGACACCAACCTCTGAGATATCCCTGATGGCTGTGGTTTCCATGCTGATGGATTATGAATTTCTGTATGCCCTTGTCCTTGGTGGAGTTGGTACACCAGTGGCCAAGAACCTTCTTGGCATACCCTTTGGTTCACCTCTTCTTGGTCATTTTTGAGAGAGGAGCCAAAAGCTTTAAAGCAACTTTGGTCTTAGAATTAGTTCATTCTCATTTTATACTGTTTCCACTTTACTTTCATCTGGGACTATTGGCTCTCTTTCATCTTTTATTTTTAATAAGCAATTTATTTGTTTTTAGTTTTCAACATTCACTTCCATAAAATCTTGAGTTTCAAATTTTCTCCCCCTCCCTCTACTTCTCCTGTCCCCAAGATAGCAAGCAATCTGATATTATACATTCCTATTAAACATATTTTCACATTTGTCATGATGTAAAGAAGAATTAGAACTAATGGGAGGAACCACGAGAAAGAAGAAACAAAACAAAACAACAAAAGAAAAGGAGAGCAAATTATATGCTTTGATCTGCCTTCAAACTCCAAAGTTCTTTCTCTGGATGTGGGAAGCATTTTCCATCATGAGTCTTCTGGAGTTGTCTTAGATCCTTGCATTGCTGAAAAGAGCTAAGTCTATCAAGGTCAGTTATCGCACAATGAGGTTGTTACTGTGTACAATGGTCTCCTGGCTCTGCTCATTTCACTCAGCATCAGTTCATATAAGTCTTTCCAGGTTTTTCTGAAGTCTGTCTGCTCATCATTTATTATAGCACAATAGTATTCCATTACATTCATATATCACAACTTGTTCAGCCTTTCCCCAATTGATGGGCATTCCATCAATTTCCAATTTTTTGCCACCACAAAAAGAGCTGCTATAAATATTTTTGTACATGTGGATCATTTCCCTGTTTTTATGATCTCTTTGGAATAGAGACCTAGAAGTGGTATTGCTGGGTTAAAGGATATGTACAGTTTTATAGCCCTTTGTACATAGTCCCAAATTGCTCTCCAGAATGGTTGGATCAGTTCACAACTTCACCAACAATGCA
The DNA here is from genome assembly GCF_011100635.1 of Trichosurus vulpecula. Lineage (NCBI taxonomy): Eukaryota > Metazoa > Chordata > Mammalia > Diprotodontia > Phalangeridae > Trichosurus > Trichosurus vulpecula. The sequence continues at coordinate 174,614,386 of NC_050577.1, forward strand.
TCAGTGTTCCAATTTTCCCACATCTTCTCTAACATTGATCATTTTCATGTTTTGTCATGTTAGCCAACCTGATAGGTATGATGTGGTACCTAAGAATTGTTTTGATTTACATTTCTCTAATCAATTGTGATTTAGCTCTCTTTTATCTTGTTACCCTCAGAAGTTTAAGTAGAATAACCCCCTCCTGACGTAATCAAATGCATCCTTCATTTCTCTAACCTCAATCCTAAAGACAAACACTTGGGCCAACATTCATCCCCATAACTATGCATGAATTTTCTTTTAAAAATTTTTTTCTTTAAAATTGTTTATTTAATATTTTTAGTTTTCAACATTGATTTCCACAAGATTTTGAGTTACAAATTTTCTCCCCATCTCTGCCCCCCCACCCTAAGATGGCATAAATTCTGATTGCCCCTTTCCCCATTCTGCCTTCCCTTCTATCACCCCACTCCCCCCCCCACCCCTTTCCCTTAACTTTCTTGTAGGGCAAGATAGATTTGTATGCCCCATTACCTGTATATCTTATTTCCCAGTTGCATGTAAAAGCAACTTTTTTTTTGGAGGGGGAAGGCAGGGCAATTGGGGTTAAGTGACTTGCCAAAGGTCACATAGCTAGAAAATGTGTCTAGTGTCTGAGGCCGGATTTGAACTGAGGTTCTCCTGACTCCAGGGTTGGTGCTCTACTCACTGTGCCACCTAGCTGCCCCAAAAGCAACTTTTTTAAATGTTTGTTTTTAGAATTTTGAGTTCCAAATTTTCTCCTTTCTTCCCTCCCCACACACCCTCCTTGGGAAGGCAAACAATTCAACATAGGCCACACATGTATCATTATGCAAAACACTTCCATAATAGTCATGTTGTGAAAGACTAACTATATTTCCCTCCATCCTATCCTGTCCCCCTTTATTCACTTTTCTCCCTTGACCCTGTCACTTTCCAAAAGTGTTTGCCTTTGACTACCTCCTCCCCCAATCTGCCCTCCCTTCTATCATCCCCCCCTTATCCTCTTTCCCCCTACTTTCCTAATTGAGTGTGTATTATTCCTTCCTTAAGACAAATCTGATGAGAGCAAGATTCACTCATTCCCTTTCACCTACCCCCTCTTCCCTTCCATTACAACTTTTTCTTGCCACTTTTATGTGAGATAATTTACCTCATTCTATCTCTCCCTTTCTCCTTCTCCCAATATATTCCTCTTTCATCCCTTAATTTTACTTTTTAGATATCATCCTTTCATATTCAACTCACCCTGTGCCCTCTGTCTATATATGTGTACACACACACACACACACACGTATATACATATATATATATATATATATATATATATATATATATATATATATATATATATATATATATATATATATATATATATATATATACATTCCCTTCAACTACCCTAACACTGAGAAAGGTCTCATGAGCTACAAATATCATTTTTCCATGTGGGAATGTAAACAAAACAGTTCAATTTTAGTAAGTCCCTTATGATTTCTCTTACCTGTTTACCTTTTCATGCTTCTCTTGGTTCTTGTATTTGAAAGCCAAATTTTCTATTCAGCTCTGGCCTTTTTATCAAGAATGCTTGAAAGTCCTCTATTTTATTGAAAATCCATATTTTCCCCTGGAGCATTATACTCAGTTTTGCTGGGTAGGTGATTTTTGGTTTTAATCCTAGCTCCTTTGACCTCTGGATTATCATATTCCAAGCCCTTCTATCCCTTAATGTAGAAGCTGCTAGAGCTTGTGTTATCCTGATTGCGTTTCCACAATATTCAAATTGTTTCTTTCTGGCTGCTTGTGGTATTTTATCCTTGACCTGGAAACTCTGGAATTTGGTGACAATATTCCTAGGAGTTTTCTTTTGGGGATCTTTTTCAAGAGGTGATTGGTGGATTCTTTCAATTTCTATTTTACCCTCTGGTTCTAGAATATCAGGGCAGTTTTTTCTTGATAGTTTCTTGAAAGATGATGTCTAAGCTCTTTTTTTGATCATGGCTTTCAGGTAGTCCAATAATTTTTAAATTATCTCTCCTGGATCTATTCTCCAGGTCAGTGGTTTTTCCAGTGAGATATTTCACATTGTCTTCCATTTTTTCATTCTTTGGGTTATGTTTTATAATTTCTTGATTTACATCAAATCTCTAGCTTCCTCTTGCTCCAACCTAATTTTTAAGGTAGTATTTTCTTCAGTGGTATTTTGGACCTCCTTATCCATTTGGCTAATTCTGCCTTTTAAGGCACTCTTCTCCTCATTGACTTTTTGGAACCCTTTTGCCGTTTGGGCTAGTCTATTTTTTTAAGGTATTATTTTCTTCAGTATTTTTTTGGGTCTCTTTTAGCAAGTCCTTGACTTGTTTTTAGTGATTTTCTTGCATCACTCTCATTTCTCTTCCCAATTTTTCTTCTATTTCTCTTACATGCTTTTCCAAATCCTTTTTGAGCTCTTCCATGGCGTCAAACCAATTTATATATTTTTAGAGGCTTTTGTGTAGGATCTTTGACTTTATTGACTTCTTCTGGCTGTATGTTTTGATCTTGTTTGTCACCAAAGGGAGATTCTATAGTCTGAGTCCTTTTTCCCTGCCTGGCCATGTTCTCAGCCAATTACTTGACTTTTGAGCTTTTTCTCAGGGTATGACCACTTTAAGAGTATAGAGTGCTTTGTCCCAAGCTTCAGGGGTTTTGCACTGTTGTTTTCAGAGTTACTTCTATTCTGAGGTGGTATGATGCTCTTCTCCTGGCCTGTGCTCTGGTCTGTGAGTGAAAGTCCTCCTTTCTGCCATGTAAGTACCAGGAGGACTCCCTCTCCACAGCAACCACAAAGCTCTGCCACACCAGTGCTCCTCCTCCCTCGAGAACCACCACCTAGGACCACAACCCAGATCTAAGCAGGGCAAAATATGAGAACCTTGCCTCAGTGCCAGCAAAGCAATCTCTGTACTCCTGTTCTGATCAGCTGCTTGATTCCTCCCACTGTATGGGCCAGGGGCTCCAGAAGCAGCTACTGTGCTGCTGCTGCTGCTGCCGCTGCTACCGCTGCTGGTGCAGCTACCTCCACTACCCTGGCTGGACTGTGCACTTCCCTCATTCAGATCCAGGAGTTTCTCCACTGACCTGTTCCTTTGTCTTTGGCGTTTGTGTGTTGAAAAGTCTGGTAACTGCCTCAGCTCAGTGATTCAGGGCCCTGAGGCCTGTTCTGCCTGGTCTACTCCTTGCCTGGTCTGTCTGGTATGGCCCACATCGGGCTGTGCTCTGCTCCCAGCATGGTGTGATAGACCCTTCCCAGTGACCATATAGGCTATCTTGGGCTGAAGACTTGTTTCCCTCTTTTATTTCATGGGTTCTATAGCTCTCTTGCTTTCGACCACTCAGCCAAGTTGACTTCTTTTTTCCCAACTCTTGTAGAGAGTTTTTCAGACCATTCCCAATCAGCCGTTAGTGAGTCAGGTTCACACAATCAATCTTGCCTTGGCTCTTTTGCCAGCTAGCATCCACCGGAGCCTGGACATGCAGAGGCCACTTCCTCAACAGCAGCAGAAGAAAGCCCTATGCATGAATTTTCTATTTCCATCTCAAGGCAGGGTTGAAGAATTTGAGACTGACTTGACTAGATAAACATTCACAGAAATGGGTTAAAACATGAAGGAGTCTTCGAAGTTGTGTGGATCAAAGGAGATAGGGTGCATTTAATGGAAAAATAAATGCCAACTATTATTATTACTATCTCATAATTATATTTCATTTAAATGTTCAGAAAGCATTCTCCTGACAATGAGCTTTTAAGCTATGTAGTACAGTTGTTGTCCTCATTTTTGGCATAAGAAGACTGTAGCCCAGAGATTGGGTGATAGGAAGGATGGTAGTACCCTCAACTGAAAGAGGAAATTTAGAGAGAAGGGGTGGATTTGAACAGAAAAATAATGAGTTCTGATTTGAACATATTGAATTTGAGATTCCTATAGGACATGTGGTTGGAGATATCCAATATGCAATTGGTGATGTGAAGTTGGAATTCATGGGCATAGGTAAGCGGGAACCAGGGCTAGCTATATAACTCTGTGCTTTCTTCATTGAGGTGATAGTTGAATCTTTATGAGCTGATAAGCTCAGAGAGGAAGTATATAGAGAAAGAATAGGATTTAGGACAGAGATTTGCAGTTCGACCATGCATAAGGAGTGGGAAAACGATGATGCTCCAGCAAAGGAGAATGAGAATGGAGAAAAACTAGGAAAGAGTAATGTCATAAAAACCCAAAGAGGAGATTGAGTCTAGGACTAAATCTTGATTCCATGAACTTGTTCTTTAAAAATATTTTGGCAACAATTTCCATACAACTGGTTTCCCTTGTAATCCTATGTATTTTACTTTATGCATTTAAAAACATCATTCTGTTAAGGCACCCATAGACTTCACCAGATGGTTGAAAGGGACATGGGGGCTTTAACATGGAAATGAGCCTTGAAAAGGTAGATATATTTTAAAGCAAAGAATGACTCATATGGTTTACAGGCTATTTTAAAAAAAAGGCCAGTCTTTCAAAAGGGACGTTGAGAAAACAACAGCTAGGAACTGAATGGAAATCCCTATAGAAATAGAACATAAAGAAGACAATAATGAGAAGGGAAAATGGGGGAAGGGAGAAGGAAGGAGAGATTTATTGTACCATGAATATGGGTACAACAGGGTCAAGCTAATGAAGGGATAGGCAAAAAAGGGGAGATGAAAGTAGTTTCTAAAAAAATTCTATCTGAAGCTGTTGCAAAGATGTGGGGGAAATTTTGAAAAGATTTTATCAGTAAAATTAGAATACCAGAACATGTGTTTTGTATGGGTGAGGGATGGTGTGGGTGGGTGTTTATGTGTGTATTCAGGGAGTCTAGGATCAGTCTGATACTAGTGAACTGATAAAAAAGCAAAACACTGGATGCCTTGGAGGGAAAATTAAATTTAACAACTATAATCTTGAATAGAAGTGGATTGAACAATTAGATGGGGAACCCCCAAACTTTATGCTAAACATTACTAATTAAAATTAGATACTTGGAATCTATGAGAAATTGTTATAAATATATAGGATAAAGAACCATTTCCCACTATATAAACGGTTCAAGATTATGAATAGGTGGATTGCAAAAAAAAAAAAAAGATCTAGAACCATCTGAAAAAAATGTTCATAATAGCTAATCAAGAAACGGGAATTAAAAAGGCATTGCTGGGCAACCATCAAACTGAGAAAGAAGGTAAAAGATGAAAAATCTCAGTGTTGTCTCAACTGTGGGAAAATAAGGAACCTAATTCATTGCTGATGGGGATGTTGTAAATTGGGTCCATTGCTTGGAAAAGCAATAAGAAATAATACAATAGATGTAAAAATATTCAAACTGCTCAGTAATCCCACAACTAGGGATGTCCCTCAAGGAAATTTTTAAAAAGGAAGAAAAGACATATTTGTAAAACATACATATAGAAATAGAAATAGATATAAATACTTTGGTAGAGGAGGAAGGGACAAAAACAAGCATTTATTAGGTTCCTTCTACGTGCAAGGCACTGTGCTAAACACTTCACAAATTATTAGCTCATTTGTTCCTTACAACAGCCCTGGGAGATAGATGTTGTTCTTGTTTTAATTTTACAGTTGAAGAAAGTGAGGCAAACAGAGGTTAAATGACTTGCCGAGGATCACAGAGCTAATGAGTATTTGAGGCCACATTTGAGCTCAGGTCTTCCTGAATCTCCAGGAAGTTACAGTGGATAGAAAACCGGGCCTGGAGTAAGGAAGCCTCAGTTTAAATTTGGCCACAGACACTTACTAGCTGTGTAACCCTGGGCAAGTCACTTAACCTTGTTTGCCTCAGTTTCCTCATCTGTAAAAAAAAAAAATGAGCCAGAGATGGAAATGGCTGACCACTCCATTATCTTTGCCAAGAAAATCCCAAATGGGGTCACAAAGAGCTGGACATGACTAAAACAACTAAACGGCAACTTTCTGACTCTAGGCCAAGTGTTCTATCCACTACTCTACCTGGCTGCATTATTCATAATACTAAAAGACTAGAAACAAATTGAGCGCATAACCATTAGGTAATTGTTGAATAAACTATATTATTCCAATGCAATGGAACATTATTATGCCATAGTTATACAAATATGAAGAATTCCCAAATTTGAAGGATTTAGATGAAGTGATGCAAAGGGAAGAATGACCCAAAAGAATGATATTCATATTGATGACAACTATGTAAATGAAGGGAAAATCAAATTTAAAACAATGGATTTCGTTGGTACTACTTTGTTGAAGTTAAAGCACAAAGCCTTGTTTTCTCTAATTAGAAGTAAATAACAGGTCTACTTTTCATGTAAAATAATTTGCATCACATTTTTGTGTTATCTTGATTTAGTGGTATTTTTGTTTTCATTTTTAAGGGGGAGGTACAGGGGAGAAGTGTTTTTTTGTTTTATTAAGACAGGATTTATTAATTGAAAAATGAAAGGAGTAGAAACATTTTAGTGGACCCAGTGGTTTCTCTTTCATTCTCTAAGAGGACCAATGACATCAGGAAGGTGATGTCTTGACTTGCAAATGAATTGGATTTAAGTGAGGCAGGGCTGTGCAAAGTCACCAGCCTCACTGTCTCTTCCAGAACCATATGGGTACAGTAGCAAGACACAGATCAGGATGATTGGAGATGGCCCCAGATGCAGTGGGAGGCCTTGACCTTTTTAAGCTAAGGTCTTTCCCAGGTCTCTGTCTGAGGCAACACTCATTCAGTGATTAAGGCTAGGTAAGAAATGAGGCAAAAAATGGTCTCTTTAACCTACTAAAAAAACAACACATCAATCTCAGAGGGAAAGAACCTCTGGGTTTCTGGCCAGAGCAGAAACAATTGCTATTTACACTCACTCTGAGCCATCAAAATTGAAACAATGACAAGCAAAGCTTGGATTGAGATCTATTGCTGGCCAATCAGTGAGAGCTGGAGTGATTTGGGTTTAAGGCATAATAAAGTAGCTCCATTTGAATTCTAATTGGCTTCGGTTTTCCGTGCTGTATTTCAAGAAGTCATAAATGAAACTGCATGGGGCAAAAGAGTTAATTGTCTCGGTCTTTTTTTAATATTAGAATAAATAAGTAGGAAAGAGACAAAAATCTATCTCACAAACCCTAAGATATCTTGCAAGGTGTCAGCAATCAAAATGTATGTTCCTTTGGGCAGAACACCCACAGGTAAGGGTATGATTCCCTATGTAGAGAGAAGGAGAGAATGGAGAGGAGGGAAGGAAGGAAGGCAGGTAGGAAAGAAGGAAAGAAGAAAGAAGGAGGGCAGCATTGCCCAACTGGAACTGGCCAGCTGAGTCCCCAGTGGACCCAGTAGGTATGATGGAAAGATTTCTTCCAGTGACATTTAGCAGCATAAGTGTTGGAACAAAGTAGATTAATGGTATGTGGTTATCAGAGTATGAAAAATGGTAGGAACAAGGGGAAATATTTATACAGTTCAGATACATAGTCAGACTGGATAAACGCAGGGTCAAGGCTATGAAAGGAGGAAAGTGAGGCTAGAGCAGGAGTATTGGAAGGGGAAAATAGGACTAGACGGCAGAAGAACTAGAGATCATGGTGAATAAAAAATAGGCTTCGGAGGAGTGAGGTCTATGATAAATGGAAGCACAAGAAATTATAATCAGGACAATTTCAGAGTGATAGATTATGGAGCTGATACAATTATGGGTGATGGTGAGATCTAAGTAACTGTTGCTGGTGGCTAATGTAGAGAGAGCATCTGGGTCTTAGGAACTGAAGAGCCTAATATACAGGGAGGCCAGGGTATTCAAAGGAACACCAATTAGAATACTAAAGCCCCTAAGTAGGAGGGCAGAGATAGGAGCAGAGAGGGAGATTGTAAATCAAGTATTGAAGTTTTTGAGAAAAGAACAACAACCAAAAAGACCTAAAGACACCTACTCTCTGCTTCCAGTCTTTTCTTTCTCAAATCTGTCCTACACCAGCTGTCAAAGAAATCTTCCTAAAGCCCAGTCTGACCATGTCACTTCCTTGCTTTCAGAGGTTCCCCTTTGTCTATAAGATAATATGTAAACTCCTGACCTTGACATTTAAATCCCGCTTACAACCTGGCTCTCACCTCTCCAGACCCTTTTTGCTATTCTCTTTTAACAAAATTTCCGTTCCATTTACATGGCCATTTCCTGGATTCAATAAGCTCTTTGTTGTATATCATCCCTCCTCATGATTATGAATAGAATCTCCATATAGAACAGTGAGAAATAGTGGAGGAGAAAACATATTTGAAAAGGATTACTGAGAGACCAAATTAAGCAAAGTCATTCTGAGGACATTTAAGGATAAAACTGGAAGGACAACAAATATATGAAAAATAGATTTGTATCAGTAAAGATTTTTATAACAAACTCTCTTCATCAGAGACAGTGAGGCACGATATTTGGATTCTAACTGCACAATCCCTAAGGTGCCACATGAGGAAGAAATAGTACTAAGGAAAACAAAGATGGGGAAAGTGGTAAGACTAGAAACCTAGGAAATGCCTATGTTGGAAGTGACATAATTTTGAGGGCAGTAAGAGGCTAGTTCTCATGGTATATGAAAAAGAGGAGACTACCAAAGCTTGGGAAATATATACCAACCTTTCATTACCAAAAAAAAAATGACTGAGAAAATGTTTATAACTACTGACCCACATGCCTATTTTTTTCCTATATCTGCAAAATGTTTATGGAAATAATTCACATGTGCCCTGTGGGCATTTTTTACAAAGCTAGGAGAAGAGAACAGGTAGGCTTTCATTAATGATATCCTACAGTTGACCACATCATTACAATTACCAGTTGCTAAAAGTAATAAAGAATATAAGGTCTCACTATTTATTGTTTATTAAAAAAACATAACAACCAAGTATTTGATTCAGTAGAGAAAATATCAGATTTACAAATTTTCTCTTTAGGGTGTCCCTACAGTCTGGACACATAGGAAATCTCATTAACATCTCATGTTTCACTGAAGACTCTGTGTTGTTCCGCAATGAAGCTTTGTTTTATGTGAATGGTGAGGTTAACAGACAGAATATTTGATACTGGTCGCAAAGCAATCCGCATTGGGTGGACCATTCCAAACAGCAAGGTGCACCAAAAACTATGGTGTGGTGTGGTTTGTGGAAAGCTCATGTGTTGGGGCCATTTTTCTTCGATGAACATGTAACTGGTGAGACTTATCTCACTGTGTTGAGAGACCAGTTAATGCCCCAACTTGAAAGGCTAGGTGAAGGACTTCCTGAGTGGTCCCAATAGGATGGCGCCCCTGCCCATTTTGCCACGGTGTTAAGAAACTGGTTGAATGACAATTTCCCTAACTGGATTGGAAGATGTGGTCATGTGGAGTGGTCTCCTTGTTCACCAGACCTTAGCCCACTTGACTTCTTTTTCTGGGGTATGCTGAAGAAGATGGTGTACTCAATGAAAATCAAAATCACAGATGCAACATACTTGATTGAACGCATAAAGAGTAAATGTGCTAAAATTGATGGCAATGTAGAGTTATTGCATCGAGTTCATGTGAATCTTGCAAAGTGCATCAACCTTTGCATCACAAAGGATGGAAATCATATTGAAGATGTTATTTGTTAATATTCCAATTAAATAAAATGCCATTGAAAATTTCATTCACTTCATTTCTTGAAAATATGCATTTTTGCCTATGTGTCCAGACTTTAGGAATGCCCTGTAATAAGCTGTCTCCCATACATGTCAAAATCATACAAATTCTTTAAAATATATGTAACAAAATGGATATTTTTTGTTCTAATGATCCTCTGGTTGGTAAAATGAATAGAGGCATAAAACAATGAGACATTCTCAATAAGGGCTACTGCTAATGACATAGCAATATAATATAAAATAATATCATAATAGCTGTCTAGCATTGATGCCAAAAGGAGGAAGGATTCCCCATGGATGGCAAAGTTTTTTAGATACTCTCATTTCTGAATGACATTGTGCTGTTGCATCTATGAACCACCGTTAATAGCCTCTCTTACAAAAACTATAGAAACTGTTACTGTCTCTTTAAGACACTTTGGAATCTTGAATAATAACAGTTTAATTGCTATTTTTCCTAAGGAGTCAGTAGGGAGAGTCTGAGTATTAACCTTGGCCTACAAGGAATCTGGGGGAGATAGAGAATTTTAAACATTAATTTGAATAAAAAAGAAAGAAGAAAATCAAATTACCAGTCTCAAAAATGAAAAGGGGGAATGCACAACCAGTGAAGATGAACTTAAAGAAGCAATTATTAGGAGTTATTTTGTGCAATTATATGCCAATAAAACTGACAATCTAAGTGGAGTGGGCGAATATGTACAAAAATATAAATTGCCCAGGGTAATAGAAGAGGAAATAGAGTACTTTATTAACCCTATCTTAGAAAAAGAAATTGAGCAAGCCATAAATGAGCTCCCTAAGGAAAAAATCCTTGAGACAAGATGAATTTAGAAGTGAATCCTACCAAACATTTTAGGAGCAATTAATCCCAATACTATACAAACTATTGAAGAAATAGATAAAGTAGTCCTTCCAAATTCCTTTTATGACACAAATATGGTTTTGATACTTAAACCAAGGAGGGCAGAAACAGAGAAATAAAATTATAGACCAATTTACCTAATGAATATTTATGCAAAAAATTAAATAAAATATTAGCACAGATGTTGTAGCAATATATGACAAAGATCATACACTATGTTGTATCAGTAAGGCAATAAACACAACATCAACGATAATCGTGAATATGCCCATGTAATCCTGTATCACAAAGTATAAGAGACTCTCCATGAAGAAGGTAGAAGAAGTATAACATTTATTCAGACAGCAGAGAACCATATCCCATAACCAAATGCTCCCCAGCCAGTTAGCCCACTTTATCATAACAGCAAGGAACTTAAAACATGATATCACAACATGGAGCCTTACTATCCCCAAATCTCTCCAACCCGCTGTTAGGGTCTTCTCCAAAACAAACTCACAGTACAGCTAAGTCAGCCTGTTTAGCTCTATCACAATGGCAGCATTATTGAAGTTAAGGGAGTTATAGGAAGAAATACACAGCAAAACTATACTAGTGGGGGACTGCCACCTCCCCCTCTCTGAATTTGATAAATCTAACCTCAAAATAAACAAGAAAGAAATTAAGGCGGCAAATAGAATTTTAGAAAAGGCAGATATGATAGACTTCTGGAGAAAACCGAATGGGGATAAAAAAATAATATACTTTTTTCTCAGTGGTACATGGCACATACTCAAAAATTGACCATGTACTAGGGAAATGTGGAGTCACTGCATTGAGTTCACATGAATCTTGCAAAGCGCATCAACCTGTGCATCACAAATGATGGAAATCATATTGAATATATTATTTGTTAATATTCCAATTAAATAAAACGTTGTTGAAAATTTATTCATTCCATTTCTTGAAAATATGCATTTTTGCCTACGTGTCCATACTTTAGGAACACCCTGTACAAGAATATTTATAGCAAATCTTTTTGTGGTGGCAAAGAATTGGAAATCATGGGGATGCCCATCAATTGGGGCATGGCTAAACAAATTGTGGTATATGAGTATAACAAAATACTATTGTGCTATAAGAAATGAGGAGCAGATGGGCTTCATTACAAGCTGGAATGATTTATATGAACTGATGCTGAGTGAGGGGAGTATACATGATTGCAGATACACGGTATCTGTAAGGACTAACTTTGATAAACTTGACTCCTCTAATCAATGCAAGGTTCAAAGACAGCCCCAAAAGACTCATGATGGAAAAAGCTATGCACATCCAGAGAAAGAATTATGGAATCTGAATGCAGATGGAGGCAAACTATTTGCTCTCTCTTTTTTTTTCTTTTTCCTTCTTTTTTGGTTTCATTTCTCCATTCTCATGATTCATTGCATTAGTTATAATTCTTCTTTACAACTGGACTAATATGTAAATAAGTTCAATGTGAAGGTAAATATAGAACCTACATTGGATTACATGCCGTCTTGGTGGGGAGGGGGAAGGAGAGGGAGGGAGAGAAATTTTGGAACCCAAAAACCTGTGGAACTGAATGTTAGAAACTAAAAATAAAAATAATTTTTAAAATGCAAAACAAAAAAGGGGGGAACAGAAATGATAAACAGGATGATTTCAGAAAACCTGAGAAGTCTTATATGAACTGAAGCAAAGTGAAATGAACAGAGCCAGAAGAACATTGTACATAGTTACAGCAATATTGTAATGATGACCAACTGGGAAAGACTTAGCAACTTTGATCAAAACAATTCTAAAGGACCCGAACTGATAAACTCTTAGTTCAGATTGAAGCATGCTTTTTCCTCTTTATTTTTCTTCTTTTCCACAAGTATAACCAATATCATACTGCTTTCCTTCTCAAGGAGGGGAGAAGGGTGGGAGGGAGAGAGAGAATTTGGAACTCAAAAATTTTAAAAATGAATGCTAAGGGGCAGCTAGGTGGCACAGTGGATAGATAGAATACCAACCCTGGACTTAGAAGGACTTGAGTTCAAATTTGGCCTCAGATGCTTGACTCTTATTAGTTGTGTGACCCTGGGCAAGTCACTTAACCCTGTTTGCCTCACCAAAAAAAATGAATGCTAAAAATTTTTTAAATGTAATTGGGAAATATTTAAGGGCATAAATAAAAATATATTTTTTAAAAAGAGCTGAACAACAGAACTGTATGACCAGGTGGGCCAGTCATGTGACAAGATTAAGAGATAATGTTGGATAGCCCTTGATTGCCATTTGGATTGATAAAATTACGAAAGAACTAGAATAAGTCTCCAATTCAGGATTTATAGGAAGGCATGGACAAAAGTCACACAAGCTGAAAGGGAATGGATGAGTTTCACTCTACACTGCTGGAGAGATTACCCACATCAGTGAGATAACAGATCTATCAAAGTATTAAAGTTGTGTCCTTTTGAGTAAAATGTGAGCTACTTACGGGTGAGAGTTGTTTCATTCTTTTTTTTATATCATCAGAACCTAGTCTAGTGCCTTATACGTGATAAGTGCTAAATAACTATTTATTGAATTACATTTCATTGAGAGCTTGATTTACCTCCTGGCTTGACTTCTTCTATAGAATTTAAGGCCAATGGATATTAACTCTCCTTTCTTAGAACCCTTTGAAATATTCTTCTCCAAATCTAGAGTTTCTGCCAGATTTTGCCTGACCTTCCTTTTCGTTAGTGTAACAAACTCTAAGATAGGACATTCACTTCTCCTTCAGGGTCTCATCATTTCCACTCCGATCATACTTCCATCTTTGTTAGCTAGAATCAATTCCAGAATAGCAGTTTAAATTGTAATTTTCTCTCCTTTTTTGAGTAGTCAAGAAATAATTAGCTCTTCTGTTTTAGACAGAACGTCCTGGCAAATGTCTGGATAATCGAAGTCTCCCATTACTACTATATCATGCCTTCATCCTATGCTCGATACCTATTTGTGAACTCATGTATTTCCTCCTTCCAATCACAAAGTCTGAAGTCTTACCCCAATGACAACATAATTTGTGCTTTTTCTGTTAATCTTCACCCAAATGCTCTCCCTCCTCTTACATTCAGTCCAGTTCAATTCAGTAAATAGGAAAGATATTGATAAAGCAGAGAGGAACCAGAGAAGGGGCAACCAGGATAGTGAAGAGCATCAAATTCATGCTATAGGAGGATGCATAAAGAACCAGGAATATTTAGCTTAGAGAAGAAAAGATTGGGGGGCGGGGAAAGGATATGATAACTTTATTAACCTATTTGAAGTGCTGTTCCATGGAAGGTGAATTAGATTTGTTCTTCTTGTTCTTTCTCTCTCTCTCTCTCTCTCTCTCTCTCTCTCTCTCTCTCTCTCTCTCTCTCTCTTTCTCTCTCTCTCTCTGTCTCTCTCTCTCTCTGTCTCTCTCTCTCTCTGTCTCTCTCTCTCTCTCTCTCTCTGTCTCTCTCTCTCTCTCTCTCTCTCTCTCTCTCTCTCTCTCTCTCTCTCTCCCTTCCTCCTCTCCCTTCTTTCTCTCCCTCTCCTCCCTCTCTTTCTCCTTCCCTCTCTGCCTCTCCCCCCTCTTTGTCTCTCTGTAGACAGGTAGATAAATAGATAATGTAACTTCTCAGAGGGAAGTCACTAGCACTAAGGGAGTCAAGAAAAACTTCAAAGAACAGTATTTTCGCTGAGATTTAAAGGAAGACAGGGAAGTTAAGAAGCAGAGAGGAGGAAGGAGAACATTACAGTCTTGGGGCACAGCCAGGGAAAATGTACAGAATTAGGGGTGGTGGAGGAGCTTGTGTGAAGAATAGCAAAAGCATGGAAATTTTCTGTGGATTTCAATGAGCTGTCTTCCTCTTCTTCCTCATTATTACGTATGGTTATTATATTATTACATATAGGCATGGCTTCAATGATATAATTTAATCTCAGATGATAAAGAAATCTTCACTTCTATGCAAAAAGTTTATTTTTGACTGAAGCTTAAATTTCAAGTCCCTATTCTTTCTACGGGAAAAAGAACGGCCTTTGGAGGCTTTGTAAATTATATCCTCAAGTCTGTGATCACATTAAAAATGGCAATAGCACATCCATTCTGGCTCATTCTGCATCATTTTGCTGGTTTTGCATCCTTACATTCCTTGCTCCTATCTCAACCCATTTTCTATTTCTCACTCGATAGTCCCAAAGCACTTATGAAATCTTAATTAAAAAAATGGAAATAACATTTAGTAAATAAATACCTTCTAGATCTACTACTCTTTGACTTCCTTTGGGGCCAGTCCCATTTCTTTTTAGACCTTGAGCTCTTATTAATTTGGCTGAGGACAGCACCAGACTCTCACCCACCAAAATAAAAACATCTATCCCTAGAGATCTTGCCCAGTGTCCAGCAAGGCATGAGGCAAACTGTCAACTTTGGCTTTCCCAGAATGTGGAAAAATCTCTGTTGTGGAAATACTGTGCAATGCCATGACAACCGAACTGTGAATGCATCCCACACAGCTCTGAGAGGAGCAGATGCGTGCACTGTGTGGATGTGCTTTCCATACAAGTGTGGTCTCCAACAGACTAGAATCTACCTTATGTTAAAAAGAAAAGTAACCTCCTCTTTTCTTGAACGATGAATTGAATTCTTTTCATAGGAAAAGGGAGTTGGTGTTGCTCTCTCCACCCGTCTACTAAAAATATCTGAACAGCAAGAATAATTGCAATTGTTTCTTTCAGTTCAGTGTTTACATTTGGCTACATGAAATTTCCTCCCAGATTAGGTATAAGATTGCTTTCCTTCCCCATCTCTTTTCTGACATATTAGTAATAATAGCTGACATTTAAATAGCATTTTGGATCCTCTCAATAGTCCTATGAAGCAAGGCAGGAGACAAGCATTTATGAAGTCCTTACCATATGCTAGGCACTGCGCTTTACAAATACTGTGTCATTTGATCTTCACAACTTTGAGAGGTGGATATCATTATTCCCATTTCGCAGGAGAGGAAACTGAGACAAACAGAGGTTAAGTGACTTGTCCAGATATATCAATAACTCAATAATAACAATGTAGATGATAACTGTCAAGATGCCTGCGTGGTTCTGCCTCACAAAGTGTACGAGACTCTCCACATAGAAGGCAGAAGAAGTAAACCTTTTATTCAGACACCAGAGAACCATATCCCACAAGCCATTTATTCAGTCTATCACAGCAGTAAAACATTCAATGCACAATATCACAACATGGAGCCTTGCTATGCCAAAACCTCTCTGACCCCCGCTGGGGTCTTCCCCAGAACAAACTCACAGTACAGCTAAGTCAGTCTGTCCAGCTCTATCACAATGGCAGCCATTAGCAGCCATAACTGTGCTCGCTCGCTCGCTCTCTCTCTCTCTCTCTCTCTCTCTCTCCATTTCCTGTGACATAACTTCTTTTTCCTGTCAGGATGCTCCTCCTACCACATGTAACTTAGGCTTCCTGTGATGTAAGCAGGTCACATGGCTTATTAATGGGTGGGAAAGATCTTCAAATCTAAATTGCTATTACACCAGAGTCACGCAGTAAGTTGCTGGGTCCGTATCTGAACACAGGTCTTCCTGACTCCAAGTCCAGGGGTCTGCCTGCTGAAATACTAGCTACCTCTGTAATGTAGATGTTATTTTACAGATGAGGAAACTGAGGCAAATAGAATTGCCCATATTCACATAGCTAATAAATGTCAGAGGAAGAATTTAACTCAGGTTTTCTTGACTCCAAGCCTAGGACTCTATCAAATTTATCACACTGCCTCTCTTGATCACTGAGTGGTACTGTTATGTGCCAATTGTATGAGGTCCAGAGGAGTTTACTTACTTTATTGCTTGCTTTTGTATCCTTCTTTGCTCATCAACCTAGTTGCTATTTCTTACTCAATAGTCCCAAAGCACTTATGAAATCTTAATGAAATAGAGTTCAAGAAGAACATGACCTGATCTTGGACAAAACATTTTCTTGGTTCAAAAATGTGGAAGTATACCTCAGAGCTGCAGTGAAAATGGTGGTTTTCCTTGCACCAGTGCAGTAGGGGTGATTTGGTCTCCCATTCCTTGAGTTAATGTAATCACAAAAAGTAAAGGAGAAGAAAACAGAGGTAACTAGGTATTAATATGTTAATGACGTACAAAGATATAGATACTCTTGTTATCATTTTAGGAAATTTGAAAGACTTCTCTGATTAAATCAGAAAGGCAGATGGATATTGGTTGGGAATAGATTGGCCCCATTCCTGGAAGCCTTTAAAAAGCTATCAGTCAAGTCCTATGGGTCCTCTTCGGTCATCCTGGTGATTATCAGGCCATTAGACTCAGATGACTCTGGAGGAGAAAGTGAGGCTGGCGACCTTGCACAGTCCTCACTCAAACTCAATTGCAAGTCATGTCATCATTTCCTTGATGTCATGGTCCTCTTCGAGAATGAAGGACAAACACAACATACAAGTCAAGCCCTATATAAGCAGGGAATAACTCTATAGATTGTGACTCTTGCACTCCTACTAGATGGTAGCATAGGAAGGGAATTTTGTCTTACAGTCATGGCATCTAACAGCAGAGATTCATCTAGGAGGAGAAATGGCATTCAGCAGAGAGGCAGTCTATGAATTCAAGAGATTTAAAAGCATGGTAGAGATGCATCCAATAGGGATGCTGAGATACAACTCACTGCGGAGTAACATCTTTAGACAGAAAACTGCTTTAAGGAACACAACTTCTGGAAGGAGAGAAGAGAGCCAATAATGGATTCCAGAGAGAACGACTCCTGACAACAAGCTGTAGAGGTGCAGAGGGGAGCAGAACTAGGAGGCCCAGCTGGGTGACTTGCCCAGCAGAAATGCTGCACCCAGGGGAGAGCAGGCTGTGTACAATGGGAGAAGACGAGAAAGGACAGTGAAGAATGGCCAGAGAGAAGGCAGGTTGCTTTGGCCTTATGTGTTATCTCCATGCCTGCCTCCCCACCACTGTGCTCTAAGTTTATGCCTACTCTTCTCATCAATGCAGGGTATATTTGTGGGACTGTGCCCCTTTGTTTATAGAGTGATTGTTTTGTGGCTACTGTTCTTATTCTCCCATCTTGGCAAATGTTTTTGCATTGAGGTAAATAATAACAAAGAGCTAAAGTTTATAATGCACTTTGAGGTTTGCAAAGAAAACCTTATTGAAATAATACTAGCTCTCCCTCTATTTTCTTCTTCCCTACTTTCTGTGATTACATTAACTCAAGGGATGGGAGACCAAATCACCCTTACTACACTGGTGTAAACCACAATTTTCATGGCAACTCTCCCTGTCTAAGGTATATCTCCATGTTTTTGAACCAAGAAAATGTTTTGTCCAAGATCAGGTCATGCTCTTCTTGAACTGTATTTCATTAAGGTTTCATTATTCTAGACATTATCTCATTTGATTCTCACAACAGCTTGGTGAGATAGGTGCTATGATGGCCGCCATTTTAGAAATGAGGAAAGTGAGGCTGTCAGAAGTTAAGTGACGTACTCAAGGTAACTGCTAGTAAGTATCTGAGTCAGGATTTGAACTCAGGTCTTCCTCATTTCAAGTCCTGGAGGCTCATGTGCTATAATTTTGAGAGTTGAACCTATAGGTGTTATTTCCCAACTTGTAATCATGTGAGTGCCAGGTTGGGGAAATATCTTAGAGAAAGTGCTACACTTAGAACCAATGTCCTCAGGCCTTGCTCAGGTATACAGTATGCTGAACACAAAAAAGGCTAGTGACTGCTTAAATACCTAGAGAAAACAGTGTGTTGAACCCATTTTATAGGGGAGGGATTTGGGGTTTAAAGAAGTGATGCAATGTGTGCAATGTGATAGTCAGTGGCAAAGTCAAGAATGAAAGCTAGACCTGAGTCTTTGCCCCGGATTACATACACACACGGATGCACACATGTGATTACATAATTTATATATGATTAAGTCTCAATTATCTATGTAAAGATTACTGATATTGGGGCAGCTAGGTGGCACAGTGGATGGAGCATTGGTCCTGGAATCAGGAGTTCAAATCCAATCTCAGAAATTTACTAGTTTTGTGACCTTGGGCAAGTCACTTTTCCCTGATTGCCTCAAAATTTAAAAAAAAAACATTTCTGATATGCTATTTTAAAAGCAGAAATTTGGCTTCTTTCTCCATACTACATCTAAATCACTTTACCCCACCAAATTATTTTGTGTATATTCAGTAAATGCAAACTAATTTTAATATTAATACACTAATATTCTAGCTGAGGCAGAGAGAGAGACAGAGAGAGACAGAGAGAGAGAGAGAGGGACAGGGAGAGCGAGAATGAAAACGAGAGCGAGAGGAAGTCAGAGGAGACAGGTTCAAATTCTGTCTCTGACCCATACTGGCTGGGTGACCCTGGGCAAGTCACTTAACCTCTCATGATCCCAGGCAATTCTTTGAGACTCTCAGTTGCAGAGCTCATGCAGATCTGTAGAGATAGAGGAGATTTCCTCATCGGGAGTTCCCAATACCAACGAAATCACAGGTTTGGTTAAAAAAAAGTCAGCCCTCCCCGCAAACTACCCATTCATCTATCTTACTAGAGTTTAAGGAGTAAGATGTCGTGGTGAATAGAATGCTGGGCCTGAGTCAAGAAGTCTTGAGTTCACTTCTGACTTCAGACATTTGCTATGTGACCCTGGGCAAGTCACTTAACCTCCGTCAGCCTCAGTTTCACCAATGTTAAATGGTTATAAGAACACCTATCTCCAAGGGGTTGTCGTGAGGATCAAATGACATGATATCTGTAAAGCACTTAGCCCAGTGCCTGGTACATAGCAGGCATTTAATAAATGTTTCCTTTCTTTAAGGACTGTGGAATTCATTTTCGTGAACATCATAGTTAGAACATTGCAATGTGTGCTTTGAATACTATAGGCATTTAACATAGGTGTATATCTAAGCACAACCTAAAGTTTCAAAAATAAAATTGGGATTTTATGTATCATTTTAAAAGTTTCCATTTTTGAAATACAATTTAGTTGTTAATTTTTTAGAAATTATATTTAGTTTTTAGTTTCTTTAGCTTGATGAATAAAAGTAATGTCCTTTATACTCATCTATCCTTTTATTCTCTTATATATTGAATACTCTTGAGTATTCAGTAATTGTCTTTTAAAAATTTTCCCCTGGTGTACGCTAGTGAAATTTGATGTGTAATACCTTTCGGGCTTTATAGATACCTGTTAAATGGGATTTCTTGATTTGAATTAAGTATAAACTGAACCAAAGCAGAATTTAAAAATTAAAGCCTATTTGTGCTTTTAAAAAGTTCATGGTATATTCTAAAGCCCCCCAAAATGGTTCTTTGGATTATCTACTGTTTAAGATTATTTACGTTCCCTTCCCCCTTCCATTGGTATAGATGCCAATTCAGTGTTATCTGAATCCTTATCACTGGGGTAATCTCCACGTACCCTGTATGTCCCTCTGTCTGCTCCTCACTGCTGAGCAGAGCAAATTCTTTCAAGTCAAAATAGGGTGGGGAGCCTGGCTTCCCCCACTGCCAAGGGCCTTACTGAAACCAGCTGGAAGTAGAATCATTAGGCAAGAATACGGGAGGAAAGCAAATGAGATCTCTTGCCCCAAACTGGTTCGTACAGTGTGAGGAAGATGCATGAACTGCACCAGCCAGCATAGGAAAGAAATCCAGGAAAATCACCAGACCTGGCCCAGTTAAGAGTGCAGGCATTGCAAGAGTTAGGGCTGGAGTATTTAAATGGAAACACATTCTTAGCAAGTACATTTCAAACACATCCCTTCCTGTCCTCCCTTCCACCACATCCTCATGCCCAAGTCTTAGGTGGTAGGATACCAACGTTCTCCACTTATTTCTAGTTGGTTTTATTTATTTTTTTTTAGCAATTCGAAGCACCACCCTTCCTCTAGCTGCCATTCTCTTCCACCCAAGCGGTGCAAATACAGAAAATCACAATGGGATCCTACTCCAAGCTGAGATTTCCTAATCTATTTTTCTTTTCCAGTCCCCAAATCAAATGCTTATGCATGTTTTATGCTGAAATCTGAACATTTGTGAGACAAACCAGTCCTGCCTATCCCTAAAACTATGAAGCTCTTACTACATAAAGCACATTTAAAAAAAATACACAGGCAGCTCTGACATGTGTGGCTGATAAATGGCTTGCTGCCTCTGCCACCAGAGAGCAAATGGGGTAAGGACAGAAGAAGAAATTCAGCCTAGATCAGGGGCTGACCTGTTCTAATTAGGGTTGGATAGGAAGAGGTTAAAATGCTGTTCAAAAAAAAAGACTCAGGGCAGCTAGGTGGCACAGTGGATAGAGAATGGGTCCTGGAGTCAGGAGGACCTGAGTTCAAATCCAGCCCCAGACACTTGATACTTACTAGTTGCACGACCTTGGGCAAGTCACTTAACCCCAATTGCCTCACCAAAAAACAAGTTACAAAAATGAGACTCATTTGTGGATTCTAGAACAGCTAGAGAACAGTTCATCTGAAAAGGATCTGAAGATTCTAGTGGACAGCAAGTTCAGTGAATCAATGGTATCGTATGGCGGCTAAGGAAGTGAATGTGATCTTGAGCAGCAGTAAGAGAAGCACTTGTTGTTCTATAGTGCCTGACTCTTTGGGACCCCGTTGATCATACTGTCAATCAGGGTTTTCTTGGCAAAGATACTGGAGTGGTTTGCTATTTCTTTCTCCAATGGATTAAGGCAAACAGAGGTTAAGTGACTTGCCTAGCAAGTGTCTGAGGCAGGATTTGATCTCATGTCTTCCTGACTCCAGACTCAGCACTCTATCCACCGAGCCCCTAGCTGCCTCTATGTGAGGCACAGGGTCCAGCAATAAGGAGGTGATAGTCCCGATGTATTGTGCTCTGGCCAGAACACATCTGAAGTATTACACATAAGAAAGTAATCCTGGGTATCACACTTTAAGAAGGAAAAGAATAAGCTAGAGAACGTATAGAGGAGGACATTCAGATGACAAAGGTCCTGGTGTTTGTGTCACACGAGGATCAATTGATGGAACTTAATAAGTTTCATTTGGGATAGAAAAAAATGGCAAACGGTTTCCAAGTATTTGAAGAGCTATGGTATGGAAGAAGGATTAGATTTATCTTGTTTAAGTCCTAAAGGGAAGAAGTTGAGCAATGGATGTTAGGATTATACAACAGCAATTGGCTACCTCGGTGTGAATGGGATTTGGATGGAAGACAACGGGGGACACAGTTCCAGGCAGACGGAATCACTTGAGCTAAGAGAGAAGGCAGGAATCTTTCACCCCCACCCCTGCTTGCTACCAAATTGTCAATGTCTTGAGGGCAGGGGCAACACCTTCCACAAAGACGCTTGATAAAAGTTAGTTGAATTGAGCTTGATAAACATACAAGCTGAGTTTATTGGACAGTGACCAGACCAACTTGGCTCAAACAAACTCTTAAGTAGCAACAAATAGTTGGAATAATTTTTTTGGGGGGGGCTCCTGGTGGATGAATGTGACAGAAATATACTGTGTGCTGGCTCAATCCCATTTTCTGGGAAGAGATTACAGATAAATTAAATCCAAAGATAAATGATGAAGTTGGAAATACTTTTAGAATAGTCTCTTTAAAGTAAATCTGGGACTTTATAATTGTAATGATCTGAGAATAAAAACTGACTTTAGGTTCCTTTTGTCTAATCTTTTCCCTTCATATAAAGTCTTGATTACAAAACAAAAACAAAAACAAACCCCATCAAAACAGCAACAACAACAAAAAAATCTTACCTTCAAAATTTTCCCAATGAGTTGTAACACATCCTTGGTCATTTCCTCTAAGATGAAGCTTTTCAACTTTTTTGCACGTGACTCTGACTCCCTTGGCAGTCTCATGAAGGCTATGGATCCCTTCTTACAACAGTGTTTTTAAATGCGTAAAATATAATATATAAGATTACCAAGAAGGCTTTTTTCAATAGTCCAAGAGATGATGAGATCTTAAGCTATGGTGGCGGCAGGGTGAGTGGAGTGAAGAGGGTTCATGCAAGGGACATTATGGGGACAGAAATGACGAGATTTAGCAAACTGATTAGAGATGTGAGGTCGGTTAAAGTAAGGAACTGAGGGTGAAACTGAGGTAGCAAATCTGGGAGACTGGAATGATGGTGGTACCATTGACAGGAACAAAGAAGCTTAGAAGTTTTGGGGAAACCATGAGTTTTATTTTAGACATGTTGAGTTTGCAATGCCTACAGGATATCCAGTTCAAAATATTTAGTAAGCGGTTGGCAAAGTGAGGCTGAAACTGAAGAGAGAGACATCTTTTGTTCTTCACTCTTAACTATACGCCATATCCAATTAGTTGCCAAGTCATGCCAGGTCTACTTTAACAACATCTCTCCCATTTGTCTATTCACAACACAATAATCCTAGCCCAGACCCTAATGTCCACTTAACTGGACTGTTACAACTGCCTCCTAATTGGTATTCTTGCATATAACCTCATCCTCTCTCCAATCCATCTTCTACATGGGTGGCAAACTGATCATTTTGTATCAAAGATCTCATCATTACTATTCTCTAGCTCAAAGGCCTTCAATGGCTCCCTATTGTCTCTAAGATCAAATATTCACTCCTTATCTTGGACTCCTGCATGATCTGGTTCTAATCTTTCTTTGTTTTAAAAAATAATTAATTTTTAGTTTTCAACATTCATTTCCACAAACTTTTGAGTCCCTCCCCTCTCCCCTCCCCAAGAAAGCATGCAATCTGATATAGGTTCTACATATACATTCATATTAAACATACTGTAACATTAGTCATGTTATAAAGAAGAATTAGAACCAATGGGATGAACCATAAGAAAGAAGAAACAAAATAAAACAAAATCAAAAACAGAGAGAGAACAAATAATATGGTTCAATTTGCATTCAGACTCCATAGTTCTTTCTTTGGATATAGATAGCACTTTCCTTCATGAGTCTTTCAGAATTGTCTTAGAACCTTGCATTGCTGAGAAGAGCTAAGTCTGTCAAAGTTAGTCATTGCACAATGTGGCTCTTACTGTGTACAGTGTTCTCCTGGTTCTGCTTAGTTCACTCAGCATCTCATATTAGTCTTTCCAAGTTTTTCTGAAGTCTGCCTGCTCATCATTCTTATGGAGCAATGGTATTCCATTGCATTCATATACCAAAACTTGTTTAGTCATTCCCCAATTGATGGGCATCCTCTCAATTTCCAATTCTTTGCCACCACAAAAAGAGCTGCTATAAATACTTTCCTATGGCTCTAACCTTTCTAACTGTATCTGATGTCATCTCCCTTTGGTCACCCTATATTCCAGACAATGCTGTCATCTATTGTCAGTATAACATCCCCCACCTCCATGCACAAGTACGCATTAGCCCCCACATCTGGAATGTACTCCCTTTAAATCTCCACTTCTTAGAGCCTTATCTTCCTTCAGGCTCAGCTTAGAGATCTCCTTTCCGAAGCTTTTCCAGATCCACTTAATTGTTAACATTCTCTCTCTCCTCCAATTACTTTGTATTTATTTATATGTGTACTTGTTCTATTCCCCCCCACCACAGAATGCAAGCTTCTAGAGGGCAAACTTTGTTTCATTTTCATTTTTGTATTCCCAGAGCCCAGCATGCTGCTTCACACATACTAAGTGCTTAATAAATGGTTTTTAAATCAAATTGAATTGAATACAGAAAATAAGTTTTTATATTACTCTCTCATAACCTTATGAGCTCACATAGATTTAACTATTATTTCTATGCAAATGACTCACAGATTGATCTACCATGTGTATATGCATATGTATGCATATAGGGTATGTGCATGTATGTGTGTCCAATCCCAGTCTCTCCTCTGAGCTTCAGTCCCAAATTACCAATTGAGTACTAGACATTTCAAACTGAATAACCTGAAGACATCTTAAATTCAACATGTCTGAAAAAGAACTCTGTATCTCTTCTCCAAACCCCCTTCCCAACCCCTGCCTTCTCCAGATTTCCAGAGGCATTGCTATCCTTTCAGTCTCCCGGATTCATAACTTCAGCATCATCTTTGACTTTTCACTTGTCCTCAAACCCATATATCCAAACAGTTGTTAAATCTTGCTGTTTCTACCGCTTCAACATCTCTTTTATCAGACCCATGCCCACTCATGTGGATGCCACCTTAGCTCATGCCTTATCACCTTTTGCTGAGACTATCACAAAGGCTTCCTAACTTGTCTCTACCTCAAGCTTCTCACCACTTACTCTTACCTCTCTCACTACGCACAGTTGCCCAAGTAATTTTCCTTACACACAGATCCATACATGTGACTCCCCCATTAATCAACTCCAGGAGCTTTCCATTCCCTCTAGGACAGAATAGAAACTTCTGTTTAGCTTTTAAAACCTTATACAACTTGGCCTCAAGCTATCTTTCCAGCTTCATTGCTATTTCTCCCCCTCCCACGCTCTTCAGTGAAGCCAAACTGTCCTTATCCATGTTCCCTCACAAATGCTGCTCTGTTTCCTATTTTCATGCCTTTGTGATGACTGTCCCACAGACCTGGAATGCACACCTTCCTTACCTTCACCCACAGAGTTGATCTATTCCTTTAAGATGCAGTTTCAGAACTATTTTCTGCATGAAGCCTTTCCTGATCTCCCCAACTACTATTGTCTTGCCTCCCAAACTATCTTGTATTTAACTATTTATTGATTTGCTTTATATTTATGTTGTGTGTGTATATGTATATATGTGTATATATAAATATATTTCAACATTAGTCATGTTGTGAAAGAAGAATCAGAACAGAAAGGAAAAACCACAAGAAAGAAAAAAACAGAGAGAGACAGAGAGAGACAGAGAGAAATAGAGAGAGAGAGAGAGAGAGAGAGAGAGAGAGAGAGAGAGAGAGAGAGAGATTGAGTCTTTTGGAATTATCTTAGGTCCTTGCATTGCTGAGAAGAGCTAAGTCTATCAAAGTTGGTCCTTGCACAATATTGCTGTTACTGTGTACAACGTTCTCCTGGTTCTACTCACTTCACTCAGCATTCATTCATATAAGTCTTTCCAGGTTTTTCTGAAGTCCACTTGCTTGCCATTTCTTCTGGAACAATAGTATTCCATTCCATTCATGTACCACAACTTGTTCAGCCATTCCCCAGTTGATGGGCCTCCCCTCAATCTCCAGTTCTTTGCCACCACAAAAAGAGCTGCTATAAATATTATTTTTGTACATGTGGCTCTTTTTCCCTTTTTTATGATCTCTTTGGGATACAAACCTAGTAATGGTATTGCTAGATCAAAGAGTATGCACAGTTTTATAGACCTTATAGTTCCAAATTTTTCTCCAGAACAGTTGGATCAGTTTGTGTTGTATATATTCATATGTACTTGTTATCTCCTCCATTAGAATGTAAGCTCCTAGTGAGTGTGGATTGTTTTATTCTTTGTACTCATATCCCCAGTGCCTAGCACAACACCAGGAACACAGCGGGCATTAAAAATAGTGATTAATAGATTGATGTAGTCCTTGTGCCTTTTCTCTAAACTCCTCCCCCACCCAACATTTTCTTTAAATGTAAAATGAAGGTGGGGTGGGGCGCTGTTAAAGTAGTAGATCTCTCCTGTTCCTTGCTGCTCTAAATCTAATGATCCTACAAGGTAATGTGACTCAAGTTTGGAAATTTGGCACCAGTAGCCTATAGGCTTAACTGAGTAGGGGAAGGCTGAAGTGAGTAAGACCTGGACAAAAGTCATGTTGGGGCCAGCCTCCTTAGAGAAACTATAGGCTAAGACCTTGACTACTACTCATGAAGACCTGAGTTCAAATCCAGCCTCAGATGCTTATTAGCTGTGTTACCCTGGGCAAGTCACTTAACCTCTATTTGCCTCACTTTCCTTAACCATAACCTGGGGGTAACAATAGCTCCAACCTTGTAGGATTGTTGGGAGAATCAAATGACATAATATTTGTAAAAAGTGCTTGGCACTATGTTTGGTACAAAATAGGTACCATATGAATGCATATTCCCTTCCCCTTACTTGGACAGGTTTGGAGAAATAGCAAGCACTTGGGTTTGGTTCCCAAAGTTCTTTCCTCCCCAATTACTCTAGCACTTATAGTACTGTCCCAGTAATGAAGGAAGGGCCATTCTCCTAAGGAGTTGAAGCACCCTCCTATCACCCTGTCCCCACTGCCATCTGACTGCCCATGGTCTATAAGGAATGATGAGGAGAGGGCACCAAATGCCAATGAAATGTAATATATGATAATGAATGCTTTCCTGGGGTCAGGACCGGGAGAAGAAACAGGAGGTCTTTGTGACATTCTGAATCTAGAAAGAATTGTGTTATGGAATACTTTGGTTAAAGCAGTCACTTTCCCCATGTGAAGGAATAGGGCTTGCCAAATGATGAAGCAGGCTTCAGAATAATACCTTAGCTGGTCCGGTTATTTTCAAGATGGTCTAAAATTGGGTAGCGCTAATAACATATACAACTTTTAAAAAATACATACACAGCTGCTGGGGAAGGTTAGAGAGGGAACAGTTGAACTGGGCAGAGCTGAAGGGGCTGAGGGAGACCAGGAACGGGATGGGAAGGGACATTGCTATCAGGTCACACACACACACACACACACACACACACACACACACACATATACATACACACACACATGTTTGTATACATGTATGTATGTGTCTCCTGGTGGATAAACACATACATATATACATATATATACACATACATGCATGCATACATATATGTAGTCCTGTCCTGAACATATCTGAATGATGATACTTTCTCACAACATGTCATTATGCCAATATTAAGGGAAGCAGACTGACCTCTGGGTGGTCTAATCAATTTTCTTACCATCCTATCCAGTAACCGAGACAGACCATTTATGTTTTCTTTCTTAATTTCAGTGTTCTGTCTCATCCCTGCCACCTCACCCCCTACTAGGCATAGGGTGCCTTGGACACATTATCTTACAGATCCCCTCCAGCCCCCAAAATACAAACTCTGTACAATGTAGAGGTGACCCTAGATTCTTAAAGGTGAAACTAGTGTTCCACAAGCCTTGGAAGCTCCTACCAAGCTGAAAGTATAGACTTCAAGCATGGGCTCAAGAGCAGATGTCATTCCTATTGCCCTTTTGCCACCGAAGGGTTGACTACTCAGTGGTGAATAGTTTGGTTTCAGGATCTTGTGTTGAGGGTGGAGGGGCTGCAATCCACATTGGTGGAGAGAACACCCACACTGATAAAGTCACTGAGATTAAGAAGTATCAAAGTAGATTTGACAAGACTAATAAGAAACATAAGGAGGAAGGGGTTAAAGAGTCAAAGGTGGTGAAAGGGGGGAAAATGTAATGGGAAAGCATTTGATGAGAGGAAATTTGAAGTGTAGGAGAGGAACACTTTGGGGATAAGAAGTGGGATCCTGTTTCAGATGCAGACGGCAAAATGGAAAACAGAAAGAGGCTGGCTTGGGGAGAAGGGGACAAAGAGCAGTCAGAAGCGAGGAATGGAAGAAGCACAGAGCTGAAGGAAGAGTAGGAGGAAGGGAACAGAGGGCCTGATTTTCTCTGTGGTGAAGCCTGCCAAGACACCTACACATGGGATTGTATAATTCCTTGTGCCCGTCCTGTCCTGCATAATAGGAAAGAGCTGAAACATGACCACCATTCACAAAAAGCTAAATCAGATATTTCTTTAAGTGAATTTCATTGCATCCAGATGAGGACACAATAGTTAGGTGGTCCAGTGTATAGAGCGCTGGACTTGGAGTTAGGAAGACCTGAATTCAAATCTGGTTTCAGACAAGTACTAGCTATGCGATCTTGGTTAAATGATTTAGTTTCTGTCTGTCTCAGTTTCCTTATCTGTAAAGTGGGGGTAAGGGCAGCTAGATGGCACGGCGGATGGAGCACTGGGCTTGGAATCAGGAAGACTCATCTTCATGAGTTTAACCCAGCCTGAGACACTGACTGTGTGACTCTGGGTAAGTCACTTAACTCAGTTTTCTCATCTATAAAACGGGCTAAGGAAGGAAATGGCAAACCACTCCAGCATCTTTGCCAAGAAAACCCCAAATGGGGTCACAAAGTCAGACAGGACTGAAACAACTCAACAACAAAACAACAAAAAAGTGAGGGATGACAGTAAAATCTGCCTCCCAAGGTTGTTTTAAGGACAAAATGAAATAATTTCCGTAAAGCACTTTGTAAACCTTAAAATGCTAAATAAATGCTAGATATTATTAATATCATAATTAATTGTTATGAATCAATGTCCAGCATCACTGAGGGAATGTCTTTTCTGTTCTGGCTACTGTGAGAATTCAACAAAATATTCCAGAAGAAGCATTTTGGTGGAGTGGATAAAGAGCTACCTACCTTTAAAGCCAGGAGGGGCTGGGTTCAAGTCCTGCTTCTGACTCAAATAGGCTAAGAAATACTAGGCAAGTCTCAATGCTCTAGGCAATTCTAGTGTAAGTTGCAGAAAAGGTACCTACCTGCTTTGGTAGACAGTTTCCTCACTGGGTGTTCCCTATACCAATAAAATCACATGTAGAGTCCCTGTGTCCCCACACTTTAAAAAGTGTGAAGTTGATACTGCAATGCCGTTAAATATTGCAAAGGGATCTGAAGAATTATGTAACCATTTTTAAAAAGCATCTCTTTATTTACAGCAATAAAATTTCCAATGAAATGGTAAAAGCTACGAAAAATTTGAACAATCTTTAGAAGTGGATTTACCCGCACTGAGACAGATTGATTTCTCTTCCTTCTGTAATCAAGGCTGATTGATCATTGCCCATCCTTTGAAAAATCACTTCCTCTCTACTGTTAAAGACAGATATTAAGTCACAAAATCCCTTTACACACATTGTTTTCCTGGATGTAAACTGAGCTTTGCAGTTCAACGAGACCTCTCCAACCATTTTCCCATTCTAAAGGATTTTAAAAAAAAAAGTAAAAAAAGGGGTCTTCTGATGAGTTATTTCTAAGGAAATCTTGCCCTCTAGCTTTCAGTCTTCCAAATTGGGTGAGATGATGGGTCACACTTTTATTCGAGCCAATAAACTGTTGGACACCACCATCTAGTGGCTCGATGTCATAAAACAAGCCGAATAAGAAGAAACCAGAGAGTTACGAGAGAAATTATAATGAAATCTCTTTCCTATATGAAAAGGATGTTGATAGATAAGTTTTTCAATCAATAGTAGATTTCATGCTTGAATTATTTAAAATTTTGGTGACTTACACCATATTATCTACATTTTTTCACCGTCTGGTTAACTAAGAGGGAAACCGGAGTTTCCTGGTTGTTTATTAAAAACTATACTGTAGTCACAAATCCATAGAACGTTAGAGCTGGAAAGGTCCTATAAAGCACTTAGCCCCTCATTTTACAGGTAAAGGAACTGCGACTAAGAGAAGCTTCCTAATCTGATTTTGGGCAGCAAAAATAGCGTGTAGAATGAAGGAAGTGATTATACCTCTGTATTGGGCCCTGGCCAGGTTATTTCTGGTTGTTGTGTTTAGTTCTAGATCCCACATTTCGAGAAAGGAATTGAACAAAATAGAATGCATTCAGAGGAAGACAACCTGAAATGGGAAAGGTTTGAGAGTTTATTCTGAAAATGAGAAGGCTTGGATAGATGTATAGCAGCTGGCTTCATGTCTTTGAAGGGCTGGCACATGGGAGACAAATTAGACATGACTAGCAACCAAAGGCAAAACTAAGGGTATTGGGGAATGTTTCAGAGAAATAGATTTTGGTTAGATTTAAGAAACAACTTCCTAACAAAGGAATGCAATGGGTCATTTTAGGAGTCAGTGAAACCCCCATCACAGGAGGTAAAATGAAGAGTGCTTGACTACTTGTCTGGAATATTACAGGGGGCATAGCTGGTCAGGGACATCAGTTTGATGACATCTATAGGCCCTCTTAACTGTGAGATTCTGTGATGCTAGTGTGGAGAGGCTGAGATGTATTGGTGTGGGTGGGGTGAGGGGAATGGGACAAAGGTCAATTTTGTTGTTGTTCAGTCGTTTTCAGTTGTGTCTGACTCTTTGTGACACCATTTGGGGTTTTCTTTTTTCAAATATTTATTTATTTATTATTTATTATTTATAGCTTTTTTTGGAGGGGGGAAGGCAGGGCAATTGGGGTTAAGTGACTTGCCCAAGGTCACACAGCTAGTACACATGTCAAGTGTCTGAGGCCGGATTTGAACTCAGGTCCTCCTGACTCCAGGGCCAGTGCTCTATTCACTGTGCCACCTAGATGCCCCAATTTGGGGTTTTCTTGGCAAAGATAGTGGTTTGCCATTTCCTGCTTCAGCTCATTTTATAAAGGAGGAAACTGAGGCAAATGGGGTGACGTGACTTGCCCAGGGTCACACAGCTAGAAAGTGTCTGAGGCCAGATTTGAACTCAGGAAGATGAGTCTGACTGAGTCCAGGCCTGGCATTCTATCCCCTGCACCACCTAGCTGCCCCTACATTGAGCTTGTAGTCCACTAAAACCCCTGGATCCTCTTCAGAACAATTACTATCTATCTGTGTCTCCCCTGTGTTAGACTTGTCAAGTGGATTTTTTAAATCTAGTGCTCTAGCCTTCAAGACCCTTTCAGATCCTGACTCTGTCATCTAGTGTGTTAGCTCTCCATATCCTGCTATTGAATGCTACTGTAGGAAGTCACAAAGTATAGACTATGTGTTATTATTATTATCATTATTATTATTGTATCTGTGATGTCATTGATGTAGGGAACTCCTGGTGAGGAAATTCCCTCTATCAACATAGATCAGAAACTAGTCTGGAACTTATAGTCTCATTAGCTTGGGCTTTGGGGGCTGTAAATGACTTACCCGCAATGCCATAACCCAGTATAGAGTCTTGTGAGACTTGAACCTGGTCTGACTATGAGGTTGGTTCTCTCTGTACTACAGCATGCTGCACCCCTTGCTTAATTTGTTACCTAGTTCTATTGGACTCTTGCTTCTAAATGGCAATCCTATTATCCTTTTCTAATTGATTCTGTATCAGAGGTTATACAATGTCTACTCCAAATAGTCTCTTCTTCCCTTAAGCCCCCTCCATCATCCCTCACAGAAGGCTCCATCTCCTACTATTCATGAAGTACTTAGTACAGTGCCTAGCACATAGCAGCTACTATAGAAATGCTTTGTTGCTGTTGTCGTCGAGTCTTTTTCATTCATGTCTATCTCTTCGTGACCCCATCTGGAATTTTCTTGGCAAAGATATTGGAGCAGTTTGCCATTTCCTTCTCCAGCTCATTTTATAGATGAGAAAACTGAGGCAAACAAGGTTAATTGACTTGTCAGGGTCACATAGCTAGTAAGTGTCTGAGGCCAAATTTGAACTCAGGTCTTCCTGACTCCAGGCCTATCACTCCATTCACTGCACCACTTAGCTACCCTTAGAAATGCTGCTGCTGCTTAGCTTCCTCCTCCTCCTCCTCCTCCTCCTCCTCCTCCTCCTCCTCCTCCCCCTTCTCCCCTTCCTTCTTTTTCTCCTTTTCCTTCATCTCCTCATTCTCCTTCACTTCCTTCTTCTTCTCCTTCCAGGCAGTTGGAAAGTTAGGACTGGAGTTCCAGAAAGATATTGGGGCTGGACATGTAGATTTAGGAGCCATTTGGATAAAAATGATAATTGGATCCATGAAGTAATTCCCAAAGAACAATGTATAGAGAGTAAAGAAAAGCAAGTCCAGGACAGAGTCAAAGAGTTCACTTATAATACACACTAACTGATATATTATTACTTTCATCTCCTTAGCCCTCACTGCTATGCTTCACATTTACGCAAAGTCAGTCACAGTAATACCAATGACCCTTAAATACCAAACATTTACTTAATAAAGCAAAGGCAAGAATTATTATAACATTTGTTCATTAGAAGGCAAAAACAGGAAGAAAAAACAACATTTGCTTAGTAAGAGGCAAGAATAGGAATAATAAAAATAATACAAATAATAAAAATAAAACATCTCATCCATAAACATGAGTCACCCTCTGTGGGAAAGAGTGAGAGGTTCATGACTAAGGAAACTCAGATGCCTGGGGAAGGTGAGGACTCTGAACAGCAGTCCCTTTTGTCCTGGATCACTTTTGATAATCATCTGCAACACATACTATGGGTTGGTAAAAATTCTCTGCTAACTTTTCCTTTTCAGGTCCTCACAGATCCACTGCTAGGCAAATCTACTTTTCTGCTAGTCTTGGACCACTGAAGCAGTGACAAATTCTTTTAGCACACAGCCAGCCTTGACAGGTCCCAAGAAAGTGTTACTATA
Organism: Trichosurus vulpecula; assembly: GCF_011100635.1. Classification (NCBI taxonomy): domain Eukaryota; kingdom Metazoa; phylum Chordata; class Mammalia; order Diprotodontia; family Phalangeridae; genus Trichosurus; species Trichosurus vulpecula. The sequence continues at coordinate 174,647,309 of NC_050577.1, forward strand.
TTTCAGTAACTATCTTATCAGATCTGCTCTGGGGACTCAGGAATTTCTCATTCCCCAGTTGTGGATGGTGATAAGTCCATGAAGTCTTTCCCTAGCCAGGTCTTCAAATAGCAAGAGATTTGTATTGTTCAATAAGATCATGAGCAAAGGCAAGCCTCTTCACACAGCAAAGCAGATGCAAAACCTATTTTTTCCTTTATTTCTCTTTTTCAAACCAGAGAAGACAATAAAAGGCAACACAGACCACCCCACCCCAAGGTTCTCCCTCTCTCATGCTGTTTTTAGGTGTCTCTAGGAGCAATGAGCTCAGATAGGTCTCCATTGAGCAGCACGATTAAGCTCTCTTCCAATGAGGACTGAAAAATGGTCATGGGATTTAGTAGTTTAAAAAATTGGTAATATTTAAGAGAGAAGGTTCTGAAGAAGTCAGATATCAAGGCATTGATAAGTAAGTTGAAGTGGAAGTAACATGTATAAATGGGTTTTTCTTCTAATAGTATGACTGTGAGAGAAAGAGTTATAGGACAAAAGCTCAAAAGAATGACAGATTGGAATTTGTTGGGCATATTTAGAAAATTAACAATAATTTACCTTCTTTTAAAAAACTATGTACTTTTAGAAAGAGTGGAGGGACTTATTAGGAAATAAAACATGGTAGGATGTTTACATTTCAAGGAGATTAGAAAACCACCGATACAATACTTCATTAATGACTGCACAATTGACAGACTGAGTTACTTTCTGCAAGATAGTAGATTTTCCAATGTGGATTTCCTTTACTGACAAGGTAACTCTTTGAAATCTGAAGATGCCAGAGCTTTAAAGAAGTTGAGTGACATCACCTGTTACTGCTTCATTATACCATTTAGTTGGTGTATATTATTAAATGTACTTTATGTACAAAAAAGTCAGTGCCTAATTATTATGAAGCCACGAGTTTTGAGTTGTTATTTCTGAAAACATAAATTCCTTAACCAGGCATATAAGGTCTTCCATAAGTTAGGACTCCTACCTAAACTTTCAGCCTTAACTTCACTATGCTCTCCTTGGTGAACTCTTGTTCATCAATCAGTCAGTCAATAAACATTTATTAAGCACTTACTTATGAGCCAGGTACTGTGCTAAGCTCCAGGGATAGAAAGAAAAGCAAAAACCTGACCCCTTTCCTCAAAGAGCTCACATCATCATACATTCGAGCTATATGCTATGTAAGTGGAAGGCGCTGGTATTGGGAGAGAGGAGTGGGAGGACCAGGAAGGCCTCCTGCAGCAGGTGGGATTTGAATTGAGCCTTGGAGGAAAGAAGAAATCCAGGAAGTAGAGGAGAGCATTCCAGGCATGGAGGACAGCCAGTGCAAAAGTACGTTGTCTGGACGTGCAGTAGGAGTGCATGAGGAATAGTAATGTGGCCAATTTGCTGCACTTATAGTAAGTAAATAAGGAGGGGAGTAATGTGCAATAAGGGAGATTGGATCCAGGTTCTCAAGCCTAAAATTGCCTCTTTGCAATTGCCATCTATTTCTTCCAGTGGAGCCAAGAAGAACAAATCTTATCCCTTTCTCTTTAATTTCCCTTTAAATACTTGGAGTCAGCTTTTGTGTGCACCTAAATCTTCTCTCCTCCAGAGTAATCATTCCCAGTTCCTTCAAAAGATTCTCTTATGACGTGACCTTGAGGTCCTTCACCATAACAGCTCTCTTCTGGATAACCTCGTGGGGCAGGGAGGGGGAACCTGTGGCTTCAAGGTCACATGTGGCCCTCTAGGTCCTTGTGTGCAGCCTTTTGACTGAGTCCAAGTTTTATAGAACAAATCCTTTTATTAAGGGGATTTGTTCTGTGAAGTTTGGATTCCGTCAAAGGGCCACACTTAAGGACCCAGGGAGCCACACGTGGCCTTGAGGTCACAGGTTTCCCACCCCTGCTAGCCCTTTCTAAATCGTGACATCCGGAACACTCTGTTTGACTTTTTCTATTACTTAATCATTTTCTAATTTGTATAAGAGTTGATTATATACATCTTGTCCCACTACTGGACTAGAAAATTATCAAGGGCAGGAAATATTTTTCATCTTTATATTCTTAGTATTTTGCGTGGTATCCTCTATATGGTAGGCACTTAATGTTTATTGAGTTGAATTGGTGAATGGTTTACCAATGTCTTCCTATACTCAAGTAGTCCTGTTTGCAACCAGCAGCATGTTTTTACAAAACCCCTTGACATTAACTACCACTCTCTCCTGCTTTTTCTGGTCGGTGCCAAAGAAGTGATTCTTACAAAGCCAACCCTTCCCATCTTCATCAGCAGATTGCATCCACAATCACCCCTCCCCAACCCCTTGAGTCTTTGACTTCTCCCTATCAAGAAGCTCTTTCCCTACTGCCTTCAAACACATCCAAATGTCTACTATGTTTAAAAGGATTTCACTAGACTCTACAAACCCCTCAATCTATTGTGTTATATCTCTCCTGCATGGAACCCAGCTGTGTATTTCATGGGTCAGGATCTAGACAACTATCTATTCTCACTTAGTTTGAGTCACCCACCTCCTGTAACTTTTGGCCATTACTCTATTCCCAGCTCTAGCTCCCTGAAGCCTCTACACAACACGAGTGGACCGTGGTAGTTTCCATAGCTCTCCCAGCCCAAAGGGGCCTTTGCTCTGGGTCAGCAAGGTCACTGGCTTGGGGTCTGCTACCATCTCTCCCATATGTCTCACTATTGCCCCATTTTCCATCTCCTTGCTGTTACACCATTCCCTGTTCTGCCTTTGAAGGAATCCAATGTCTTAGTTTATCTACAGTCAGATCTGACTCTTAGAGCCTGAAGCTTCATGGAAAATGTAGTTCTGATGCAATATTCTCATGTTTGTCATACCGCACACTGAGAAGTGTAGGCTCACCTTCATCTAACCCCTGTTGCATTTATCCGGGAGAAAAGAAGATTTAGAGGGAACAGTGATTACTGTCTCCAAATATTTGAAGTATTGTCATGTGGAAAAAAGGTTTGAATTTCTGATTTGCCCTTGGGGACAGAACAAGGAGCAATGGAAGTTACAGAGAGGGAGATTTCACCTTAATATATAGAAAAACTTCTAAGAACTGGATCTCTCCCAAAATGGCTTAGTCTATTCCAAGAGGTAGTAACTATCATTGGAGACTTCAGAGAAAACTAGATGATCACTTGTATTCTGTGATACATTCTAATCATGAGTGGTGAAGGAGGGAGCTATAGAAGAAACCTGCCCATCTCGTCCTGTGCTCCCAGTACAGGATCGGCATCAGCAGAGACTTCTAACTAAGATAATAGAATCCTAGAGTTGGTAGGGACCTCAGATTTCATCTAGTCCAACCCCTGTCTCATGCACAAAGCCCCTCCGTAGTATAATACATAACATAATAGAGTATAGTTTAACATAACACCGTATAATACTAGCAACATTTCCTTAACACTTTAAGGTTTGCAAAGTGCTTTGTATCCGTGATCTCACGCGATCCTCACAACAATCCTGTGAAGGAAGTGCTATGATTTTTTCGTTTTTACAGACAAAGCTGAGGCTGAGAGAGATTAAATCACTTGCCCAGCATCACAAACTACTAGCTATCTGAGGCAGGATTGTACTCGTACCTTTCTAATTCCAAGCCCGTTCACTATTTTGCTTGACTACTTTCTGTGAAAATGAACTCACTACTCCCAAAGCACTCTATTCTATGTTTCGATAACTTCAACTCAATAAATTCATCCCTACGTTGAAGCAAAAATTGCCTCCCTACAATTTCTAACCATTGGTCTTTGGCAGCTACAAAGTTTGGTGGACAGAGCCCTGGACCTGAAATCAGGAAGACCTGAGTTCAAAAGCATCACACACTTACTACTCTGTTTACTCTGTTTGTCTCATTTTCTTCAACTGTAAAATGGAGGAAGTAACAGCCCTTACCCCAAAGGGTTGTTGTGAGGCTCAAATGAGATAATATTTATAAGGTACTTACTTAGTTTAATGTGCCTGGCACATAGTAGGAGCCCAAGAGACCCTCCCTCCCTCCTTCTTTCCTTCCTTCCTTCCTTCCTTCCTTCCTTCCTTCCTTCCTGTCCTTCCCCACAGCCGAGCAGGATCACTACACTCCATTTTCCACATGACACATTCAAATAGATGCTTATAGCTATCATGTTCCCCTTAAGTTTCATTTTCTTTCTGATGTTTGAGGTAGGGATACTTCAGTTTGTGATGGTAAAGATTGGGGAGATCAAGGCTTGGGTCTAAGTTTCTGGTCAGTGAATAGCTGCAAGTCTGATTTAATCAGCTCAATCAGCAAGAGGTCTTGAGTAAGAGGCGAAGAAAGGATGGATGAATAGCACCAGAGGGTTACTGACTGCCACCATGAGCTGACCACGGACCAGGCAGCATGAGCTTCAGGGACACCTCACATTGTTTTCCTTGTGGAAAATGACATGCTATATATTCCAGGATCATGAGGTTAGAGATACAGTAATTCAGAGAGATAAGATGACAAATAAAGAGGCAAAGAGTTAATGATGTGTTGCCTTGTTGAGCAGAGCTTGCCACGCCTCATTAGATTTAAAAGAGTTATCTGAGATAGGGTAATTATCAGAGACTGTAAAACTGTTGTATTAAAAGATAAAAAGCTAGTATCATAGAAAAATAATTAACTGCTTAATAGGGCAGTTACCAAGCAGAGCTGTCTGGAAATCAAAAGTCTGAAAAGCAGCCAAGATCACTGGGGTCTGGAGTGAGGCTGTTCAGAGGCTTGTGACCCTAAGGGTTATTGAGGATGTTAATCCATACCAAATGGCTCTGGGTCTGCTTGCAGTGGCAGGTTAAGGGGACCAATAAACCTCTCCTATAGAGTTGTGTTTATTAGGAGGGATTCTTTCCCACTGAGGCATTCTATAAAGTGGAAACACCACCAAGTAGTAATAGCATGGCCACAAATGCCATGAACTTACTGTGTTATTTGAGGCAATAATAATAATTATAGCTGACATTTATATCTGCTTTACGGGTTACCAAGCACTTACTTACATTATCTGGCCAACCTGTACCTTTGGAGAGTAGACTACATGATCGCTAAGGTCTAAATTCTATAATCCTATGATTTTAAGTCTTAATCAATGGACAAGCATTAATCAAGCACCTACTGTGTGTCAGTCACTGTGTCAAGCATTGGGAATACCGGTACAAAGAATGATACAATTCCTAATCTAAAGGAGCTTACATTCTTATAAGACAGACAACAAATACATTTACAATGTTTACGAGATAAATATAAATCCAATCACGATAAATATGTACGAAGTGGTTCAATACAAGGTAGTTAGAGACACTAGCAGTCGGGGTAATCAGGAAAGGCTTCATGGGGAAGGCGAGGCCTGAGTTTCATCTTAAAGGAATAGACAACTCTGTGAGATTGAGGGAGGAAGTTCATTCCATGCATGTAATATAGTCAATGCAAGGGCAAGAAGAAATCAGATGGATTGTCATGGGTGAGAAACAAGGAGAAGGCCAGTTTGGCTGTGTTGTAGAGTATGTAAGGGAGAGGAATGCCAAGGAGGCAGTAAAGATTGGTTGGGGCCAGGTGGCTTAGGGTTTAAAAGTTAAACAAGGGAGTTTATATTTTCTCTTAAAGGTAGTAGAAGCTATTGGAACTGAGTAGGAGAAATGACGTGGTCAGATCTGCACTTAAGAAAAATTGCTTTGTTAGCAGTGTGAACAACAGACCAGAAAGGGAAGAGACTTGAGATAGAGAAGTCAATTAGGAAACTGTTGCAATAATCTAGATAAGAGACAGTCAATTAGTCAGTCAACTAGCATTTATTAAGTGCTTACTATGTGCCAGGTGCTGTGCTAAAGGCTAGGAATGCAAATTGTTGTTTGTCCTTCTTTTCAAAGAGGACCAATGACATCATGATGGTGGGGTCAGGGTACAGTATGTTTGGCTGTGGTTGATCAGTCCAGTATGATTCTGGAAGTGTCTACTACAGGTTAGGTACAAGGACTCCATTAGAACATTTGGGACGGAGATGTTTCTGGATTTGAGCAGCTCATATTTCCTTTGTGCTAAAGTGTCTTGAACATCTAGGTTGAAAGGTTTACTAAGTAATTGGTAATATGGAACTGAAACTAAGATGGGAGCCAGGGGCTGGGTTTATAGATTTGCGAATTGTCTGCATAGAAATGATAGTTAAACCTATGGAATCTAATGAAGTTATGGAGAAAAAATATTGAAGGAGAGAAGAGGGCCCAGGACAGAAACTTGGGGGAACACTGAAAGTTAGGAAATATCAATGTATATGATGAACCAGCAGAGGAGACTGAGAAAGAACAATTAGAGAGGTAGGAGACAAACCAAGAGAGAGAGGAAGAAGAAGAAGACAAAGGAGAAGACGAAGACAAAGAAGGTGAAGACAAAGAAGAAGAAGACGAAGAAGAAGAGGAGGAGGAGGAGGGAGACAGAGAGAGACAGAGACAGCAATGGAGACAGAGATAGAGACACAGAGAGAGAGACCCAATCAGAAAGGAGAGAGTATTTAGGAGAAGGTGCTCAATAGTAACAAAAGCCACAGATGATAGTGGCCTTAGTGGGGACATAAAGACCTGAGACCTCTCTCCCCACTGAGGGCGTACAGCCTCCTCACTTGAACACAGCTATAAACAGGAAAGAGAAAGAGGTTTGCTTTGGCTGGTTAGGCCAGGGGTGGGGCATCTGTGCCTTCAAGGCCACATGTGGCCCTCTAGGTCCTCAAGTGCAGCCCTTTGACTCCAAACTTCACATAACAAATCCCCTTAATAAAAGGATTTGTTCTGTAAAACTTGGACTCCGTCAAAAGGCCACACCCAAAGACCTAGAAGGCCACATGTGGCCTCAAGGCTGTAGGTTCCCCACCCCTAGATTGGAGCCTTTTGAATGCACCCTTCTCTGTCTCTTCTCCACCTGGTTAATAGACCAGAACCAGTTGTAGAATGTCTTGCACATGCTCTAAAGTCCATGTGGGGATTGTATCAGCCACATGCACTGAGCATGCTCATATGGCCAGGGCTTGGCCAGTCCACCTTTATACTCTAATTCAGTGACAAGAGGATTCAGTGACTATAGGATCTAGTACTTAATAGATGCTCAATAAACACTACATTAAGTAAATTGATTTGAAATCTCTTGATGGACAATTGCTGCAAAATGTCAAAGATGGTCCCAAGGCTATAACAAATATTAACTCTATTTAGCTTTTGAAGTCTTTTGCAACCTGACCCCAACCTACCTTTCCCAATTTATTATGCATTCTTCCCCTTCCCACACTCTGTAGCCCAGCCAAATTGACTTGTTATTCCTCAAACATGACCCATCTCTGCATCTTTTCACTGATCATCTTTCATGCCTGGAATGCATTCCTACCTCGCCTCCACCTCCTAGAATCCCTTATTCCCTTAAAAATTCTGTTCAAGTGACACCTACTACTTGAAGAATTTCCTGTTCCCCCAGGGGCTAGTACCTTCTTCCACAAAAACATTTATCTTGCACTAATTTTGTACAGTTATTCCTTCCACAACACAACTTTTCCCATTGCAGTTTCAATGTATCTCAGATTGGCATAAAAAATTAAGTGGGAATTTTGGGGGAGTTTTGTGGAAGCCGCAGACAACACACAAAGGCCAGCAGATGATACAGAAAATGTTTAAAAACTCAGACATGCATAAAACAGATGTATAGTATTATATAATATCAACCAAATTTTACAATAAGGTACTGTCAACATTTGATAAAAGACAAAGAAAAAATTCAGACTTCTTTGGTATGAAGAGAGGGCCAAAAAATTTCACTTGGACTTTTCAGATCGTGGGGGGTGCCATGCCCCTAATCCTTGTGATGTGGAAGGGATAACTCTATATATGTTGTGTATATATGGGTGGGTATATAGGTGTTCTGTTTGGGCCATTTGGTTATGTCTAGATGTGGCTCACAGGGAGGCAAGAATAGGCATCTCTGGCATCTCCATCCACCTTTCTCCAAAGAAGACTTTGGTTCCTGTAAGGAGGGGAGGTTGGGGGCTAGAAGCTGGCCACTGTTCTTCTCAAAGAGAAGGGAACTGGACTAGAGTCATAGCTCTCTGCTGTCTTAAATATTGTTAGTATAGGGGAAGTAGTTTTAGGTTCAAATTAAACTCCTAATCATTATTCCTTAAAGGGAAAAGGAGGACCCCAAGCTATATAGCCAAGGCTTGACTTCCCACCGAATATCAGTTCCACAATGAACACACACAGCAACAGACCCATTTATCCAAGTTAAACAAAACTGAAGTCAGAGGAACTATACATTATAGAATATATAACAGACAATACACAGAGTAAATGAGCTCTCCCACTTGGAGAGAGATAATTCAGCTCAAGAGAGAGAGCCTCAGATCTTATCCCAGGGGAAATGCTCCAAAGTCTGTAGTGTAGCAAATATGATTGTTGTTGTCTGTCCTTCGTTCTCGAAGAAGACCATGACTTTGGGAAGGTGATGTCATGACTTGCAGTGAATTGGATTTAAGTGAGTCTGAGCTGTGCAAAGTCACCAGCCTCACTCTCTCTTCCAGAGCCATCTGGGTCCAGTGGCAAGATAAAGATCAGGATGGACTTAGGGACACTATTGAAGTTCTACATGTCACTTCTCCTTCCATGGACTTGATGCTGGATCGTGCATCTTTTCTCTTGACATTGGAAGCCAGAAGAGTCAGGAAAGAAGAAATCTCTTCTCTGTATTCTTTCCCACTCTCATCAACTCTGCCATTCATGCAAGTGGGGGTATTGAGTAATCAGTCCCCACCAGTGAGGATAGTATCCCATATAAATGGCCCTTTGAACTAATAATTTGAACATTTACAAGAGAAGGTTTCATGTCTTTCTTTCTTTTTTGGAGGGGGGAAGTCAGGGCAATTGGGGTTAAGTGACTTGCCCAGGGTCACACAGCTAGTAAGTGGGTCAAGTGGCTGAGTCTGGATTTGAACTCAGGTCCTCTTGACTCCAAGGCCAGTGCTCTACTCACTGCACCACCTAGCTACCCCAAGGGAAAGTTTCATCTCAATCATCACACAGAAATGACATATAATTTGTGTTCTAGTAATGGATAGAGCTCTGGTCTTAGAGTCATGTGGACCTGGAGTCCTTCCTCTGGTAGATACTGGCTGTGAGACCCTTGGCAAGCCATTTAATTTGTCAGTGTTCTAGGTAGCTCTCCAAGATGATAAGTTATAGAGTAGGTGCCAATCTACAGGTGGAGTGAGTTTATGTATCTGAGAGTTCCTTATACCAATGAAATCATCATCCCTATTCCAGTTTATGCTTATGCTGTCTCTACTCAATAGGATGTGAGCTCCCTGAAGGAGAGACTTTTGTTTCTGTCTCTGGATCCCCAGTAGCCATCATTTTGCCTGGCTCATTGCTGATGTTTAATGAAACCTTGTTGAGTGATTGATCAACACTGATCAACACAGGACACATAAAACTTGCCAGCTCCCTGAATTCCTTATATGTGTTTCAATTGGCAAAACTCTTTTTCTTCTTTATGATTCTTGTGTATTGCAAACTCCCAATTCCCACTTTGTGCTTCTCCAACAATTTTTAGGTGATCCTAATTTTGCCTTGCATGGAGTAGATGCTCCATAGATTCTCATTGTGCAAAGCTAATTCTTAAAGAGTTAACTGAGTTAACTCTTAAAGTCCTCTGGGTTAGGGACTCCTTTTTTTTTTTCAAGTGAGATCCCAATGGATCCGACCACTATCTACTAACAAATGGAAAAAACAAACAAACAAACCTGCATCATTAACAAAATAGGCTCTGCAAACTAATGCCTGGAGGTGACTGGGAAAATGATCCCTCTCCCACTTCTTTCTATAAAAGCCTACATGAAATAGGACAGACAAAATACAATACCTGCTCCAGTAGGCAAATCCTTTCATCTAGCTAAAGTTTTAAATCCTGCACATGGGCCCTTCAGACAGGAAACTGGAACATACAGGGTTAATATGCCCTCAAAATAAAAGAACTGTCTGGATGTTTATTTTGAAGGCATATTAACCCTGTATCCTCCAAGTACCTGTCTGAAGGGCCCTTGTATAGGATTTGGAACTCTCAGTGGATAAGAGAATTTACCTTTTGGAGCAGAATAATCTGCCTAGCCATGTCCATCTCATAAAATAGAAAAAGAAAGAAAACTGCCTTCAGTTTAATACTTCACATTTAATGGATTGGAAATAGCGGTTTTATAGACTAGAAGCACCGGGGCTTTAAAAAACGATCTTCATCCCTCATTTCACCTCTGTGAAGCAAGTAAAGGCAGGTGATATTCCCCAAATGGTAACACCACAAAAGATGATGAGCTGGAGGAAAAAGCTTTCTAGAGCCATTTCTGTGTGATGATTGAGATGAAACCTTCCTTTGTAAATGTTCAATAATTGACACAGTACACATATTTTCAAAATGGTAACCAACAGTATCATGGAGGAAACACCTTATTTCATTTGCTCACATGTGGGATGCAAAACATAAGCAAATAAGCAAATTTGTTTACTCATCATGTGTCTTATAGGAAATGAAATGAATAATCATAGCATTTTAGAGCTGACAAGAAGACCATAGAGATTATCAACTCTAGCTTATTTATCTTATAATTGGAGCAACTATGGGCCACAGTTAAACAGCTTGTTAGCAGCAGGCAGGGACTAGAACCCAGGCCTCTGGATTTCAAGTTGAGGATTACTCCCAGGAGTGGGGAACCTGCATCCTCAAGGCCACATGTGGCCTTCTAGGTCCTTAAGTGTGGCCCTTTGACTGAATTCAAACTTGTGAAGTTTGGATTCAGTCAAAGTTTGGATTCAGTCAAAGGGCCACACTTAAGGACCTAGAAGGCCACATGTGGCCTTGAGGATGCAGGTTCCCCCCTCCCACCCACTGGATCAAGACCAGATTAAAATTCAGAAGCCCTGAACTCTAGCTATTAGAAACCTAGGATCTCTCATTCTGTCTTCCTGCAAAATGAGACCACAAACACTGACCATTTAGGCACACCATAGCATTAACTAATTATTGCAATGTTTCAAAAAAGCTGGAATTTCATCCATGTGATTGCTCCCTTCATGGATATAGGTCATTACGCCCTTTATAATTTAGAGTATTTTGGTGAGTTGCTCTGGCAGAAAAATTCATCATCTTGTGTCTACTTGGTCAACATTTATTAAACACAGACATTGTGTCAGGCACATGATGAAGATACAAAGAAAGGCAAAAGCATGGCCCCTGCCCTCAAAGAGCACACAATCTAATGGTGGAGCCGACATGCGAATAATTATGTAGATACCTAGTAATATACAACATAAGTGGGAGTTAATCTCAAAAAAGAAAAAGGCACTTGAGGGAGAAAGAAGGGTGGGAGACTGAGACAAGGCTCTTGCATAAGGTGAGATTTGAGCTGAGTCCTGAAGGAAGCCAGGAATGCCAGGAGATGGAGGTGAGGAGGGAAAGCATTCTGCGCATGAGAATCAGCCAGTAAAAAGGCAAAAGTTTGGGAGTGGACTGTTGTATCCAAACTCATACTGTACCTTTCTGAACCTAGATATACATTCCATCAGTGGGATCATACTTGAAGTCTTGCTGGTTTGGGAGAATCTTCCGAAGACCACTTTCCTCTAACATGGAAAAAGAACACAGGGTCACCTCTGTACCATGGTAAGAAATCTGAGTAGGATTTTAATGCATTAAATAATTACAATAACTAAATATTGCAGGAGCAAACTGATACACAAACATGCGCAGTTCTTAAGGTGTGCCTGCATTTTCTGTTGGCAGCATCTAGTTGCAAAGCTTTCCAGAGCGACACAATCTTGGTTAATTTTAAAGACAAAGACAAAGGAAGCAGTATATTCACAAAAACTGGATTGCGCCTAATAGCCTAGGGCCATGGATCAGAAGGCAGTGGTTTGATATGGGTAGCTAGAAGGGAATCTCATTTTCTCTATTATACCAAACATTATTGAATGTTTTTTCAAGAGTTGTAATTACTCAAACAAGTACATAGACACATAAATGGAGGTGGCATTTTTGCGTAGGTTTGGGGGGGTGATGTAGGTTATGCAGACTATAAAGAAAAAGCTGTGCTCTCCCCGCTCTTTCCCCCCTAGAGCAAAGTATTCACTGATGCCTTAAGATGTAAAGTACTATTACTCAATCAATCAGTAAACATTTATTAAGTGCCTACTATGTGCCCTGTACTGTGCTACGTGCTGGAAGCACCACACTAAGTGTTGTTTCTCATGGGGAGACATATGAGTAGATGCAAAGTAAAGTAAGCAGAACAAAGAAAATAATATAAATGATGACTACAACAATGAAAGGGGAGAAGAAAAACAAAAAGGAAAAGAAACACAGTGTAATAATTATGACCCAAGTTGACGCTGAAAAAAAGATGAGAAAGTACACCTCCCTACCTTTGTGGACTAGGTGGTGCAGTGGATAGACTGCCTAGCCTAGAGTCAGAAAGACTCATCTTCCTGAGTTCAGATCTGACCTCAGATACCTACTAGCTGCTTGACCCTGGGCCAGTCACTTAGCCCTGTTTGCCCCAGTTTCCTCATCTGTAACAAAGAAGAAAATGCCAAACCACTCCAATATCTTGGCCAAGAACATCCCAAATGGGGTCATGAGGAGTTAAACATGACTGAAAATGACTGAACGATGACAACATTTGTACAGGAGCGGACTATAGGTGTGGAACACCCCATCAGATTGATCTGTTGACTAGTTAATTATCCTGAGCTATTTTTTCTACTTTGTTACAATGGGGTCTATATTTGGAAATGAAGACAATGTGAAAACAAAAAAAGTAATTTTTTTCAGGATTAGAGACTGTCAAAGATGGTGAAGTGAAGAAGAAGCTGTAGCAGCCAGCTCTTTGGATAGAGGAAGAACTAGACTGAGTGGTAACTGGGAAATGCAAAGAGAAACCACAGTGTGTAATTTTTCCAGCCCGTGTCAGCATAGGAAGGCAGCCAGAGGTCTGCACAGAGCCTTCAAGAATCAGGACTGGAACGGGACCATGGCTGTGTACCGGGATAAGGAATGGTTGCAGATCCAGCGAATATGTACTGAGGTTGTATAATAGTCAGTGAGCAAGAACAAAAGTTGTCTAGCTGCTGTGTTGCTATGGCCCCAGGACAAGATCTTAAATTCAGCCCACAGACTTGGGCTGGGTCTAGGAGATGAATCACCAAGTCAGGGAGTTTGAACCAAGGATGAGCCTGCTATTCTGTTACTCTGAACCTTCAGAGCCATCCACATAGATTACGGGGACTGTGGCCAACAACAGTCTACTGGAGCTCCAACCAGGGTCAAGCCTACACTTGGGTGGCCTAGTCCCAAACTGGAGTCCGGAGTCCACAAAGCTCAGACCAGGGAAGCAGTCATCAGACTTTGCCCTAAAACAGACTGTTTAGGGTGTATGGAAAGTTTTTAGATCTCTGGCCTGAGATGCCCCTGAGATCCTTGAAGAACACAGTATTTAATACCAAAACAAAGCAGGATTCCAGAAAACATGAAACAGGACTAAATAAGTCCTTGACATTTCCTCCAGAAGTGTGCAGTGCCTAGCTTTAACACAAAGTCACACTTTAGGAATTAAGGCCAGAAGAATAAACAAACAAAAAAGTAATTAATGATCAATAGCTATGATGAAGTCAGGGATGACTAAGATGCAAAACATGAAACAAAGAATAACTCTATAACACCTAAAAGCAAAGCCTCAGAAAGAAACATAGCACGGCCACAAAGTTAAATAAAATTCCTCGAAGAAAATAAGCAAGAATTTATATTTATTTATTTATTATTATATTATATTTATTACATTATTCTATATTTATATATAATTTATATATTTATATTATATTATATTTATATTATAAATGAAATAAGATTGTTAGAGAAAAGAATAAGAAAAGAAATGGGAGGCCTAAAAGATGGAACCAAATAGAAGTTAATGACTGTGAGACAATAGGAAATACTAAAAGCTGAAAGCCTAAAATATAGAGAAGAATATAAGTTACTTCATATCAAAAACAACTGACCTAAAAAACAGGTTAAGGGCAGGGGTGAAATCTAAGAATATTGAAGCCATGACTGAAAATAGAGCCTGGATACCATGTTTCAGAAAATCATAAAAGTTTTGCAGAACTATAATGAGAAGATGGGACTCATTGGATAAGACCCTAATATTGTGAAAGATCTGAGGCAAAAGGGAAAGGGGACAGCAGAGGATGAAATGGATCGATAGTGTTATTGAAGCAATGAACTGAGTTTGGACAGACTTCAGAGATAGTGGAGGATAGAAAGGTGTGGTGTGCTGTGGTCCATATGGCTATGAAGAGTTGGGTACAATGGAATGAATGAACAATAATAATAACAACAACAAAAGATGTACCATAGTGAAAAGGGAAAATAGAGAGAATCTACCAATCATCTCCTAAAAGAAAGCCTAAAATAAAAAGTCCTACTAATATTATAGCCAAAATCTAGAGCTTCCAGGTCAAAGGAAAAGGATCATATAAGATTTGAAAGCTACATCTATAAAGGAGCAGAATGCTAGAAATGTGATATTCTAAAAGGCAGAAGATGTAGGCTTGCCACCAAGAATAACTCACTCAGTCAAACTATGATCCTATTGGGGATAGTAGGGATGGACTTTTAATGAAATAGAGGATTTTCAAGCATTTCTGATGAAAATGACAGATCTGAGTAGAAACTTTGAATACCATCAAGAGAAATATAAAAGGCAAATATAAGCAAGCAATAAGAATAGACTAAAGGAAGATGAAGTATTTACACTCTGTTAGAAGAAGAAGCAAGTATCCCCTTAGAATTCTAGTGTTATCAAGAGTTGTAGAGGGAGTTTAATAAGACAAAGAGTCTGGAGTGGTTTTTATTATGTTTTGATGTTTAAAGAAGAAAGGAGAGAGAGGGGAAAGAGAACACACTAGAAAAAAAAGGGGGAGAAAGGTACTGGGAAACATCATATAATCAGAGCATGCAAGTATGCTATACAAGCAAGAAGGAAGGGGTGAGGGGAGTAGCCATTATTTTTGAATCTTACTTTCATTTGAACTAATCAAAGGAGGTAGAAGACATATATGCACACCCATATACACACACATATGAACACACATGCATATTCATACATAGTCTGATGTAGAAATATTCAACAGAGTTCAACAGAAAAAAATGATAGGGAACTAGAAGGGGGAAAGGGGGATAAAAAGGATAGGAAAGGAATTAGTTGTAGGCAAAACAAACTTCAGATGTGCAGGGTAGATCATGGGTAGGGGAAGAGTTAAATAGAAAGAAAGAAAGAGGTAAGCATCTGTCATTGGTATCTGGGTGAGGGGAAGAAAAGAGAAGCAAGACTCCTTCAGGCATGGACCACCAGGGCTGTGCTCGCTCCTCTCCCCAATCTTTTATCTGTAAAGAGAAGGCAGGAGACAAGAAGAAGAAGAAGAAGCACAAGAACAAGAAGAACAAGAAGAAGAAGAAGAAGAAGAAGAAGAAGAAGAAGAAGAAGAAGAGAATAGGATGGAAGGAAACATACAATTAACAATCCTAACTGTGAAAGTTAATGAGATAAACAGTCATAAAAAGGAAGAGGATAGCATTTTGACCTAGAGAGCAGAATTCAACAATATGCTATTTACAAGAAACAAACTTGAGAAAAAGATTCACTAAGAGCTAAAATTAAAACATCTGGAGCAAAATCTATTACTTGTCAGCTAACTCAAAAAAAATCAGAGGTAGCAGTCATGAGCACAGATAAGGCAAAAACATAAAATAGATTTCATTGAAAAAGAGATAACCTGGGAGACCACGTTATGTTTAAAGGCACTCTAGACATTGAACTCATATCAATACTTAACATTCATGCACTGCATGGCATAGGATCTAAATAATGAAAGGAAAAGTTAAATGAGTTACATGTAGAAATAGATAGTAAAATTGTAATGGTTTGGAATTTCATTGTACCACTTTCAGATCTAGATGAATCTAACCAAAAAAATGAACAAAAAAGAAATTTAAGACCTAAATAGAATTTTAGAAAAGTTAGGTCTCTGGTAATTACTGAGTGTGAATAGAAAAGAGTAATATATAGGATGTTACCCAAACTGATCCTTTATTGGGGCATACCTTCACAAACAAATGCAAAAAAAAATCAGAAATATTAAACACATCCTTTACTGTCCACAAGGCAATAAATTTTATCTTCAATAAATGACTGTTAAAGAAAGAATTAAAAATTAACTGGAAATTAAATGATTTGATCCTAAAGAATAATGAATCATAGAAATAATAGATAGGTGCAACAAAAATTTACAAGAACGAGATAATTTATAAAAATTTGGGGATGCATTTAAAATAGTCTTCAGGGAAAAATTTATCTTTTTGAACAATAAAATAGAGAAAGAACATATTAATTAATTGGGCATACAACTTAAAAAAGACTAAAAATCTACATTAAAAATTATGAAAATAGGAATTCTGAACATCAAAGAAGAGATGAACAGTATTGTAGGCAAGAAAAAGGTAAAGTAGAAGCAGCCTTTCTGGGAAAAATCCAGTAAGCCAATAGATAATTTGATTTTTTAAAAAAGAGGAAAACTAAATTACTTGTGTCAAAAATAAAAAAAAGATTTCACAACAAATGAAAAAGAAACAAAAGTATTTTGTACATTTTATAATTTTTGGAGTGGTATTTACCTTTTTTATTTTTGTTCCCTTGGCTGCTACTATTATTATATAGGAATCTGTTATTATTGTGGGTTTGTTTAGTATCCTTCAATCTTGTTGAAGCTATTGTCTCAATTAATATCTTTGATGATTCCCTAGGATTTTCTAAGTAAACCATCATGTACACTGCAAAGAGGTAATTTTATCTCTTCTTTTCCTATCATTATACCTTTTATTTCTTTCTCTTATTATTATTGTTAGAATTTCTAGAATTGTTATCAAATAATAGCAAGGAGAGTGGGCATCTTTACTTTCCTCCTGTTTGGGGGTGGAGAGAAAGAGCTTCTAGTTCATATGCTTTGCATATGATTCTTGTTTTTAGCTTTGGGGTAGATACTTTTTGTGAGATATTTTCTTTAAAGGTCCCCCATGCCTATACTATGTAGGGATTTTTTGTTTTGGAAAAGCATAAACAAGTGCTATATATTGTTAGTGGTTTGGGTTTTTTTGTATCTATTGAGATAATCATGTGGTTTAGGGGTATTTTTATTTGTAATATAATTAATTATGTTGATTGTTTTCCTCAAGTTAAATCTTCCCTGCACTCCTTCTATAAATCCAATATGATCATAGTGAATGATTTATGGAATGAATTGCTATAGTCTCTTTGATGGGATTTTATTTAAAAATTTTAAATTTATACTCATTAATGATATTGGCTTATTTTTAAAATATTCTTCAGTGGTTTAGGTGTTAGGACTTATTTGCCTTATAAAAGAAATCTGGTAAAGTGCTTTCTTTCTCTTACTTTTGAGAATTTATTGAGAAATTATTTTCAAGAATAACTTGTGAAGCACTGATAATAATTATTCTTTAAAAGCTTGATAGAATTCTCTTGGAACTCCATTGGGACCATGAGTTGTTTCTTTACAGGCAGTTATATTTCTTTTTCTGACATTGGATTATTCAAGACCTTTGTTTTGTCCAATTTATTAATGCATTTTGAAACTTTTAAAAAATTGAAAATAATGTATCTGTATTATGTATTACAATAATAAAATAGAAAATGATAATTTCTAGATTGACACTGCTTTTCGATGGGCTTGACATCTGTTTTCAAAACTACCATCACCTGTCAGTTATGTTTTTCTCTGCTGTTTTATCTGGTTGAGACTGTTAAGAAATATGTTGGTGCAGAGATATCCTGTCTGACTCCCTGTAGACAACAATATTGACTAAAAGTAAAGGCAAACAGTATCAGATAACCTACAAAAAACAGAGTTGAGAAATCATTACACTTTTATTATATTGATCCAGTTCCCAGCTACCTGGAGGGGGGGAAAATGACTTTATTCAAACGGGAAGTCTCTTTGGCTATTGCACTATAGATGAGGAAATGGTGCATTAATCTGCAAATTAGCGCCCAGAATGTCGTGTTGTACAATGAGGCTCTGCTAAGTACAGTGGTAACATGATTAACACAAAACAAAGAATTCTGGGAAACAAGAAAAGTGAACATTTAAGTTTCTTTACCTATAAAATGGGGAAGAATCATACCTGCCCAGCTTATCTCACAGCATTGTCCTGAAGACCAAGTTTAAAAAAAAATGGGAAGATTGCTGTATTTCAGGCCAGTACAATATACAGCCCTCCAAAGGATTTTGGGTGGCCCACAACAAATGCAGAGGACGTAAAAAGAAAGTAAAGATGTAACGAATGCTTTGTCCGTGTCTAGCTTAACCGGTCTTCTTCTGGTCACTATTGTGCCCTTCAAGTAACTTGGCAGGTGGGTTGCCACTGCACACTTTCTCCTGTTTGTAACGTGATCTAAGGCAACCAACCATAGTCAGTCTGTCTCTAAAAACCTATGTGTGGCCCGATGAAGTTTAGCCTATTTTAACTTTGGGGCCTACCTACTGCCAAGTTGCGGGTCTCCTGCATTTGGAAATCAGAGGAATTTGGTTTAAAATTCAGCTCTGATAATTACTACCTGTGTGACCTTTGACAACTCACTTAACTCCTGTGGCTGTCAGTTGCTTATTTTAGAAAATGGGGGCATTAGAGGAGGTAAAAATTCATTCCATCTGCACCCATCTCTGTGAGGCTGGATGATGAGGAAGGAGAAAAGTCTGGCTGCTGCTTTGAGGCGTGCAAGAAGGAGCAACGAGGATGTGGTCGTGGCAGAAGGTGTGGTGCATCAGGGTGGTGAGAGATAGAAGGGATGATGAGCCAAGACTGAAGATGTCAGGTTTCTCTTGGTCAAGGCTGCTAGCTGCAGTAGGAAGAGACTGGAGGTTCCTCATCAGAACAAAACAGAGGAGGTGCCTTGGCAGGACAGCCTGCCTGGTTCAGGACCTTCTGTCACTATGTACCCATGTCAGAGGAAGAGCCAAAATTCCTAGTTCCAAACCCTAGAAGTATGGGATTTCATTGGATGCCTGGTCCTCCTGTCTGTACCCAGCGAGGAGGGAACTGATGTATTGTCCTCTTTCCTTGTGGTGGGGGTGGTGGTGGAGGTGGAGGTTAAGGAGTGATTAAACAAATTCGAATTGTATTTTTTCCCATAACTACTAGGTTCAAAGCAGCTTGTATACTGTCTGGTGCTGCTATGGTCTGGTAGAGGCTTCAGAGGATCATCTAAATGGTAGATTATTTATGGGTTTTTTGGTTTGTTTGTTTTGGGCTAGAGAGCACCTGTAGTTTCGCTGGTGATGAGATGAAGAAACTTCTAGTACTAATGCAGATCAGTACAGCTCTGCAGTCTTCGGGGTGGGGGTATGGAGAGAGGAGACAGTAAGAGGTGAGGTGTGTTACCCAGGGTTACAGTTCAGTACTCATTAGCCAGTCAACTAGCATTAATTAAGTGTCTACTATATTCCAGACGCTGGAGATACAAAATAAACAAACGAATAAATGAAGGAATGAATGAATAAAAGGCAAAAGCCAGTCCCTGCTCTCAAGGAAAACAGAGTCTAATGGGGGAGACAAAATGCAAACAACAATGCAGAAACAAGATAAATTGGGGGTGATCTTGGATGGAAGGCACAAAGATTGAGGAGAATTGAGAAAGGTTTCTTGCAGAAGGTGAGTCTTTGGCTGAGACTTGAAGGAAGCCAGAAGGTCGAGATCAAGGAGAGTACTCCAGGCATGCAGGACAACCGATGAAAACTTGTGTGATGAACAGCAAGGAGGCCAATTTCAGAGGTGCAAATACGTCCCAGGTTTACTTAAGTCAGAGATCAGCTCTCTCTATCCATGACATTATACTGTCTCTCACAGATGTTTTATTATGTGTTTACTGTTTTATCTGTTTCTGTGCCAAGAGTAAATGCTATGCACAGTAAACATATTTGTGTACTTCTGTGGGAAGCAGCTCCTTTGTGCCAAGGTCTCATGACTAGAGTTCGCTAAATATATTGGGTTGAAGAAAAGGTGGGGTCTGAGAGTAAGTGGAGGTTCAAAGCCCAAGTTCTGATTGGGTGATGCCTTAATCTGGACAGAAGTAGACCTGACAGATACAATGTTGAACACTCTCTGAAAACCTGAGCTTATTTAAAACCTTCTTTCTTTTTAAAATTTATTTTATTTTAAATTTATGGAATAAAACAAGCATTTACATAACAGTATAATAAAAAAGATAATTACAACTCAAAATCTTATGGAAATGAATGTTAAAAACTAAAAATAGATAAATTATTAAAAAAGAAAAGAAATCAGCTTTACATGACTAATGTGAAAATATGTCTAATGTTAATGTATATGTAGAACGTATATCAGATTGCATGCCATCTTGGGGAGGGGGAGAAAATTTAAAATGCAAAAGCTTATGGAAGTGAATGTTGAAAACTAAAAATAAATTAATTAATTAAAAAAAAGAAAGGATGAGCAGGCAGACTTCAGAAAAACCTGGAAAGACTTATGTGAACTAATGCTGAGGGAGATGAGCAGAATCAGGGAACATTGTACACAGTAATAACTATATTGTTTCATGACTGACTTTGTAGACTTAGCTCTTCTCAGTAGTGCAAGATTCTAAGACAACCCCAAAAGACTCACGATGGAAAATGCTATTTACATCTAGAGAAAGAATTTTGGAGTCTGAATGCAGATGGAAAAAAGACTTGCTGTCTTTTTTTTGTTGTTGCTTTGTTTTGTTTCTTCTTTTGCATGGTTCCTCCCATTGGTTCTAATTCTTCTTTACAACATAACTAATGTGAAAATAGGTTTAATATGAATGTATCTGTAGAGCCTATATCAGATTGCATGCCATCCTGGGGAGGGGGGAGGAGAAGAAGGGGGAGGAAAATTTAAAACTCAGTCTTATGGAAGTGAATGTTGAAAACTACAAATAAATAAATTTTTTAAAACGGAAAATTTTAAAAAAAAAGATAATTGCATACGAAACTGCAAATCTATCATGTACGACTTGCTATTCCTTTTAACTATATAGCAAAGTTATATAAATTTCTATTTGGCACTTCTGCCCACCAGGGTGGGGGTAACCACCTCTAGGGAATGCTTGTGAATGCCCAGTTTTACATATTTCCTCTTGTATAGGATTAGGATAGTGTCTCTCAGAGCCATAGAATGGTTAAATATTTCCCTAATATTCCTTCTGACCTAATCTAATCTAATCAAGGGTATGCTGGTAAATATTTAACAACTTGTTCAGTCGTTTTTCAGTTGTGTCCAACTCTCTGTGACTCCCATTTGGGGTTTTCTTGGCAAAGACACTGCAATGGTTTGCCATCTCCTTCTCCAGCTCATTTAACAAATGAGGAAACTGAGGCAAACAGGGTGTTACCCAGGGTTGCATAACTTGTAAGTGTCTGAGGTAAGATTTGAACTCAAGAAGATGAGTCTTACTGACTCCAGACTAGCACTCTGTCCACTATTCAACCCGGCCGCCATTTAACAATTTATTCACCCCCCCCCCCCAAAAAAAAAGAAATCACAGCAACACACAAAGTTTAATCTGCACTATTAACATTTTCTCGATCGCTTTGTTAAGTCTCTGTTATCAGCAAAACAGTAATTCCTGCTCTGATTCGTAGATCCTGGCAATTTCTGAGGTGTAAATGCTCTCACTGAAAATCATCTGTGAGCTGGGATAAGCTGGCTCTAGCAAACCCTTATATTGTCAGTCATCATTATTACAGACAAAAATTCTGTGGCTATAGCTATACTTTTTAAAAAGTCTGTCGCTGATTTTTTGTAATGAACGAGAACCTTAAAAAAATAGCAACACTGTCTAAAGGTGTCTATCCATAAAATAGGACGTCATATTGAGACAAATTATCAGATGACTTTAAACGATGATCATTGTATTCAATTATTACCCATTACCAATGAAAAGGAAAGCGAAACCGACAATTATACCAACAAACTTTCCAATTCAAATGAATGCCTTAAGCAAATGTGTTGCGTTTGGTAGCTTTCTAATAACCAAGTATAAATTTACATCCATTGTTTTTGCCAGTAAAAGGGTTTCAAATGGAAGTATTGATTTCCACTACTCCGGTTAAATAAAGGTTGGCTTGGAGTCATTTAAGATCAAAGCTTGTTTCTGTAAAAGGCTCCATTCCAGATACCACCTGCCACTCATTCATCTGTCATTTCCCTCCTGTCCATTCCAATTGACCCTCCTGGTTCATCAATCAACAAAAATTTATTGAGTCCCTATTATGTGCAAGGCACATACAAAGAGATACATGGCATGATCCTTTGCTTTCTAGATGTTTACAATGAAACTGGAAATGCAAGTTACAAATGAAAACTAGTAACAGAAGGTGGTTAATGATAAATATGACTCTTTTTGGAGGAACTGAGCTTTCCCTGTGGCCTATAAAAGGCAGCTGTGAAACATCTGGTGCCCTTTTGGTTTTGAATGCTTTCTGTCCCTTAGATTTCCAGAGGACTAAAGCAACGCCATTGGGGCTGGGGGTGGGGTGGGGAGTGAGTTGCAGTAGGGAAAGAAACCTGGATCTTGCCAGTGCTGCCATTGCTGTGAGTTGCTGAATGGTTGAAAGGAATGGTTATTTATCAATTGCCCAAAGTAGGTTTTACCTTTTGAGGAAAATCTGAAGTGTTACTTGAATGCTTTGTTTCTTATTTATGGATTCCTGTGAGAGGTTTTTGTCTTGCATTTTCTGTAGTGGGGGAAGTAGGGGTGTCTCATACCCCTCCTAACTTATATTGTGGGGCCATCTCCAGTCGTTCTGATCTATATCTAGCTACTGGACCCAGATGGCTCTGAAGGAGGGAGTGAGGCTGATGATTCTGCACAGCCCTGCGTCTCTTAAACCCAATTCACTTGCAAGTCAAGACATTACCTTCATAATGTCATTGGTCCTCTTTGAGAATTAAGGACAAATAGCAACAACTCATATTGTACCCTGAGTACCTAATGGGAATTAGAAACTGGTCACCAGTCATTCCTATGCCTTATTTTGGGAATGATCTTAAAATAACTTCAGGCAGAGGAAAAAGTCAAGGGAAAAATTGTCCTTTCTTGGGGGATTGAGTCTGGTCCACATGGACCCAGAGCCCCTGAGGAGCTGTGGATCGGGGGTCAAAGCTGGAATGTACTCCCCCCTCCCCTTAGCTCCACTTTTTGAACTCCTAGTTTCCTTCAAAGCCCAACTCAAGCACCACCTTTTACAGGAAGCCTATTCTAATTCCTCTGGTTATTAGTACCCTCCCCCAAGACATCATTTTGTATATTTTTGTCTTTAATTTTTATTTAGATGTTGTTTCCCAATCCATTCCCAATAGATGATTAACTCCTAGAGGACAGAGACTGTTTTGCATTTTATTTATATCCCCAGTGTTTAGCACAGTGTCTGGCATACAGTAGGCACTTAATAAAAGATTGTTGAATTTAATTGAAGTAAATTGAACTGGCTAAGATCAGGCAGCTAGTTAATGAAGAGAGGTATGACTCCAGTTCCAGAAGGAACCTAGAACTAGGGACAGAAATTTGGGAATTATTAACATAGTAATAATAACTGAAGCTTTTGCATTGGTTGGAAACTCCAAGTGACTGACCTTCAGTGGCAAGTACATATAAACAAAGGCAATTTTTTGTTTTCACAGTTAGAATGATTTGAGTGTTTTCAAAACACTTGGTTAGAAAACTGTCATGGTAATTAAGACAAACCAGTACAAATATTTTGTGTGTGCATGGCACACAGAAAAACCAAAGTTTTTCTAACTTTGGTAATAATTCTGTCCACCAGAGGAGATATGCCTAGAATGTGCTCTTTACTCTTTGAGTTTACTCTCTAAGTCTCACTCCAGAAAGCAATTTGTTTATCAAACTTCAGGAGCATGTCAAGGTCAAAATGAAAGAAAAGAATGTACCTAATACAAATGTGAATGGAGGGTCTTCCTAGTTACAAAGATAGCCCCATATGGTCCCAAGGTGTAAATACTCCATCCATCAGTTAAGCTAGTGTGGCATAGTGTATAGAAAGCTAGCCTGCAAGTCAGGCAGAACTTTGTTTCCAGTCCTGATAATTGTCATCCCTGGGTAAGTCACCTTTCAATGCGCTAGACCAGGGCTTTCCAAAATACGGCCTGCAGGCCACATACAGCCCACAGTGAGATTTTATGTGGCCCGCTTGTGGGTTTTAATTTTCATAAGCAAAAAAATAAAATGATAATTTTCATGGAATGTGTATTAGATTTTTTTAATTCCATCACTAATGAATAATCTTGTCGATGTTAATTTTCTTTGGTGTTTTTAAGCAGTATTATGGATGGAACACATCACATGGAATTTTCAATCTGTGGGATGCGTTCCGTCTGTACTATGCAGACTAGTCAGTATTCACCTACCTTTATACTGTTGTGCTGTCTCTTTGTTGTTTTGTGTTTGCCTTCAGTATTGATGATGTGCATCCCCCCACTTTCTATTGGTATTTTTTTATTTCAGATGTGGCCCTTGAATAATTATTTTATTTTAATGCAGCCCTAAGATAACCTAAGGTTGGACAGCCCTTCTCTAGACAACTCTGTTGGACTATGCGTTGCAGAAAAGATGCTGACCTACACTGGTAAAGGGAGTTCCCTCACTGGGAATTCCTTATATCAATGAAATCAGGGGTCTTTCAGGGTGGGGGTGAGGAGACCATAATGTGTTACATGGCAGTGTTACAAAAGCTAAAAAAGACTTGCTCATTTGGTGTCTATGATTTGGAAGCTCTCTCTTTAAGGGACATATATGCAAATGACATTTGTTTTAATGATGAATAATCTTTATAGAACAAAGAAGTTGGTTTGTTGGTTATCCAGCATCAAAAACTGACTAGTAAAGGATCACTCTGACCCTAAAACAGACCTATTGTTTAAAGTATTTTTTTAAGTCTTGCTATGGAATTCTTAGCCAACTTTACTTATTTCTTTCCCCTATTCCATAAGCAACAATTTCCTGCAAAATAATAGGGAATGTATTTCCAGATTACCTAGAAAGGAAGCAGAGACATTGCTTAATAGTGCATTGACCATCTTTATTGAAATGGCTTGGCTAAATGAATGATGTAGGGGCTAGGCTACTCCTATCCATTGCTGTTTGCTGAGTTAATGTCACTACCACCTTGCCTTTGAATCGTCCTTAACAAATTTTCAAAGGACTTCCAATATAAATTATCTGACCCTCACAGTAATCTGTGAGAAAGGCAGCATTAGTATTATTTTGTCCATCTTATAGGTGAGGAAATTGAGTCTCTTAGCAATTAAATGAATTAGCCCAGCAAACATGTATTAAAAGAAACAGACATTGTTAAGTAACATCATGTACTTCAAAAAATGGAAAAAGAAATATTAGGGCTGGAATTCATTTCAATAAGCCCACTGTCCAAGCTGTGACATTACCCCATATGGGACATTTTCCTTGAACCAGCTCTTTGTGAGCTTATTGGAATAGGAAACAGGCCTTCTTTGTCCTGCCACATCTCATTTGACCTTGAAACAAAAACATTCCATCTGTTGACACAGCATATGGGTCTTTACCATTTCCCCAGGGAAGAGTATGCAGGAATCAGAAGAACTAGGTTCAAATCCTGGTTCTCCTATTTACCAACAGTGAAGCGTCACTGGAATCAATTTCTTCATTTACGAAATGAGAAAGCTGGATCAGGGGATCTCTTAAGTCCCATTCAACTTTATAGACTTTGATATCAAGAAAACAATAGAATAGTGATATTGAAACCCGACTTAGAGAAACTGCATCACTGGCTATTGTACAGCAAACTCATTTCAAAAATAAGGTTGAGCAGCTCTTTTTCCTCCAAACTCTTCTCAGTGTTTCTGTCACAGAATTTTCTCCAACTATTTTAATTTTTCACTTCAGTCTAGGTACCAGTTATCTCTGAACTAACCATCTACAGAGTATCGAGCTCCCTCCCTTCAGGTGATGTGACTTCCAATTTGGTAATAATGGTGGCAACCTATGCCACCAACTAAAAGCTATTTTAGGATTGAGATAACACATAAGGAAAGTGTGTTAGTTGATGAAGTTTCCGAGAGTCCCACCAGCAAACTGGTTGTTGTTGTTCAGTCATGTCTGACTCTTCATGAACCCATTTGGGGTTTTCTTGGCAAAGATGCTGGAGCAGTTTGCCATTTCCTTCCCAACCTCATTTTACAGATGAGGAAACAGAGGCAAACAGGGTTAAGTGATTTGCCCAGGGTCAGTAAGTAAGTCTGAAGCTGGATTTGAACTCAGGGAGATAAATCTTCCTGACTCCAGGCCTTGCAGTCTATCCACTGTACCACCTAGCTGCCCAGCAAACTGGTGGAGCAGCTTAATTCATCAGATATAGCTCTAATTTGTTAAAAATGTGGGGAAAGGTTTTATCAAACAAGGGATAGGGATCAGGACTATACCTGTGATTTCTTTGGTGTTAGGAGCTACCAGTGAGAAACTTCCTCCCCCAGAGTAAGTAAGTTCCTTCTGCGCAATATACAATCTTAAAGAGTTGCTAAGAACACTGAGAAATTAAGTGACCTTCCCAGGGTCACACAGCTAGTATGTGTCAGGGGCCTATTTTCTTGGTTCTGAGGTCAGCTCTCTAGCCACTATGGCTATACTGCTTCCTTTTACTGAGCTAAACAAATGTTATTTTGGAATTATTTACTTGTATATTAATTTTTTTATTTTAGTAGTTTCTAGTTTTTATATCACTTACATTTCCAAACATACTTCTCTCCCTTCCCGACTCAGAAAGCTATCTCTTGTAACAAAGAAGAAAAAAGCAGATCAGCAAAACTAACCAATATATCACCAGTGTCTGACAGTATATGCAATGTTGCATACCTATAGCTTTTTAGAGTGTTCCTCGCATTGTAAAGAAGTGAGGAGGGTACATAGAAAATGATTTATTAAAGTGGGTTTTCCAGACGAGTAATTTCAGCAGTGGTTTAGATTAAGTTGATTTAAAGCAAATTCTCCCTTCTTGGAACTCCAATCTCCTAGGGCAAAATGGCTTTTAAATTCTAGCTTTGGATAATTTCCTCCTTGTTCTTAATTATAAAGTGTTATTTTTTTATTTCATTTACAATTCTTTTTCTCCATTCAAGGGGCAGCTAAGTGGTACAGTGGATAGACTGCAAGGCCTGGAGTCAGGAAGATTCATCTCCCTGAGTTCAAATCCAGCTTCAGACGCTTACTAGTCATGTGATCCTGGGCGAGTCACTTAACCCTGTTTGCCTCAGTTCCTTATCTATAAAATGAGCTGGAGAAGGAAATGGCAAACCACTCCAGCATCTTTGCCAAGAAAACCCAAATGGGGTCACAAGGAGTCAGACACAACTAAAAAAAAGACTGAACTCATGCTCCCCCATTTAGACTCTACAAATATTACATGACAAAATATATTTTTAAAATATGAAATCTATATCTTCTATGGGGCAGCAACTTATATTGTGTAAGGCAAGGGTGACCCAATCCAATGAGATAGTGTTTTTTTAGTGCCTTATTTGTTTTTGCTTATGATGTTTTTTTTTTCTTTTAATTGTTGGATCTAAGCATCCAGAACATCATCTAATCATCTGACATACGGACCCACTCCTCCGGGGCAATAAGACATTTATCTGTTTCTTCTTAAGGCTGCTATCAACAAATCATATTGGTGACTTCAAAGGCTTTTCTTTGATAATACTACATTCCCTGCCAAATGAACATTCCTTATGCTTCCTTTGAAGCTTCTACTGGCTCTCCGTATTCCTTCATAAAGTTAGAAAACTGAGAAAGATCTTTCTGCTGTTCTGCCACCTGTAAACTAATCCATCCCAGACAGACAGGGATGGATTTTGTTTTGAAAGAATTAGAGTAGCTTCTGGGAAGATGGCAGAGTAAGGGTGATAAGGAAGTCTAGTTCATCAATAACCCTTTAATAATAATAATAATAATAGCTAATGATTACATGGAGCTTTAGGGTTTGCAATATGCTTTACATATATCATCTCACTTGCTCCTCACAACGACCATGTGAGGTAGGTACTATTATCTTCTCCATTTTACGAATGAGAAAACCAAGGCAGAGTGACCTTGACTTGCCTAGGGCCATATGGCTAGTAAATGCCTGAGGTAGGATTCAAACTCAGGATTCCAAGTCCAGTGCTCTATTTTCCCCACTACCTTTCAAAATTAGAGGTAGAAATACCCAAAGGAATAAAGCTGCCCCAAATCACCAAAAATAATGAGCAAACTAAAGAAAGACTAAAATAAAATAAGTATATATGAATATATGAAAATGTTGTTATTCATCCTGCATTTTCAAAGAGAACCAATGACATCACAGGTGATGTCTTGACTTGCTTGTCAATTGGATTTAAACGAGGCAGTTATGCAAAGTTGTCGGCCTTACTCTGTCTTCCAGAGTCATCAAAGTCCAGCGGCAGGACAAAAGTCAGGATGACTGGCAATAGCCCAGGATGCAATAGATGATCTTGGCATCTTCAATGTCTGACCAAGCTCTAAGCACTCCACAGTGCCTGTTTTAGCCTTCTTTATGGACTTCGGAACAAATTATTCTCATCCACTCATTCCAATAAGGGAAGTCTTTACGTGCTTAGGGGTCAATACGACCCTAACTCACTGACGGGTTTGAGGACTGTCAGTTCCCTTCAACCTGGTTTAGCCCGTTTCCCAAGACAATCTTACCGAGGTGTGACCGTTGCACAAACTACAGCTTCTTGGAGCCACAGGTGAGAGCTGGGTGGCACGCGGACACCAAAGGTAGACAAGTAGCCCTGAAAAAGGCTCAACGGCCCTCAGCCAGAGTCAGAGTCGTCACTGAACAGTCCATAAAGAAGCACAAAGACATCCAAAGAAAAATCTATGTGTAGTGGGAGAGTCAAAGGGGAGTTGGAGATTGGTTAGCAGCTTTGAATTAAGTTACATAGCTCCATTCAAGCTAGTCCAAACCAGGAACAGTCTTGTGGAACAGACTTCTATGCCTAATGTTGCTATCATTGTTCAGTCATTTTTTTCAGTTGCGCCCAACTCTTCATTCGAGGTTTTCTTGGCAAAGGTACTGGAGCAGTTTGCCATTTCCTTCTTCACCTCATTTGATGCATGAGGAAACTGAGGTAAGCAGGGTTAAGTGACTTGCCCAGAGTTGCATAGCTGGTAAGTGTTTGCACAAAGGAGTCTTCCTAACTCTAGAACCAGCACTCTACTCTGCCATCTATCTGCCCCACTATGCTTGTATCAAAGGATAGCCAGGGGCTAGAGGGGGATGGAGCCTGCTCCATTGGCCATGACATCTTGGAGGGAATCTATGCACCCAGTTGAGGGCACCACATCCAGCAGGGAACAGAGACATGCACTCCTCAGACAGACACAGGCACAAACATGAGAAGACAGTATTAAAGTATTGTCAGGTACCTCTCTTGCAGAAGAAAGGCAACAATCAACTCAAGAGAAACCTAACCCAGCAGTATGCGGAGGACAGCAGACCCTGGGGGGCTACTGAGGAACGTGCCCAGCAGAAAGAGATGCTTCCTTAGGTTCAGAGACACAGCAGGCTCATGAGAACTCCATGAAGCCAACAATAATATCGCCATTAAATCCTCTCTTCTCCAGTTGAACACCCCCAGCTCCTCTCATTGATCCAAATATGGCATGAGTTCAAGGAGAATTCACAATTCTGGTCACCCTTATCTGGATACTTTCCAGGTCATCAACGTCAACCCTAAAGTGTGGCACCTAGAAGAAAGCATAATATTTCAAATATGGTTTGACCAGGGCAGAATGCAGCACAACTGTCTACTCCCTCAAGTGAAACCATATGTCTTGATGCAGCCTAAGAGCACAGCATGTTGGTGTATGGGGGTTGACCACATTATACTATTCCTAGATATTGAACTTGCAGTACACAAAACCCTCAGTATTTGTAAAGCTGATTTTTAAAGTGTAAGATGTCATATTTTTCCCCAGAGAAAGTCACATCATCAGTTGACTGGGGCCACTACAAATTTTTGCTATCCAATCTCAATTGGGCCTTTAGTGCAGGGAGACAATCCTTTCACTCCTTGACTATGTCACTCTTCACAGGGAAGGTTACGAATCTTCCCTTTCTCTTCAAGCCTTCTATATCATCCCCTACCCAAATCCACACATCTGAGGACTTTATCTCGTTCTTAACTGACAACATAGGGGGCCATTCACCATGGAATTCCCCCTTCTTGCCTTCTCTACATCTCACAAGCCAGGGCCTTATTCTCTTCTCCTTTAATTTCCAGTGATGAAGCAGCCTTTCTCAACAAAGCCAGTCTTTCCATGTGTACCCTTGACGCCTTCCCTTCTTGTTCCTCCAGCAGATTGCCTCCTCAGCCACCTCATCACTTTCTCTAATCTTCAGTCCTATGGCTGATTCCCTGTTACTTACAACCATGCTCAGGTCTCCTCTGTCCTAAGAAAACTACCACTACACTTTACCATATCCTCAGGCTGTTGTCCTATATCACTCCTCCCTCAGCACATATAAATTTAATTATCACCTCTTTGCTGATGGATCCATGTATCTAGGCGGCCCAAGTCCCTCCCCTGAGCTTCAGTCCCGTATCACCAATTGCCTACTGGATATTTTCAAATGGATTGATGTTCAGTTGTTTTCCAGTCATGTCTGGCTCTTCTGGATCCCATTTGGGTTTTTGTTTTGTTTTGTTTTTTTTGGCAAAGATACTGGAGTGGTTTGCCATTTCCTTCTCCAGTTCATTTCACCAGTGACTAACTGAGGCAGAGTTTCCCTGCCCATTAATCCCATTAACAGGTCTCAGGTGGAGCTAGTCAAGGGAAACTTGATTAGGAGAGGCCTGTTGGTAGGAAGGTCCACATCCTTTTGCTGATTAGGTCACAAGGATTATGAAGCCCTCACCTCTAAAAAGTATGTATATACTCTCAGGGTAACCATTAACCTCTCTCTCAGAACTGAGGGAGGAGAGGAAGCAGGCAAGCAAATAGCTAGGATTTGTGAGTGAGTATTTATGGGATGGCTTCAGCAGAAGGGAAGGTTATGGGATGGCTTGGCTCCCTTCTGTGATATTGCATGTTAAGTTCCTTGCTGTTATGATAAAGTGGGCTTACTGGTTTTGGGATATAATTGCTGCTATGTTGAATTGGAGTTACTGGTTTTGGGATTTGATCATCTGCTGTCTGAATAAATGTTTTACTTCTTCTGCCTTCTATATGGAGTCTCTTATATTCTGTGATACAGGACTGTACAGGCATATTCATGGTTACCATCGATACTGTGACACTTGCCTTACTGATACAGGCAAAAAGAGTTAAGTGACTTTCCCAGGGTCACACAGCA
This sequence comes from Trichosurus vulpecula, assembly GCF_011100635.1. NCBI lineage: Eukaryota > Metazoa > Chordata > Mammalia > Diprotodontia > Phalangeridae > Trichosurus > Trichosurus vulpecula. Next base: position 174,678,882 of record NC_050577.1, read on the forward strand.
AGTAAGTGTCTGAGGCCAGATTTGAACTCAGGAAGTTGAGTTTTCTTGACTCCAGGTCTGGCACTCTATCCACTGCACCACCTAGTCACCCCTTTCAAATGGATAGGTGACTCTAATATAACACATAAAATGGAGCTCATCACCTTTCCTACAAACCTACCTACTAGTGTGCTTACCTTTAATAACCTGTAGATACCTTCTACAGACAACCTTTTCTGATTCCTCTTAATTCTAGTGCCATCCTTCTGTTAATTATCTTTAATTGATCATGTACATAGCTTATTTGTCCATAGTTACTTGCATGTTGTTTCCCCATCAGACTGTGAGCTACTTGAGAGCTGAGACTGTCTTTTTGTGTTTGGAATTAGGCCTTTCCCTCCAAACCTAGCCCTCTTCTGAACCTCCCAATTTCTGAGGACACCACCATCCTTCAAGGCACCCGGGTTCACAGCTCTGATACCATCCTCAACTCCTCATTCTCACTAATCCCGCACCTTCACACTGTTGGCAAATCTTCCTTTCTTTCTCTCTGTGATATCTTTTATATCTATCTTTTCTCTCTACTCACATAGATGCCATCCTGGTTCAAGCCCTCAGCACCTCTCACCTGGACTGTTGCCATGTTTTCCTAATTGATTTCCTTGCCTTCAGTTTCTCCCCACTTTAATATGTCATCAATGTGATTTTCAAAATGATTGTCCTACAGTGCCAGTCTGACCATGCATTCATACTTTACCTACCCCCCATTTAATCCCACTGATTCCCTATTACCTCACTCCCCTGCCATCTTTCCCCACTTGCTGGTCTTTGGTATGGGTACAAGGATTTGTCTCCTCAAGGCACTCCAAGCCTGGTCCTCCACTATGTTGACTCTCTGCTGCTCCATTAGACCCTCCTGGATAGGGGACCTGCTTCAATTCCTCCATTCGAAGCTCTCAAAAATGTGGTTAGCTTATTTGGTTAGCATGGAAACTATACAGCAGAACCAGGAGAACACTGTACACAGTTAATAGCAACATTGAATGATGATCAGCTGTGAATGACTTAGCTATTCCCAGCAATACAATGATCCAAGACAATTCCAAAGGACTCATGAGGAAAAATACCATCCACCTCCAGAGAATGAATTGCTGGCATCTGAATGCAGATCGAAGCATACTATTTTCACTTCATTTTTTGTGTTTTTTTTTTCTTTTGGTCTACTCCTTTCACAACATAATTAATATGGAAATATGTTTTACATGATTGCATATATATAATCTACATCAAATTAATTACCTCTTAGGGAGGGGGGAGGTGAGGGAAGGAAGGAGAAAATTTGGAACTCAAAATTTTTTAATGAATATTAAAATTTGTCTTGACGTGTAATTAGAAAAACTAAAATACTATAAAAAGAATATAAAAAGAAACTGTATAGGACACAGCAGATCAGGACACAAGAGGAGACTGTTTTGGTCAAGATGAAGAGTGTATGAAAGAAGATCATTATTATTATTAGTATAGGGAACTCCCAGATGAGTCAATTCCCCCAACCATTGCAGCTCAACCACTTCTCTGCATCTTAGAGTCTTGGTGAACTGCCTAAAGCATCGAGGAGTTAGATGACTTGTCCAGGGTCACATAGACAGTATGCATCAGAGGTGGCGCTGGAACCCAGATTTCTTGGCTCCAAGGGTAGCACTCTATCCACTAATCCAATCTTACCTCTATACAGGGTGTTCTAAGAATCAGCACAACTTTAAGCAATTAAAACTTAAAACTGCATTAAGACTTTTGGAGTGTTATTAATATTATTATTATGATGATCAGAACAGAAATCACATTTATATGGTGCTTAATACTGTTTACAAAACATTTTCACTGGAATCCTGTGAAGTAGCTAGTGTAAATATCATTTTCCCCATTTAGCATCAGAAGAGTGGAGATCAGGCTCACTTGTAGAGTATGTACAGTGTAGACCCTCCAATGTATGGAACTAATGTTATAGCTGTAGATAGGCCAGGATGTCTTATTCCCAAATGCTGAAGCGCTCACCGCACTATGTCAGGCTATTTTTATCCAATACTTTATTCATTTCTAAGTATTGTCTCATATTGTCCCCACCTCAAACTCAGGGAAAATCTTCAAATGTAGCTTTTGACTCACTTCCCATTAAAATTCTCATCTCCTTCCCAGTTTTGTATTACTCAAAAGGAAAATTTAAACATTATAGTTTTAAGTACCTTTACTGAATGAAATAAAAATCAAATAAATACAATATTAAAACCTCAAACAGCTGAGCACTGCTTGTTAAAAAGGTCATCCATCTCTAGTTCCAACCCCACCAGCTGCTACTCCAGTTAAAAACTGAGTTCACAAGTTTTTTCCCCCAAGGGAATGGATGTTCCCAGAAGCTCTTTGCAGAGAAAGACTCTCATTCATTTCTGATGGCACAATAGACCCAGAGGCAGGAAGACTTGGTATGATAGGACCATCAATTCCCTAATGAAGTCTTTTTCCTCCCACATGGAATTTAAAGTGACTTTACCTAAAAAAAAAAAAGACAAAACTGCCCCTGATTCTATGTGGCTCATTTCCATATGGAGAAGCCAAGTATTCTCATCTCATAACCTTGCTGTGTGAGGGCAAAGTAAACTTTGTGTCAAATGTTCAATGTCCTGCAAGTGTTTCATTTTTGTCCCAATATTGAAGCTGAACTAAGAGCTGGTTCAGTAATGCCTTGATTTCAGTCCCTCTTTCATATTTACCAGCTGTGTCACCCTGGGTAAATCTCTTTAAGCCCCACTTTCTTCATCCGTAAAATGAAGTGACTGGACGAGATGGCCTCTGTTCCTTCCAGCTCTGAGTCTATGATCCTGTTTTCTTATTTTGAGCTTTAAGCCACTATCCCCAATTTTACAGCTATGCAGATGGAGCAAAAATGGAAGTTCTCACCCCATTATTTTCACTACTCATAGTGAACCCACTATAACTTCTGTAGATTCAGCTGTTGGTCCCTGTCCAATTTCCTGGTGATCTTTCTACCATGTTTGCTGCTGTCAACAACACTGTCCTCATGGACACTTTCTTTTCCTATGACTTCCATGGGATTAAATCTCCTTTGCAGGGTCTTGCCAACTGCACTAGGTGTCCCCCAAAGCCATGTCCCAGACTGCCTTTACTTTTCTCAATATCCTTGCCATCAGCTCCCATGTCTTCATTTATCACCTCCGTGCAGGTGGCTTGCTAATCAACATGAAATACTTGGCTTCACTTTGACACAGGTAGGACCAGGGTTTATCTATTAAGTACTGCAGAGTACTGGATGTGGAGTGAAGATGACCCAAGTTCAAATCCTACTTTAGACACCTACTACATCTTTGTGACCCTGAGCAAGTCACTTAACCTATTTCCTCTTCAGTTTCTTTGTCTATAAAATGTGGTAATAATTTAATATACCTTAAAGTATGGTATCATTAATAATGTAGCTGTTATTATTAATAACACCAGGAGTTAGGGTTTGAGGTGGTCATTCAAGTGCTAGATCTAAGTAGGCCACCAGGTGGTGCTCTAAGTGCAAATACCCCAGCTCGCTCACCAGATGGCCAGGAACCAAATGGTCCCAAGGGCTTGCTGTATCCAGTTGAGCCACTGGGTGGCACTCAAAGCTTGAGCTATATCACTATACTCTTGGCCATGGTGAAATGACTGCTTTGGCTATTTTGGGTTGGTGGGTGTTGGTGTAGGGAAGGGCAATCATCAGCTCCAGTACCTTCCAGAGATCTAATCTAAAGGTGTGATTAAATCTTATCAGGATTCATAACTAGCTTGGTTCATACCCCCATTCCAATAAGATTTCCATTTCTTTCCCAATTTCATGTGACCCAAAAGTACTCGTTCACCTGTAGGTTAAAAAGATGCTACCACTATAGAGAAGACACAATCATTAATGTTGACTTTAAGACTCTTGATCGCAATGGACAATTAGCCATTCTTAGTGTTGCGACTATAAGTTCTGAGGTTACTTCTCAAATCTTCATTCTTACTGGCAACTCGGGTATCCAGAGCTTGGCTCTTTGTTACTTTTCCCTATAGGACTCTAGGGACTAACAATCAAGGATTTCAGGGTTGTCCTCTTCCCTCCCTCGCTCCTTCCTTCTTTCCTTCCTTCTTTCCTTCTTTCTTCTTCTCTTCTTTCTCCTCTTCTCTTCTTTCTGACTATGCAATTGCTTTATTCTAAATTTCTAGAGCAGGTGATGGGAAGGACACAGTTTCCTCTGAGGTTCAACTGGCTGGTAAGGCCAATAAGGATACTTTTTTTATCCAGTTTGGTTTGCCCAGTTGCGTTTGAGGGGAGGCTTCATTCAAACTCTCAATGGCCATCATTTCAAATGGAATTATATAATTGATCCCCAGCTGTTTTTAAAGTCCTGTAGTCTCAGTCTTTGAAGCCTTCATGAAAGCAACCACACTTTTTGCATCTTTTTGTTCTTCAGCACCCATCAGAGCAGGGAATCATGCCTCAAGCAGAAGAATTTGCAGGATACTGAACTTCTTCTCAAACTCATTCACAAGGCCAGCCTTGGCCGCATTATCTTTTGGAGAAAGACCAGCTGATGACGGGCAGCTTCTCAGGCAGGGCTGCCAACCTGATGGCAAGGGATTCATTATGAGATTTCAGAACACTAGCACTGGCATTCGGGTTCTGAGGTAAGATCACCTCAACTGCTGTCCAGTCAATATATTTCAAAGGAAGCTTTCATTCAGCTTTTATTTCATCTTGGAACTCTTCATTGACCCTGTCATTACACATTCTGCCTCAAAATGTCTCTAATACTACATGAAACCCCTCCTCCCCTCACCAGTGTGTTTCCCCCCATAAATCTAAGCTTATGTCAATTAGTCATCCAGACTTAATTAGCTTTTAGGAAGGGGCATTTACTCAGGTGGTTTTGTAAAAATAGTTGATATAAAAGGTTTCCCTAAAAGTAAGTGACATACTCTACCATCAATACATACAAGAGTCCAAGAGAAAGTGGGTTTGAACTTGGCATATGGCCAAAGGTCATCTCCCAGCTCTAAGAAGTCCTTTTGCTGGATTCCTCAAGATGTTTCACCTAGGTACATGTAGCTTTTCTGCTGGGCTCTTTGTAGATCTTCTTTCCTTATCTCGTGTGTCCTTGGTTTTCCTCTTTTGATCAAATTAACTATTTAAAAAAAAATCTCCTAGGATTAAATTACTTGTTTTCCATTTAAGTTTAAATGATTTCTTCAAAAGCCCTTTATTGTTTATAATTTTTATTGATTTGTGTTCGGCAGAACATGTACTTCATATTTTTGCCTTTTGGTATTTGTTTATGAAGTTTTGATACCCTAGCATGTTGTCAGATTTTGTAAAGGCACAGCTTAAAAATATATTTATTCCTCAAGGAGATTACAATCTAATGGGTGAAAATAACACATAAGAGGAAGCTGGAAAGGGTGTGGAGAGGAGCCAAGGGGCACTTTGCTCCAGGAGCATCAAAGTTAAAACAGAAATAGAGATGGAAAGTGAAGCGAGCTGGAAAACACAGATGCTGCCCTCCATAAAGGAAGGCTTTGAAAGGAGTGTGGTGCTTTATCCTATGGCCTTCCAATCAATTCTGTCTTACTAGCCTCCAAGAAAAGGTATTTTACCCCAAGAAAGTCCCAGTAGTCATCGTTAGGAGTCCAACTGAAGAATTACTGGGTTTTAGAGCTGCAAGGTTATCTAATCCAAACCCTAAATTTTGTAGATGAAGAAAAATACCTTCTCATTACTGTCATCCCTTGGTGCCTTGTCAGGCAGCAGTCTGTTTTGTCTTGCCTGAAAAATTGACTAGTTAGACTAGAAACCTCTCCTGAGATAACCTATGTGTACTATACAGGGGCAGCTAGATGCTACAGTGGATAGAGTGTCAGGCCTGGAGTCAGGAATACCCGAGTTCAAATCCAGCCTCAGACACTTACTAACTGTGACCCTGGGCAAGTCATGTAACCCTATTTGCCTTAGTTTCCTCATCTGTAACATGAGCTAGAGAAGGAAATGGCAAACAATCTTTGCCAAGAAAACCCTAAATGGGGTCACAGAGAGTAGGACATGACTGAACAACAACGTATTTACTGTAGGCCTTTTCATTGGAGGTCAAATCCAACATCTTTTTGAGTTAGGGCAAAGGGAAGAAGAGGGGGAAGATATTTCCATACATGACCTTTTCCCCATATTTAAAAAAAAACTAAACCAGAACTCAATAATAAGGTACTTAACTAAAATGCTCTGGGATTTAATTACTCCTTAGTAATTAAAGTGTGATCACAGAAAGTCAGATCTAGTGGACAGGATATACTTGGAGGAGGAATACTGGAAAGTATCAAAACTACCACTTTACCGTAAGATCAATGACGGATACCTTGTCTCAGCTTGCTCAAAAAATTTTCTTCCCAAAACACTGGAGATAATGAATGCCACATTGCTGGTGACAGTTAGAAAATAAACAGCTGCCAACAAAAGGTTGAAAACAAAAAACAAGCTCTCCTCTCTATTCCCTACCTCCCTCTCTTCCCTAAACCTGGTCTCCAGCTAATGGGACTAGGTGGCTCAGTTTGTGAAATGACACACCATCTGCCAGTGAAAAGACATCTTCAAGTAGTGGAAGATCCTTCTTTGAGAGGCAAAAAATGAATATTGGCTTTAAGCCAGCCACACCTGGCCACCCCACCCACAAATCCTTTTGTCTCTCTGTTTCTCGATGCCTCAGCCTTCAGTTTCTGGCTCAGTAGTGCTTTTATGTATGGTTCTAAAGTAGAGACTATTCAGTCTACAAATGGAGAAAGCTTTAAGAGTTCTGCCTATCTATCCAACCCTGGTGGGCTATTTCATTTTTCAAGGATACAGTCCTGTGACGTCAGCGATGTGAGGAGCTCAGCTGCCCTCCCAGGTGCACATGGACAGCTTCTCCATTATCCGGGGTTTTATGAAATTGCCTAGGAGCCCTTAGAGGTTAAATGGCTGGTTAGTGACTATGTGATAGAAGCTGATCTTGAACTCAGACCAAGGTGGCTTGGTCTCCAAGGTGACTCCAAGACCAGATCTGTCTACTCAACCATGCTGCCTTCCTCAGCAGACTGATATCACTCCAAACAGGTTATGATTTCTTGAAGTCTGCACCGTTTCCCACCATGGAGGTGGTAAGAACAGATTGCATGATTTATTTTCTCCCTCCCCCTCCAAAAATCCCAACACATACTTGATTATTCTCCTTGAACTGAACCATGGGGGAAGTTAATAGTTTTGCTGGGAATTTTCTTAGTTTCATGAACTAGGAATGTTCAAGGTTTTATCACTGCTTTTGCTGCCAGGGTTGGGCAACCTTTATAAGGAAGGATGAGCACATTCCCAGAATAAGCAGATGAAGTTTCCCAGTCTTAGATTCTTTTCTCATTAAAAATGCACATCAAATATTTGATTGATCAATCAACAAATTATGAAGCACCTGATATGTGCTAGGCATACAAAGACAAAAATGAATACCACCTCAGAGGTTACCAAAACAATGGAACTATCGGCTTTGTGGGGCTGGGGAGGGGGGTAGTTCAACCCTGCTTTATTTGTTATGTGAATGGCCATTTGGACTAGATATCTAAGGGAGTAAGAATTTTTTTTTAAGATCCTTCAGTAAGGATAGGAATAAAGATCAGACTTGTGGGATGAGGAAACTCTCTTTCATATAACATGTTCTTTGCAATTTATAGCCTTAATGAGCTGCCTAAAGCAACAGTTCTCATAGTGTGGTCCAGGGAGCCTAAGGGGTAGTTGGGACCCAATCGCAGGGTCCTTAGGTCAAAACTATTTTCATAGTTACACTAAGATGTTTTAATTTCTAATACAGTAAATATTGATAAATATAACCCAAATAAATAAAAGCTTTTGGGAGTTTTCAATAATTTTTAAGAATGTAAAGAGGTCCTGAGTCCAAAAAGTTTGAGAACCATTGTCTTAGAATATTGAGAAGCCAAGGAAAATGTATCTAGGTGGTTCAGTGGATAGAGCACTGGGCTTAGAATCAGGAAGACCTGAGTTCAAATCCAGCATCAGATACTTCCTAGCTGTACGACCCTGGGCAAGTCACTTAACGCTGTTTGTCTCAGTTCTTCAACTGTAAAATGAATTGGAGAAGAAAATAGCAAAACACTCCAGTATCTTTGCCAAGGAAAACCCCAAATGGGGTTACAAGGAGTTAGACATAACTGAAAAAAATGACCATCATGTTGTTGCCTAGAGCTATATAGTCGGTATGTGTTACAGGTGGGACTTGAACCCAATCATGGCGTCCAGTCTGGCTCTTGTTACCTGATCAAGCAAACCAAAAACCACCGTTACCTTCTTTCCTACTCTTTCTTTACTCAGTCTATCACGGCTCTCCAATCCACCTCCCTAATATTTCATAATGCCCCTTGTGAGGAATGGGCAGGTGGGAGATATCTGAAAAGCTATGTCAATACCATTCTCTCCCATTTGCTTCCTCAACATCATCCACCCTGACCATTGGTGTTCTCTCAGCCTAGTGTTTCTAACTTCTTTTCTTTCTTTCTCTCATGACTGTGCCTTAAGAAGATTGCCTCTGAATATGGCTTTATTGATTCCATTCTTCTGAAAAAAAAAAAAAAACCAAACCAGGATCAGAGCAGAAGCCCCTAATCATTTTTCTGCTTTTCTCCATTTCAGATGCCACGGCAAGTTTACCCTTAAGCTTTCCAGGTATTTTAGGTAGAAAATAAGTTTATTCAACTGCATGTTTCAGAACTGCACAGGATATAAAACCCCAGAAGGACTTTACTATTTCTCTACCTTTAGAAAAAAGCAGCAGAGTTGGGACACTCTCTTTTTGTTGAGGCCAGTCATTATCATTAGATTGGATTCAAAGGGCATTTGATCTGGATAAGCAAGCTTAATTTTTTTCATCATTGGCATTAAATGTTAGAATACACATAGTACAGGAAATTACAGATTTCAGAATAATGACTAGCCTTTAAATAACAATAAAGTTTGTAAAACTAACCATAAACAATAATGATGTCTAGCCTTTGCGGTTTGGTCGTTTTGGTCATCTCCAACTCTTCACGACCCCATTTTGGGGTATTCTGGACAAAGATACTGGAGTGATTTGCCACCATTTCCTTCTCCAACTCATTTTACAGATGAGGAAACTGAGGAAAACAGGGTTAAGTGACTTGCCTAGGGTCACACAGCTAGTAAGCATCTCAGGTCAGATTTGAACTCAGAGCTTCCCAACTGCAAGCCTGGCGCTCTGTCCACCATATCACCTACCTACCTGCCTGAAATCTAGCATTTATGTAGCACCAGCTATTGCCAGGCACTGTGCTAAATGCTTTGCAAATATTATCTCACATGATCCTCACAACAACACTGGGAGGTGGGTGCTGTTTTTATTCCCTTTTTACAATTGAGGAAACTGAGGCAAAGGTTAAGAGACTTGCCCAAGGTTACATAGCTAGTAAGTGTCTGAGGTCACATCTGAACTCAGCTCCTGCTGACTCCAGGCCCAGTGCTCTATCCCACTGTGCCACCTAGCTGCCTCATTATCTCATCTTAGATGAGTCTCATCAAAACCCCATGCTATAGGAACTAGAGTTACTACTATCCCTATTCTAGAGAAGAAAAAACCAAGTTTCATAGAATTTACACGACTAGCTCATGACCCCAGAGTAGGGTCCCAGCAGGAACTTAAACACCAGTATTCCTGATTCCAGGTCCAGCACCCTATTCAGGATAGCAGGCTGTTGCTATAAAACCTTTATTTTGCCTCTATCTTAAGAAAAAAAAAAGTAATAGATAAGCATGAAATAGTAGAAAGTGCACTGAATCTGGAGCTGAGTACCTGATCTTGAAACATGGCACTTGTTACCTACGTGACAACCTTGGGCAAGTCACTTGAGTCTCAGTCTTCTCAGCTATAAAATGGGGGGTTCAACTAGCTGACCTCTAAGATCACTTTCATATCTAATCTATGATCCTAAAATTACTTGCTGAAGCAGAATCTATTCTTTTACTTTTTCCCTACACACACAAAGTCAACACATTTGTTTGGCTAAGATGTGTCCATCCTTGAGTCAGTACTATACATACACATATGTACATGTGTATATATGTATATATGTATGTGTGTGTGTATACACACACACACACACACACATAGGTAAATATATTCTCCACTCATTAAGTATACTCTGGACTAGCTCCCACTGTCTAGGGAGATAGCTCTAGAGCTAGTGTGAGTTCTCTGGGTATATGTATATACCCAGAGTGTATATACACACACATATAATATTTATATATGTATACACATATAGCATATATAACATATTATAATATATACAATATACATAATATATACATATCTATGTGTGTTATGGTAATTAGGGTGGGACTTTTTTGCTCTTCTTCTCTTTTGGAATGCTAAGGCCATCAAGTGCCTTTAGTGAGTCTTGCCTTTGTTTGAATGGGGAAGGTAAAGTGGGACCCTTTTGTCTTTTGTCTTGGAGTGCTTCTCAGCATGAGGTAATCAAGTGCCCTGGGGCCCTGAGATGTATATATAAGATCTGAGGTTGGGGTTTTGTTTTGGGGGCATATTCATTGAAAGAGTGTTGGTGACAAGACTCTGGGTAGCTGTTGAAGCATCCCCCCAACCTTGAAAACCCAGATGTTGATGCTTCTCTCTGGTAACTATGTATGCTTTGGTCAGATAGATAAAAGCCTGTCTGTTGATCTGTTTGTAATGTCTGTTTGTATTTGCTCTGAAGTTCAGGGTGCTGACTTTTCCCCCTGAACTAAGTGAATGTATATGTACATTTAATTAAAGTAAGATTGTTAACCCCTTAAAGTCACTTTCCTTAGAAAAGCAGATCAAAGAAACTGTGCTAGCAGCCTTCCTGTGTGCTTTTGTTATTGGTCTTTCACCCCCCAACAGCTGTTAGCAATCTTGTTGTTACAATGTACACACACACACACACACACACATGCACTCTCACACATACATATATACATATGCACACGCACATGCGCACCCACATCTATTATCAATAACCTTGTTGTCTCTAGTATCTCCCTTCCCAAATCCATCCTCCAAACAAACTGCCAAAGTGATCACAGGTTTATCTGCATCATTCTTCTGCTCAGAAAGCTCCTGGCCTTCGCTCTTGCCTCTAAGATAAAATACAAGCAAGGCAGCCTAATATTTAAAAGTCTTCACAACCTGGCCTACCTGTCTAGGCTAACTACACATTATTACTCTTCACACACTCAATGATCCAGCTAAACGGTCCTATTGGTATTTATATCTCCCCTAAGATATCCGTCTCCCAGAGTGTTCTTCCTCCTCACCTCTTCCCCTTTTGAAGTTTTGAGGCTTTTCTGGATCCATCCAGCTGCTAGTGCCTGTCCTCTCCTTTCTGAAGTTTCATTTCCTTAAATATGTACATGTTGAGTGTTCTTCCACTGACTGTGCCCACAGAGGCAGCTGAGGGAGGGGGTGCGGCCATAATGAATAGAGTTTTGGGTCTAGAACCTTATATGTAATATCTCATTTGATCCCCATAACAACCCTGGGAGGTAGGTGCTTTTATTATCCCCATTTTTCAGTTGAAGAAACTGAGGCAAATGAAGGTTTTTTTTTTTCTCCCCACCCCTGGCTTAGTGGCTTGACCAGCATACAGCTGTGAAGACTCAGTCATGATTAGATAACATGAACTCGTAGTACAGGTGTAGATGTTTGAATCTGCTTCCATGGTGTGTGACCTCAAACACTGGTAAGGGGTGAGGAGGCAGGTGGACATGACTACGACTTCTGCCTGGGGAGGTCTAGGTCAGTAAATACCTGAAGATCTAATTTCATCTACCCAGAGAACTCACACTAGCTTTAGAGCTATCTCCCTAGACAGTGGGAGCTAATTCAGAGTATGCTTAATGAGTGGAGAATACATTTGGCCTCCAATCTCTGAGGCCCTCTCCTGCCTCTGGCTCTCTGAGGCCCTGGACCTCATATGGGTTTCAGGGCTGAAACAAAATATTAGAATTAAATATTAATTTGGAAGAGAGACTTCTAAACAGCTGCGTTTTTCAGTCTTGTCCTGGAAACCTTCATGTAATACCTACTAATTCACTCTTTATGAAGAAGCTTTTATAAATGGTCCGAGCAGGTGGAAGAAATTCCCACTTAACCACATTTGGAGTCCTGCTGAGAAAGAGCAGGCTCCAAGAACCTCTAAATTAAAGATTTTTAAGGGCTTCAGCTCTTCTCTCTGAGTGGTAGGGTTTCATCAGTGCTTTGAGATCCTTGTATGTGACGTTGTAATGATTTGATGTATAGCTGGTTCTGCTAAAACACGTTTCAAGAATACAAATTGGTTCCAACTCAATTGATGCATTAGGGAAATGTTTTCTTCTGAGAGATTTCTTCTGCAAGAAACAGCAAGAGGACTCCGAAAGATACACTATTTCGCAACAACTCACTGGCTGCCACCCTTCCAACACGCATTTCCACAAACAAACTTCAGGTCTTTGTCAAGGTAATGTGCTGTATTTATTATACATCTTCTGGTGCAGCTGGAGCTGTGGACAGAGGAAGCCAGGGCCACACTACCCTCCCACTTTCCCTGCCTCTCTCCCTTCGGCCACAGCCTTGGGCCCTCGGCTCCCAGTTGGGAATCTGCCCAAATTGCCTGTGCTGCCCACAGCAGCCTGAGGTTACTACTGTTGTACTTATGAATTTCTGAAACTGTTTAACGCGTACAAAACTGTGCTATTGTTTTTTTAAAAATTAGGTTCTTATCTTTTTGTGTGTGCCATTGGCAAAGTTTTTGAGAATTGTGCTCCTAACCCCACTACTCCCACGAGCCCTGTGGTTTTTATTGCCCAATTTTGTACATTTTGGTGCTTTTGGGAAACGCATATGTGCCTTTGTAGCAGAACTGCCTCTACTGCTTAATTTTGGGTCGAAATGGTAATATATGTCCTAGAGACATAAATTTTTTTTGCATCGGCACCATTTGGCATCTTTATTTTTAGCTTCTTTTTGTACAATAGTTCCCATGGAGATGGTCTATTGTTGTTACCCGTATCACAGCTGAAGAGGAAACAGGTGGGAGGGAAAGGGCAAGTCAAGTTGACAATTTACTTTGATTAAAACAATAGCTGCTTCGACCCATCCCCAACCTCAAAGAACTTAGGGATAGAGCTCACAGCCCTGAGAACACACCATGCGTAATTCCAATTTTCCCCCTTCTCTGAGTCTACCTCTCAGGTGCCTAATTCAGGCCTGTGGATATATTCAAAACAAACTTCTAGCCTGAGCCCATTGCTAGATGGTCAGCTCCTTTATTTTAATTTGTGAGCTCCTAGAGAACAGGCTTTGTGTCCTATCATCCTTTGTATCACTACTTGTTGTCCAGTCATGTCTGACTCTTCGTGACCCTATTCGGGGTTTTCTTGGCAAAGGTACTGGAGTGGTTTGTCGTTTCCTTCTCTAGCTCATTTTACAGATGAGGAAACTGAGGCCAACAGGACTAAGTGACTTGCCCAGGGTCGCATAGTGACAGGGTCTGAGGCTGGATTTGAACTCGGGAAGATAAGTCTTCCTGACTCTAGGATACTGGTCCACCTACCTACTAGCTTTTACCCCCATTGTCTCTGCTTGGATCATTTAGGACCTAATACTATGGAGGTATGGGAGCTTCTTTCCCTGAGGCAATTTTCTACCTCTTTCTGTGGAGTCTTAGAGAGTTCTGAGTTGAAGTGACTTGCCCCCTTGTTTACATAAATATTAGCGATATGATTTGAACCCAAATCTTCCTGATTCCAAATCGAGAACTCTAAATCCAAGTTACAGAGGTATTGGTAGATGGATTTTCTATATCTGGGAGTTTTGAATGATAATAACAAGAACTAAAGTTTCTATAACACCTACTATGCGCCAAGTGCTGTGCTAAGTTCTTTACAATTATCATCACGTGTGATCCTCACAACAATCCTGGGAGGCAAGTGCTATTGACATTCTCATTTTACAGTGGAGGAAGTGGATGCCGCAGCAAGTCAAGTGCCTTGCCCAGGGTCACACTAATAAGTATCAGAGGCCAAATTTAAACTCAGCTGCATGCACTAGGCCCAGCATTCTATCTACTGTGTCACCCAGCTGCCTAATTATCAATGAAACCACATATCTGGTCCTTAGCCTTATAATGAGTTCTTAATACATCCTCCTGGGTGCTTCTCATCCCAATGCATCCTAACGTGTGTCCTCTCACAAAAAAGAAGTTATAAGGGTCCATCAGTAATCAGAGTTTAATATTGTAATCAAATAAAATTTACGACAAAGGTAATTTAATGAGACAACATAACCTTTAAGTCCTGTGTATCATGCTGTATTTTATGGTAATTGGATATAAATGACAATTTTTAAAACCTCATAATTTTGTACATAATAGGCATTTAATAACTTCTTGTTGAATTGAACTCATGTAAGTAACTAATCAGGATTACTTTCATGCAGTCAAAACAAGCATTTCCGGGTCAGTTCAGGAAGGCCTGAGTAGAATAGGAAGTTCTGATGGGCTTATGAAGAATCCTATATCTAAAAACCGGGTCTTCTTGCTTCTTTGGAAGTGCTGAAAGCCCAGCCAGGGGTGGGAAGCCTGAGGCCTCAAGGCCACATGTGGCCTTCGAGGTTCTTGGGTTCGGCCTTTTCACTGAACAAATACTTTTATTAAAGGGATTTGTTCTGTGAAGTTTGGATTCAGTCCAAGGGCCTCATTTGACCGTGGGCCCCAGGCTACGCAGGCCTGTTCTAGAATGAAGAATCTATGGTTTAGTTTCTTATTTGTCTCCTAGTTTTAATGTTATCGTCACACTAAGGCTTGATAAGCACCTGTCAGGAATATGGAAGAACAAATGATTAGTTAGGTACTGGTTGAATTTGATGATATGATCTTGTGGCAGATTGGTGGTGTGGTGACTACAGCATTAAACCTTAAGTCAAGAAGATCCGAATTCAAATCTGACCTGAGTGACCCTGGGCAAGTCATTTAACATCTGTGTCTCTCTGTCTCTCAGCCTCAGTTTCCTCATTTGTAAATGAAGGTAGAATAATAGCACCTACCTCCCAGAGCTGTTGTGCAGATAAGATGAGATAATATATATAAAGCTCTCGGCAAAACTTAAAGTGCCATAAATGCTATCTATTATTATTCCTTCCAGCTCCAAGGTTCTGTAAAAACTGGTTGTCTCCTGAATTATGATTTCACACATTCTTGTATGCAGAATCAATAAACATTTATAAGGTACCTAGTGTGCCAGGCACTGTGCCAAGTGCTGGGGATACAAAAAGAGGCAAAAGACAGTCCCTGCCCTCAAGAAACTCACAATCAAATGGGGGAGAAAACAAAGAAAGAAATGTATACAAACAAGCTAGATACAGAATAAATAGGCAACGATTAACAGAGGAAGGCACCGGAATTAAGAGGGGTTGGGAAAGGCTTCTTGTAGAAAATGGGAATTTAGTAGAGACTTAAAGGAAGCCAGGGAAGCCAGTAGGTGGAGATGTGGAGGGAGGACACTCTAGGCATGGAGAATGCCTGGAGCCAAGAGATGGAACCAGGAGGTCAGTGTTATCTGATCCAAGAGTATGTATCCACTGGAAAGGTAGGAGGGGACGAAGTCATGAAGGACTTTGAATGCCAAACAGAGGATTTTGTATTTGGTCCTGGAGGCAATAGGGAGCCACTGGAGTGTATTGACGGGGGATGGGGGTGGTTGGGACTACATGGTTGGACTTGTGCTTTCGGGAAATCACTTTGGTAAATGAGTGGAGGATGGATTGGAATGAGGAGAGACTCAAGGCAGGCTGACCCATGACCAGGCTACTGTAATAGTCCAAGCATGGGGTGAGGAGGGTCTGCACGAGAGTGGTGGCAGTGTCAGAGGAGAGAGGGGAGCATATTGGAGAGATGTTGCAAAGGTTACATGAACAGGTCTTGGCAACTGATTGGCCATGACGGAGGGGGTCGATGAGAGATAGTGAGGAGTTGAGGATGACTCGTAGGTAATGAGCTTGACGGACTAGGAAAATGATGTTGCCCTCTTCAATAACAGGGAAGGTAGGAGGGGAGAGGATTTACAGGGGAAAATAATGAGTTCTGTTTTGAAATAGCTTAAGATATCTACTGGACATCAAGTTTGACATGTCTGATGGGCAGTTAGATGTGAGACTGGAGGTCAGCAGAGGGTTTGAGACAGGATAGGTAGATTTGAGAATCATAATCATAAGGATGGTAGTTAAATCCATGGTTGCTGAGATCACCAAGTAAAGTAGCATAGACAGACAAAAGAAGAGGGCCCAAGGCAGACCCCTGAAGGACATCTTTGATTAGAGCATCCAGCAAAGGTATCTGAGAGGGATTGATCAGATAGGTAGGAGGAGAACCAGGAGAGAGTGATGTCCCAAAAACCTGGAAAGAAGAGCATATCAAAGGGGAGAGAGTGAATAATAGTGTCAAAGGCTGCAGAGAGGTTGGGGAGAAGGAAGATTGAGAAAAGACCATTGGATTTGGCAACTAAGAGATCATTACTAACTTTGGAGAGAGCTGATTCAGTAAAATAAGATTGGAAGCCAGATTTTAAAAGGTTAAGGAGAAAGAGGAGAGAAAATGGAGATGGCCTCCTTAAGGAGTTCATTCACAAAGGGCAGAAGAGATATAGGACAATAGAGGGGATTTAAGGGTCAACAGAGGATTTTTTTCAGGTTGGAGGAAACATGGCATGTTTGTAGGCAGTAAGAAATGAGCCAATAGACACGTAGAGATTGAAAATAAGTTCCTAAGTAATAATGGAAAAGAGATTTGGGGATTTTGTTAATGTGCTTTTTATTTTGTTGTGTTCCCCAAATGTCTGTGTACATACTTCCAAATAGGCTTTTCTTTAAACTAGGAAGTTCATGTATTTTATTGGATGTCTTCTTTGATGAGAATCTTAATATTTATAAAGTGTTTTAATTTGTTTGGAATATTGTGCAAATTGGCAGTAATCAAATAATATTAATTATATTTCTGCTGAACTACAATTAACTTCTAATTGTTTGATATAACTTCCAACTATAATTAGAAATAAAATGAATAAAAGAGCAACACCAGGAAAGTGTTATATTAGCCCACGAGGCATGTTTACTTTTTTTCAAAATAAAAAAAAAATTCTGCTTCTAAAATGCCTTCCCCATTTAAAACTCTGGGCAATATTTAATACACAAGGCAACCTCTAAAAGAAGTTTCTATGCTATATTTATCTCTGGAAATGTCGAGAAGATATTGTAGATGATTGCAAAACTGAACTGAGTAGATGGAATGAGTGACTATCTGCATGAACGCTATTCGATTTCTCCATTGTTAAAGACATCATCCTGTGGATTCAAAAGTGCCCTGGTCTTTGAGTCAGAGTTCTGGGTCAGCTTTCAAATGACACTTACTAGATAATTGGTGATCAGCAAGTTACCTAACCTTTCGGAAGCTCAGTTTCATCAGTAAAATGAGGAAATAATACTTACGACATACGTACTACCTTGTCAGGAAATAACCTCCAGTATGGTCCCTATTAAATAGGTTATGATTAATTATTAATAATTAATTAAAATTAACTGATTATTAATAGTTAATACTGATTAAGGCTACTTTAATAATAAATCATCGATAGTTGTGATACTAAATAATAAATTATTAATAATTATAATAATGTAATAATTGCAATATAACAAATCAATATAACAGTAATAGCTAATACATAGCACTTTAAAGTTTGCAAAGCATTTACATATATTTTCCCATTGGTCCTCACAGTAACCGTGGGAGGTAGACACCCTTATCTCCACTTTACAGATGAGGAAACTGAAACAGAGAGTTTGTGACTTGCTCAGGGTTATACAGTTAATATCTTAGGCAGGATTTGAACTCAGATCTTCCTGACTGACTTTGGCACACTATCCACTATTCCACCTAACTGCCTCTCTGGGTTTCAGTTTCATCTTGATAAACACTTGCTAGTGAATGAATGAAAGCACTTTGTAAAATAGAAAGTGTGATATAACTATGATCTATGATTATTAACCTTGTGGTATTTCAGACCTTGGCTGTCTAAAAGAAATCCTTCTGGGGCAGCTAGGTGGCTCAGTGAGCAGAGCACTGGCCCTGAGTTCAAATCTGGCCTCAGACACTTGACACACTAGCTGTGTGACCCTGGGCAAGTCACTTAACCCCAATTGCCCTGCCTTCCCCCCTCCAAAAAAAAAAAGAAAAAGAAATACTTCTGCTGCCTACTCAGTGATGGCTGAAATTTTAGTCAAGTTTCATTGCATTGGCTTAAGACTCCTTAAACCTCTCTTGAAATGCAAGTACAATGCTCACTGGGAGGAGTAAGGTGATTTTATTCAGTGGTGTGAATGAACGTTTCATAACCCTTCCTGGGAGAAGACCTGGAGAGAGAGTATGTGTGTGTGGGCCGAGGAGGGGTACGACAGGGAATTACAATTTTATCACCTGTTTTGCAATTTTCCTTGGACCAACATAGAATTGTTAAACAATATCTGAGCCATAAATCTGGAGGTGGGAAAGAAGAAGAGGTAGTGGCCCTCTTTTTTTTTTTTTAGTTTCTGGTGGCTTTCATTATTTTCCCCCGTTTCTGTATGGAAGGAAACTGTTTTCACCTTCCTTCGCACGCCCACCTTCACCCCTACCTTCCATCCCCTTTCTGCTCTTTCCCTTGCCTGCCAAGACCCTTAGTAACAGATGGGCAGAAATAGCAGATGGTAGAAGGAGGGAACCATTCTAACTCCCTTTCCCCTGAAATTCAAGCCCCATTTGGGGAGCAAATGCTTTATAGGGGTAAGTACAAGATTATAGCACTGGCCCAAGGCACACTTACACACTGTTGAGCTACGTATTGGTCTATTTTGGAAAATATCTTGGATTTATACTTATAAACTATAAAAAGTCGCTAAACTGTACATTCCCTTTGAACCCATGATACCCCTACTAGGCATATACCTCAAAGAGGTCAAAGATGGAGCAAAAGGTCCCATATATGCAAAATATTTGAAGCACTTCTTTTTGTAGTAGCCAAGAGATGGAAAGAAAGTGGGTGCCTGTTGACTGTGGAAAGGATAAACAAATAGGGTTATGTAATAGGTTGTTACTGTACCCTAAGGAATGATGAGAATGGAGAATTTGGTGCAGACTGGTATGAACTGAGGCAGAGTGATATAAACAGAACAGGCTTCCATAACCAGGTTTAAGAGGGTGTAAAAGAAAGCAATCACTAAACACTTCAGAACTCTGAGCAATGCAGTGACTAACTGGGACTTCAGAAGACAGATGGAGGAGGCGTAGTCAATGTATTGATTTGCTCTGCTGGACCATACTATTTTTTTTTTAACAAGGCAGAGGGGGATGGGAGGGTAGCCATTGGGAAGAGACAGTCACCAAAAAAAAAGAGCGTTGATAAAACATTTAAAAAGAAAAAGGATTACACTGGTTCAGTGAGTTCACAATATAATCTTGGTGTTTTGTGCTCTGTTTCTAACCCTGCCTACGATACATGCCTGCATGTGTTGAATTGTATTTCGAGAACATATCCTAAGACAAACTTCCTGATGTAGCATCTACACGTGTCATACATCTGCTCTAAACTGTTCGGTTTCTTCCTACAGCCTATTAGCTAAAGTAAAGATTCCTTAAGTTGACATTCTAATTCTCCATAAACTTGCAACACGTTGGCTTTCCAGCCTCATTTCACATGATGCCCACCCATTATTAATCTAATACTCCAGCCAAACTGGACTGCTTGATGTATCTCAGGCACAAAACATCGTGGGACCATAGAGTTAGATGGAAGAAAATTAGGGAAACCTTAGAAGCCATCTATTCCAACCCCTTCACCATACAGACACGGAACCCAGTCCCAGAGTGTTTAGTAGAATAACTTGAATTCGAACTCAGGTCCTCTGCTTCCATGACCAGTATTCTTATTCCATCATGGGCTTTCCGGCTTTTGGCTCTTTCACTACTTCCAGTTATTCTAGGAATGCCCTCCTCCCCTTCCCAGTTCTTTTTGTTGAAATTCTACCCATCCCTCAAGACGCTGCTTGGATGCCACTTTGTCTATAGATCCTTCAGTAAAAAGTAATTATTCTTTCCTTTGATTTTAAATAATTTTTTGTTCATAGCATGTTTATATATTTGTCAAATCAGTTTTGTATTAGTTATCTCCCCTATCTCCCCTAGTTCAGAAATCACAGAATTATTTTTGTTGTTCAGTTGTTTCAATCATCTCTGACTCTTTGTGACCCCATTAGAGTTTTCTTGGTAAAGATACTGCAGTTGTTTGCATTTGCTTCTCCAGCTCATTTTACAGATGAGGAAACTGAGGCAAAACAGGGTTAAGTGACTTGCCCAGGGTGATAGCTACTAAGTGTCTGAGGCTGGATTTGAACTCAGGTCTTTCTTGACTCCGGGCCAGGTGCTCTATCTACTGTACCACCTAGCTGCCCACACAGAATTATAGAATTTCACAGCTGAAAGGGAGCCAGTCCAACCCGCACCTAAATAGGCATCTTCCCTACAACATCCTCAACAGGGAGCTCTATAGCTGTTGCTGAAAAGACCTCCGGTGAGGGGTAAACCACTACTTCCCAAGGCAGTCTGTTCCATTTTCCCCTAGCTATCATTGTAGGGAAGTTTTCCTTCTTTGAAATATTTGAGTCTTGTTCCTAGTTCTGCCCTGTAGAATTAAGCAAAAGCCAATCAGTGAACAAGCTTTATCAAGCGCTTACTATGTGCCATTAAGTGTATTAATAACAGTAATAACCAGTCCTGGTCTCAGGGAGCTGAAGCACTGTACCTACTCCCTTTCTCCTCAGGGGCCCATCTGCTCTGAATCCGTGTATGGTGTGATTAAGTTCAAGCATGGGAGACCGTGGCTTCTAATGAGAGAGGTTAAGCTCCTTTTTCTGTTTTTTTTTTTTTGGTGGTTTTTTTGGGAGGGGGGAAGGGCAGGGCAATTGGGGTTAAGTGACTTGCTCAAGGTCACACAGCTAGTAAGTGTGTCAAGTGTCTGAGGCCGGATTTGAACTCAGGTCCTCCTGACTCCAGGACCGGTGCTCTACTCACTGTGCCACCTAGCTGCCCCTTAAGCTCCTTTTTCTAAACTTTTTAGCTTCTCATTCAATTCCCCCTCTCCCCTGTCATCTGCTTTTTCTAGTATTCTGGGGGAAAAGTCACCTCAAGACTTAGATTTGGGTTCACAGAAAAGAAATGCTCAACATAGAACATTCACAAGCACACCCTGACAGAAAGCTTTTAAACCAAACAAACAGAAGCGTGAGGTACGATTAGACAATCCCAGGAAGTTGTGGCTTATACATTATCAGAACATAAAGCAATATTTGGACTGCTATATCAGAGTTTTACATTTCCCCTTGGCTCTGAATTATATCTTTCCCTGCATATGTCTTCTGACTAGCCAGGCTGGGGATTACATTCACCCTTCTCTAAGGAGCACTGAAGTAATTTTGGGGGGCTCGTATCCCCGCTGCCTGTTGGTTTCAACCAAAGGACTCAGGACCTCTGACCCTCTCAAACTCACAAGGTAGTCACCTAACCTGGAAAAAGCCACCTCATGGACAATACTTGTTCATCTAAGATCAGGAAAATATAACTACCCTAGAAGTATCTCCAAACCCTGGACCAAATTTGGCTAATCAGGACATGGGCTTTAGCCACCATGTGCACATGGCTTCATGGTGGCTGGTGTAGAAGGTAGGGTAAGATACCTTTCACTTTGCCTTTCATGAGAAGTGACTTGAAATAGCCAGGCAGCTGGAAAGAAATAAAAGGCAGAGTTACTCCCCCTTTAAGGGTTCAGGATGAGCAATAAAAAGATAATCTTGTCATCGAAAAGTACTAAGCCCCGCCAGGGCCGAGTTGTATACATGTGATGGGCTGGGAGGAGGGAGGGCAGCTCTGAATATGCTTTGTACGGCTCTCAGTTCCACAAGCATAATTCATTTTCCATCATCTATCCCTTCAAATATTTGAAGACGGATCTTTTTCATACAAACTGTTCTCTAGCTTTACTTCCTTCATCCTGCATTTGTGAAGTGCGTTTTTGAATCTATGTGTAAGACTTTCCATTTATCCCGATTAAATTTCACCTTTGTCAATTGCACCTGATGTTCTTGCCCATCAGTATCATTTTGGATCTGACTGTCATCCAGGGTGTTAGCTATTCCTGCCAGTTTTGCATCATCTGCTAATTTGATAAGTATGCCATCTACACTTTTATCTAAGGCACTGACAAAAATGTTCAGTAGAACAGAACCAAGGACGTATATTACGGTAGATTGAACTGGAGTTTTCTCTTCAAGTCTATATGGAACCATTAATGACTATTGCTTTGAGGCCAGTCATTCAACCAATTCTAATTACACTTTACATTCAATAAGAATAGATGTGCTTTGCTTGGAAAATATGAGCTTTTGGAGCAGAGGACTTTTCCTATATAAGTTTGTACTCCTAGGTCCTAGCAAGGTTTGTTAGCTTTTAATAATAATAATAATAATAATAATAATAATAACAACTAACATTTAAATAATGCCTTCTATATGCCAGGCACTGAACTAAGCACTTTACAAACAGTTCAGTTGATCCTTACAACAATCTTGAGAGGTAGGTGCTACCATTATCTCTGTTTTAAAGGCAAACAGAGGATAAGTGACTTGTCCAAAGTCACAAAGCTACTAGGTGTCTGGGGCTGCATTTAAATTGAGGTCTTTCCTAACTCCAGGCCCATGGCTCTATTTACTGCACCACCTAGTTGCCTAGGTTCCTCTTGAACCAACCCACCCTACCCCAAGATGAAGATTTGTGGTACTGCTGCTTCCCCTCTCTACCCACAACCACACTGAGCAACTTGGACATTTCGTGACATAAACATCTGCTACAACTTTACATGACTCTTCACGTTCAGCCCACTGAGGTAGAGGGTGAGTATAAACCCCAAACCCAATTTGGTTTTTGTTCATCCTTGCAGATACTTACATAACATGGAACATAAAAATAAGCACACACAACTGTTCCTCATCGCCACCACCCCACCCTTCCTGTTTGACTCAGTTTACCCCAGCCTGATCCAGTTTCTGAATAGGGTCAAATTCTTGTACCAAATTTCAATTTTTATCTAATCACTGAGTCCTACCTATCTATATGATCCTAAGATTAAGTTTCCCAATAAATCAGTGGGGAAGACAAATAGTATATACTGCTTGCTTATCTCTTGTCTTTGTTTGATCTGTTTTACACTGAAAACTTCCCCACTCCCACCCCTACCATATCCCTTGGACCTTGGAACTCTAATATTATTTCAGTACCGAAAACTCCCTTTATGCCCAAGATATCATCAGCCTATCCTAACCCTGAGGTCTGCTGATAGTATGCAGTTGACTTAAATTGACTTATATTGAAATCTTTGGGACTGCAGTTTATAGGTGTTGTACTCAGGGCCTCTAAATTGTGAAACCCTTAAAAGCCAACCCATCATCCACTCAAAACCAATAGCTCCACGGGGCGCCCCCCCCCCCCCCCGCCCCACAATGTGCTTCCTGTTTTTAGACCAGTTGGTATTTATCACATGACCTCAGAAGTAGATGAAAAGAACTTACATAAAGCTTGGTGTGATGAATAGAGCACTGGACTTGAAGTCAGGACGACCTGGGCTTGGACCCTACCTCAGTCACTTAGTAGGTGGGTAACTGAACAATTCAGTTAACCTTTCTGAATCTCAGCTTCCTTATCTGGACTGGATGATGCCTAAGCTCTCTTCTAGCTCAAGCCTTTCTCTCCTGTCCTGGAAGCCTTCAACTTTCTCCAGTGGTCCATAATGGGATAAAAGTAACATAGGGTTATCAGAGCAGGATGATATCAGAGTCCCAAATGTGGCACGATAGAGGTAAAGAGTATCAATAATTACAAACCCCCACAGGATGGAATGAATATATGGAGGTAGCCTTTCTTCTTCTCTCCACCCCAACCCACCCCTTCTATCCTCTAGCTAGGATTTTTTCACAACGCCTCCCGAGAATGTCACCAAATTATGTCTCAAAGTATTCTGTGACATATAGTCCAGAAAGTCACTTCCTACCCAGACATAGGACCACCCTCCCCCAAAGCTTTCTGGAGGACACAGCTCCCCAATATAGGCATGATCTGTTTATAAGTGGTGCATTTCCTCTGTCTCTTTGGTTCATAGTAGATGAGGGAAATACTCCCTACCGTTGGAATTCACTCACATTTTTTTGGCTTTTATTCCTTTTTCTTTCTTCCCTCTTTTCCCCCTTCCTTCCTTCCTTTTCTCCTAAAAGCAAAATTAAATAACTGAATAGAATAACCAAATATTCTATTTCTTACATTCGCCAGTGTAATGAAAGAGATGGGGGAAACTCCTCCATCAGGTTGTTGATTCCTCCAATCAACTTGATGAGGTAACAGAGTGTGGACCCTTAAGGGAAGCACCTACACTTGCCAGGGAGCTAGAAGTGCTCTCTAGCCCCTTGTTAAAAGGATACAGGGAACTCCTTTCATTATTCCCTATGCGGGGCGGTAGAGTCAGGAAGACTCATCTCCCTGAGCTCAAATCTGTCCTCAGACACTTACTAGCTATGTCACCCTGGGCAAGGCACTTAACCCTGTTTTGTCTCAGTTTCCTTATCTGTAAAATATGAGCTAGAGAAGAAAATGGCAAACCACTCCAGTATCTTTGCTAAGAAAATCCTAAATGGGGTCATGAAGAGTCAGGCATGACTGAAAAATGACTGAACAGCATCAGGAGCCACCTCCTAATGGTTGGTTGACTGATACTCAAGAGTCTGGAATTATAGGAAGAACTACCCTTTTGTGGTCAATAAGAATGAGAGGTGAAGTGATCCTTCCTTTTATCCTTTCTCTTTTTTTCTTTTTTACCTGTTTTCTCTCCCTTGGACCTGTAGGGTGAAGAATTTCTCCTTTTCCCTGGCAAGGAGCAGAAAATGGGAATTTACAAGGGAAGAAACACATGGCAAGTGTCCTGTGTTTGCCCAGAGAAACCTAAAGGGAAATTCTTGGACCTCAAGTTCCCAGATGTCTTCTGCCTTTCTGTTTCTTTTTCTGAGCGCAGGTCAGATTCTAGCAATGCTGATATTAGCGGTGACCTCCTGGATAATCCTGAATTTGAGAGAGCCTGAGTTTGAGGGTTATGGACCAGCCTGCCTAAGGGAGGTTTCCTTAATTGTCCACTTCTTATAGGGGAAGAATATTTTATACATACACACCCCCCCCCATATATATATGTAGGGGAGGATGTGTGTATGTATGTGTATATATATGTATATATAGAAGTGTGTGTATCTATGTATATATATACACATATATAATGTGAACATAAAGTCATGTGAAGTTGTAGCAAATGCTTATGTCATATATGTATTTTTTTTGTAACTGGAAGACTTAGGCCAAGCCATAAGGGGCTAGGAGATCTTGTTAGCCCTCCGTGATATCTCTGTGAGTTGCTCTGGTGGTGAAGCCCCAAGAAAAATAGGAAATATTTGTACAGCAGTCCCATGGGTGTTTTTTTACATTCTGAGGAAATATATTCCAGATGAATTTTCAGACTTCTCCCAAGGAGTTTAAAAGGTTTGTATTAGGATGTGGTTTACTATGGACTTCCATTACTATTATATGTGTATTTAAAAGTTATTATTTTTTGTTTAGTTATTTCTCGTAGCATTTCTTAGGTAGATGAATATTTTTACATCCACTTTTCACAAGAAATTCCAAAGACAAAGAGAGGCAAAAAAATCATTTTTCTGAAATCAAACAAAAAGTCAAGGGTGCAGCAGGAAGCAGAATTCACAACGGTACAAGGTTTAATCTGTTTGATAACTGGTAGCTATCATTAAGAGCTATAGCTTTCCAGTAGATTAGTACCATTGAGAGAGGAAGTTTTTCACCACTGTGCCTTGAATAAACTATTTAACTATTGGGCCCTTTATTATAGGATCATAGATTTAGAACTAGAAGAGACCTGAGAGCCCACATGGTCCAGCTCCTTCATTTTAGAGATGAAGAAACTGAGACCTAGGGGGTTAAATTTTTTTCTCCAGGTCACATAGGAAAAAGGGGGGGGGTCAGGATTTAAGCTCACAATTTCTGACTCGAGAGCGAATGCTTTTTCTGCTGAGTGATGCTTCCTCCTTTCAGCTCGACTTTGGATGACTTAGGGATGAGAGGTAGATGGAGGACATAAAAGAAAGAGAAATAGACGAGGGGGGGATCATGATGCATGAAGGCTAAGAACAGGTGGCCTCTTAGAACGCTCTCCAGCAGGGGGGCAGCAGAGGGAGAAGGCCATGGATGACACCTGCATTATCACACTATTTTAGTAATTGCCCAGACCCCATGCTATTATTACCTCTTTTGAGGTTTCTCACCAAGTAAATAATCATGTGCTTCCTTGTGGCATTTTAACTCATTTTTTGAGTTGACGTCTTTATCTTCCCAAATAGATCATAAATTCCTCAAGGATCGTATCTTATACTACTTTGTATCCTTGAATCATACCTAGAATGGTGTTTGTACCCAATAGGTATTTATTAAATATTTGTTGGATGCTGGTTTACTTTGTATACTGGAAACCTTGCTGGTTTATTGAGTTGACAAAGGGTGGTACAATTAGGGCTAAGGCCAAGGTTCAAACCACGTATATCCACGTTCACAAACTGTATCCCTAACATCTGTGTTTACTCACCCTGACCTCCCATGCCCAGTGGAGCAACTTATTCACTTTATGATGTAAGCACAGGTCCAGCTTTTTTTTTTAACACTTGTTGTGTCATCCATCAAGGGAAAGGGTCACCACGTGCCTCAAACAGAACTCAACTGCTGTGAGTATAACTTTTTTTCTAGAGCTTGGCAGTCCATCTCTCACCCCCATGGATCACATAAGCTATGTCTCTTACCTGGAGGGCACTCCCTCCTTAACCCCCGAACATGATTCTTCTTTTCCTTCAAAGTTCAGTACAGGGGCCAATTTTTCCTTGTAGTCTTCTGTGGACCCTCAGTTGCTAGTGCATTAATCTCCTCTTAATATTATATTTATCTGTGTACATCTTATATCCCTCTTAGAAGAATTAACTCTTTGAGATGAAGGACTCTTTCATCTTTGTCTTTGTAGCTACACAACCTAACACAATGTTTCACATTTAGCAGGCACTTAATGTCTGTAGTTTCACAACAGTAGCATCTGATAAGGCATTGTGGAGTATTTCCATCAGTCAGGGGCATGGAGTTTTGGGAAGCTTTTGGCATTGTTTCCAAAAAAATCTCTGGCGACCTGCCAACAGCTTTAAATTGCTTGAATTCTTCACTGGAAACAGGGGAACCATTGACAGTATCATTAACTCGCTTGTTTTCTCAAGGCTGTATCCTCCCCTCCATTGAAAACACATAGTTCTGACTGGTAATGCCCTGGCTGCTTGCCACATCTTGGCTTAGTTATTGAAAATTAAGAGACATTGATTGAAATGTAAGTTTAATAAACATTAACACGTAATTCTAAGATGAAAAGACAATAAAGGATTTTCTGCCTCCGAGGGTGTCAGAACATATTCTCAGCAACAAGGGAATATAAGGCTCTATAGATATAATACTTTAATTATGTGAAAGTTTGCTAGTGCTAAGGATGGTGGCTGATTGTTCTCTATATTCTCTTAAGAAAGTACAAGAGGAAATTCTCTGAAGCTGTATACATCCTTCATGGATCTGTGATGCCATTTATGAGCCTTCTTATCTGATGCGATTGCTGTTCATGTCCTAATCTTCTGTAGAGAATCTACCCAATACTGGAGGCGTTCTTTTGGGTCTTTAGATATTTCAAGAAGACCAGCATGACACTCAACTGTCCATCCCTTGCTTTTGATACACAACCATTTTTCTCACAGAAACAGCAGGCATGTCCATGTAATGAGGTCCCAGCCACTGCCTCTAGCTAGCCACTACTCATATTTCTTCATATTTCCCACAGAAACAGCAGGTGTGTCCATGTACTCAACCACAACCACATCCATCTAGTCTCAGACAGGACTACAGTACTCGGCCAATCAGAAAGCAGCACCACCAGGATGCCCAAGCAGGATGTGGATCCTAAAACAATAGAAGGGACTTTCCCTAAGTAGGCACCTGCATGCAGTAATAGCAAAAGCTGCCCTTTAGGTGAACTTGTGATGTAGAGAGGCTTATTACAATATCATTATCATACATACGTAGCTCCCCAAATGGGTTTTTCTGTATGCATTGTGTGTAATCACATGCATAATTTCATTCTGGCTGGGACCCCTCCCCTATTACCCTAATTCCTTAAACCCCTCCTGCCTTTTTAATATGCCTAATTTCTGTTATGTAATTACATCTTTACCCTATTAAAATCTATCTTGCTTTCCCTGAAGTTGCTGGTTGCCCTTGGAACTTAGCCGGCTTCATTAGAGGTGTCAATCTCAATAGATATCTAAACTTGGATTAGAGGTGGTCTGGCTCTGAATTCTTTGAGATGGTTCCACCACAACACATCACGAAACCGTAACAGGCAGCATCATCATTTTTACTATGTTGATGCTGCCTGGCCATGAACCCTGAACATCTCTCCAATAATTTAGATTTTTAAAATTTTTGTGAAAATTATTTTGTTGATATTTTTATAAAAGTATCTTACAGGTTCATTTCCATATGCTTAGTGCATTTTATTGTTTTTAGTAGTGTTTCTCTTTTTACAGTATCATAAATCTAGAGCTAGAAGGTACTTAAGAAACCATCTAGTCTAACCCCTTCATTTTCTGGGTGAAGAAACGGAGGCTCATAGAAGATCAGGAAGACAGTAAGCTTCAGAGGCAAGATTTGAACCCAAGTCCTCTGACTCCAGAGTCAGTGACTTTTCCACCACAATTTGTTTCCTCTATCTTTTCCTCATTTTTATTAGTAATATCCCAAAATGCTCATGGTTTTGTGAGTTTATTTTGTCTCCTGCTACTTTGCTGAAGACATTATCTTGACTATTTTTTTAAATGAATTCTCTACAGTATTCTAAATATACCACAATATTATCCTTAGAGATATTTTTGTCTCCTCTTTGCCAATGCTTATTTCGCTAGAATTTTGTGACACTGTTCTCTCCCAGATTTCTTCCTAACATTCTGACTGCTCTTTCTCAGTCTCCTTTGCTGAATTTTCATCCTGGTCATATCTGCTAACCATGGGTGTCCCTTAGGGGTCTGGTCCTTCCCTCCCCTCTCCTCCCCACTCCTCCCCTCCCCTCTCTCTTCCCTTCCCTCTCTCTTCCTTTCTCTCCTCTCATCTCTTCTCTATACTATTTCCCCTGATGATCTCATCAGTTCTCCTTACTTCCCTCTGACTCTTGGCTTACTTGGCTTCTTTCAAATCTCACCTAAAACTCCACTTTAATGATAGAGATTACCTTTAACTTACCTTGTCTATATCTTGTATGTCCATAGTTGTTTATCCCTGTTGGAATGTAAGCCCCTTGAGGGCAAGAACTATTTTTCCCCCTTTCTTGTATCTCTATAACTTAGCATAGTGCCTGGCAGGTAGTAAGTGCTTGATAAATGTTTGTTAACTTGACTCTAACTGTTTTTCCTATCTTATTGCTAACATTCTTAGTATTATATAAGTATTAATGAAGGTAGCATGACACAGTGGGTAAAAAGCTGACCTTGAAGTCAGGGAGATGTAGGTAAAAGTTTTTCCTTTGCAAATACAATCATCCCTTCCACATCTCAACTTCCTCTAATGTGGGTTTCAATATATGTGGGTTGATATAAGAAATTAAATGGGAATTTTGGGGGAGTTTAGCAGAAGCTGCAGATAACACATGAAGGCCAGTAGATGACACAGAAAAAGTTTAGAAATGTAGAAATGCATAAAATATAAGTATAGTATTGTATAATATCAAGAAAGAAGAGAAAGAAATTGGAGAAGCCAGAAAACTTTTTTCATACAAAGGGAGAGCCAAAAAATTTTACAAGGATTTTCCAGACTTTGGGGAGTGCCAGGCCCCTAACCCCTATGATGTGGAAGGGCTAATTATACTGGCTGTGTAAGCCTGGGCAAGTCACCTAATCCCTCAGTGTTCTAGGGCTAGGCAGCTCTAGATCTAAAACTAGTTTCAGAGAAGATGTTGACCTGAATTGGTAGAGGGAGTTTCCTTACTTGGGGGCTCCCTGTGCCAATGAAATCACTGGTCCAGCCCTGTCCCCTAATAGTGGAGATAGTGCTGGGAAAACACGAGGTTTTTCTCCCTTACAAATAAAGCTAGCACTTTATTTTATTTTTAATAATATTTTATTTCACCCCCAATTCCATATAAATACAATTTTAAACATTCATTTAAAAAACTTTTTCATTTTAAATTTTCTCCCTCCCTCCCCTCCTCTCTCCCTGTGATGGTAAGCAATTTGATATATTAATATATTGATTGATGTGCAATCATGCAAAATATATTTCCATATTAGTCATGTTGATTTTGGATAAATGCTTTTGATCATACTAAGGAAGTTCCCTTCTTTGCCCATACTGCTTAATGTTTTTATATGAATTAGTATCACAATTTATCAAAAGCTTTTTCTATGTATATTGATATAATCATGTCATTTTTTTTGTTGCTAATATTAAATAAGCCAATAGTTTTCCTAATACCCACTGGTAGAAATTCAACTTGATCATAATGAATAATTTTTTATGTATTACTATAGCTTCTTTGCCAATATTGTTTTTAATATTTGCACTGATATTAATTAGTGATGCCAGCAAACCCTAAGTTATGAGAGATTGCTACCATGCTGTCAAGGTTTCAAATACAGTCCTTGCAACAGACTGAGCCTTTTTCTTGAGGACCAAAATAGATAGGTACAAAGAGATTCTCTATGAGTAAGCTGGCCTCTTGCTGATGAATACTTAGGCCAGCAACCAATGAACAAAAGAAAAATACAGAAAGATCCTCTGTGCAGTCACACGGGTAGAGTGGCAGAAGAGGGAGCGGAGGGTGCTAAGTCAGAAGGTTTTTAGATCATCTATGAACTTTACTTAGCTGCTGGCAATTCTAAATGTAAGATCCTTGTCCAATGGCCAGAGATTGCACATACTCCTGCACAGACAGTATTGACATAAAAGAAAAGAGAAGTAAGGCATAGCTAGATGTAAGGATGGTTCACCAGTTCTCTTTGGAGAGCAAAAGGAACTCGGTAGAGTTAGTTTTATTGTATATTCAGAGGGAAAACAAAAGCTAAACCAAAAACCCTCGAAAATATCCATGTAACATTTTATCTCTTAATGAAAATGCTCATAATTATTTGCCAAAAAGTCCACCATGAAGATAGATAATTTTGGCTTACACTGTGGCAGAAGATGAAGAAGCAGATAAATTTTACAACAAATTTAGGAGTCTCCAAATTAAATGAGCATACTATGTGTTTCCAAAGTCTTAATATAGTTTTAAAGTCCTAAAAGCACTAAGACTTTGAGGATACCCCGTATATGTGGGTGCTCAGTGACTTCCATGCAAAGGTAAGAAATGGCAAGAAATATATTGTAAAATATGGATCATGAATAAGGAAAAGGAAAGCCAAAGACCTATAGACTATGAGAAACCTCATATTTATATATCAGGAATACATTTTTCAAGAAAAGAATCATAAGGTTCTGAACTTGGTAAGCACTGAATAACATAAAAAGGAAATTGATTATGTTGGAACAGACAAGAAATTAATTGTTACTGATGTATGATTTATTTTTTAACTAGTTGTCTAGGTAGTCCAATGTCTGGTTTCTTGCAGCAAAGATAAAAATTAGTTAATAATTAGAAGAAAGAATAAAAATGAGGAAAATATATAATATACATTTAAAATAACTCCTGATCTATTCAAATAAGTTATTGATTATGCTTTCATAAAAAATAAAATATGGATGAAAGAAAGGACTTAAACACATAACATAATTTCATGTACACTTTATTAATATGTTAATGCCACCAAAGGGGGGGCAGAATCAATGAATTGGATATTCAAATAAAAAAATTAGGAAAGCAATAACTATAAAAACTCCAAACACCAAATAAAAATAGATTGGGGCAGCAAAGTAGTGCAGTGGATAGAGTGCTGGGCCTGGAGTCAGGAAGACTCATATTCCTGAGTTCAAATCTGGCCTCAGGCATTTACTAGCTGTGTGACCCTGGGCAAGTCACTTAACACTGCCTCAGTTTTGTCATTTGTAAAATGAGCTGGAGAAGGAAATGGCAGACCATTCCAGTATCTTTGCCAAGAAAACCCCAAATGCCATTATGAAGAGTCAGATGTGACTGAAAAACAACTGCACAACCACAAATAGGACTAAGGGCTATTTTGTGTTTTTATCTTTCTCATAGATTATCATAGTCCAAGAATTCATCGCCTAGTGCCCAACCCATTGGGGATGAACTCTACCTCATTTAGCTAGGCTGCTCTTTGTATGGCCAAAACACTCTGTCACTGGGACTATGTAGAGTCTTTTTTCTTGATAGGACAGGCAAGGACTTCAACTCTGATGGAATAGATGGAGAACCCAGTGATCCTTCTACACTACCATGAAACATCAGGATGGGAATTTTGTAGAGGAATTTGTGTTTGTATGCTAGTAAAATGTTTATGTAGTTAGTGATGCAAG
Source organism: Trichosurus vulpecula (assembly GCF_011100635.1). Taxonomy (NCBI): domain Eukaryota; kingdom Metazoa; phylum Chordata; class Mammalia; order Diprotodontia; family Phalangeridae; genus Trichosurus; species Trichosurus vulpecula. The sequence continues at coordinate 174,711,723 of NC_050577.1, forward strand.
TAATCAAATATGAAGTATAAGAACAGGAAATGCAAATTACAAAGGAGGGCTGGACTCATAATGAGCATGATATACAGCAGATGGACAGCCCAAGTACTTCATTGGTATCCCCATAATGTTAAAAGACCCAAGTCTTGAAGAAGGCCCTGATTAGATGAAGATGGAGCCCCATGGAGATTTTATGGAAATGCATACTGTCTTACTTGATGATCTCACCAACTCCCATGGATTTAATTATAAATTTATGTAGATGATTCTCGGATGTGTTTGTCCAGCTTTACCCTCTCTCACCTCCATTCTGGGATCCCCATTTGCTTCTTGGATATCCAGAAGACATCTCAAACTCAACATGTCCAAAATAGAACTCATTATCTTTCCCCCCAAAGCCTCCCCTACTACTGCTTAGGACACTTCCATCTTCCCGGTCATCCAGGCTCAAAACTTAAGTAACATTCTTGACTCTTCCCTCTGACCCTACATATCCAAGCTATTGCCTAGTCTTGTCATTTTCTATCTTCACAACATCTATTATATATGCCCCCTTCTCTCTATTCACTTAGCCATCACCCTGATACAAGCCTCATGCCTATATTATGGCAGTAGCCTTCTGGTTGGTCTCCCACTCTCAAGTCTCTCTCTACTCCAGTCCCATCCTCCACTTAGCTGACAAGGCGAATTTTCAAAAGCACAGTGTTGACCATGTCACCTTCCTACTCGATCAACTCTAATAGCTCCCTATTACCTCCAGGATCAAATAAAAAATCCTCAGTTTGGCCCTTTCCTCCCTTACTGGGATTTTTACCCTTTACTACCCTCCACATCATTTATAATTCACTGACACTGGCCTCTGTTGTTGCTTCCACGTGACTCTATTTCCCCATTCCACGTCTTTTTTTCTACCTGTCCCCATGCCTGGAATGTGCTCCTTCTTCACCTTCTTTTCCCAGGTTCCCTAGCTCCTTTTAAGAGCCAGCTAAAATCCTACTTTCTGTAAGAAGCCTTTTCTATTCCCATTCCCATTCTAGTGTCTTTCCCATAAGATTACTTCCATATACATACACGCACAGAAATATATATGTGTCTATATAGACACACATGCACATATACATACATATATATATATACATACATACATATATATTGTTGTTTGGTCATTTCATTTGTACTCTACTCTTTGTGACCCACTTGAGGTTTCTTGGAAGAGTTACTGGAGTGGTTTTTCATTTCCTTCTTCAGCTCATTTTACAGATGAGGAAACTGAGGCAGACAGAGTTAAATGACCTGCCCAGGGTCACACAACTAGTAAGTGTCTGAGACTGGATTTGATTTCAGGTCTTCCTGACTCCAGGTTTGGCACTTTATCCACTGAGCCACCTAGCTGACCTAATTTGTATGTGTGTGTGTGTGCATATGTATGTATATATGTATGCGTGTAAATATACATATACATGTACACATACACATATATGCATATACATATATGTGTGTATATAGGCATGTATATACACATACCTTGTATGTATACAATTGTTTTCTTGTTGTCTCCTCTATTCAAAAGTGAGCTCCTTGAGGATCATATTTTTGCCTTTCTTTGTGTCCTCAGAGTATAGTGCGGTGCCTGGTATCTAGTAGGCGCTTAATAAATGCCTATTGACTGACTGGGACATAGACCAGAACATCATAGGACAAAAAGATATGGATATGTTTCAATCTGCACAGCTAAAAGTATCATAGATGATAAAGTTAGAACTAGAAAGGACCTTAGAGTAGGCCATCTAGTTCAACCCTTTCATGTTAAAGATGAGGAAACCGAGGCCCAACCATACTAAGTAATTTGAAAGTAATACATTCTAGAGGCAGGATTCAAATATAGATAAATCTTCCAACATTAGTTCCTGCACCCTTTCCACTATACCATCTAGCTCCCCCCCCCCAAGTGTGCCCACATCCGTCACCTCTGAGATGCATTGGAATATTAAGTGACCATCGTGGTATTTTATTCTAAGGCTTAGAAGAACTCTCTTAGTTCCAGTTTGGCTCCCAGATCCTATTCCTTTCCCTCTTGAAGCATGTTTTTATTCAGACTCCGGGACAAAGATATCTGACCAAAAGGACCACACTTGTGCACAGAATATGATTCTATCACCATTGACCTGGCAAAGCTGCTTGTCTTCAGACTGAGTGAGGGTTTGTTTGGGGGTTTTTTTGGTATGTCCATTATCTTTTTGTTGATGACAAGAAGAGAAAGGAGTGGGTAAAATGTCACAAGCCTCGAGGTTTGGTATAAGCATGTTTTCTGACTTAAACATTTCCTTTCCAGTTCTCTGTAAATGATCTACTTAAACCTAATGCTGAAATCAGTATGCATATACTTTCCTAATCGAGGTGAGCCTTACAATAAAAGCTTTTAACAAAAGCAAAGGTAGCAGGTGCTTGGCGCTTTAGACATTCTATTACCTTAGGTCTTGAATAAGACCTCTTCTTCTTATTCCCCCCCTTTTCAGAGTGTTATCAAAAAAGGAAGATGGTACTGATGGGGGGAGTGAGATTCTGATGTGACCCAGCTCTGTTGCTTAGCAACCAACAGAATAACTGTATTAGTTTGAGAGCTTTGTACTAAAAAAACAAAAAACAAAACTGTGTTCTATCCCTAGGTAGAAGGGAAAGTGAGTTATTCCCAATGAAGTAAAAGGAAAAAAAACCTTGAAAAAGTGAAGAATACATTTTTCACTAACAAAGACATAATGACATAGCCTGTGCTCATTTTCAGTTCCATCCTGGATTCTTCTAAAGCATAGGAATCCCCACTTACAATTCATGCCATAGTTTAAGGCAGTGGTGTACAAATTTCTTCTCTCTCTACATTTCATAGAAGAAATGAAGCTGTTTTGGATAAGATAACAAAGTGGGAAAACATATGTAGCACCTCTTGCAAAAATCCTTTTCAAGACATAGGTACCTGGTGTTTGCTCCTGCTTTCTTTTGGTTAAACACCAAAGAGATGGGAAGATGGGGACAAGTAGCCTCAGAAGATTACAGTAAGCATAGACGGGTCATACAACGTGTGATGGGATAGGGATATTTTTAAAGGGACACAGTGCTTTTTTTTGTATCTTTCTATCTATGGCACATTCTTCCTTTTTGCAGGGGACTCTTTGGCTCTTAGGGATGAAAAGGAATTTCCGCAGGCTGGAGCTAACATAGCCCGTGAGTTGCTAGCATGACCCCTGAAGTGACACCAGGAGAGGATGGTGAGAAAAAAAGCTGATGCATAAACTGAAGTTTTACCTGGGAAGCCTCCAGGAGTTTGAAAAGGAAATCACAAGGGAGGTAGGAGATGGTAGGAGGCAAATGTGATGAACTGAGGATAAACGCTTTCCCTCCACCCATTTGATCTTGAAAGCTGATCCTTACAACATTTCCCCCTACCATCCAACACACTTTTGAACAGGCCTGTAGGAAAACAGGCACATTGAAAACGGGGTGGGGTGGAATTTGAGATTTCAAACTGTTTTAATAGCAATGGGGTATCTATTACTTGGGAGCTTTAAAGCCAATATTATCATTTCATTTTCTATTTAAACTCCATGTGAGTAACACTTTAGGAATCAAACAAACTTGGGGAAGAGATGAAAAGATCCTCTGTGTGGGAGCTACAAACTTTTGATAAATTATGGAATTTTTGTTGGGAATATTGATACCTCTAGATTAGATAGGAATATGAAAAAGATAACTGGGAGGCTCAGGTTTGAATATGCCCAGTAGGTAATTCTCAGATTGAAATGGGTTATAAATAGCTTCTAACCCTACACAGTTGTTCCAGCTAGAGCTCAGAGCTTGCTGCATTACTAGGTCACTCCAAGCAACTTTCAATTTTTCAGCTACCTGTCCTAGGTGCCAAGATAAAGCAGTTGTGTTATGTCAGGCTGAATACCTTCTGCACGTAAGTAAATTACTAATTGAAAAAAAGGTCAGAGTTAATAAAATCATATTAATAGTTACAAAGAAGTAAATAAATCTAATATCCTTGTGTTTTATAAGCCAAAAGATCCCAGCTACTAGGGTAAGGATTCAATGTTTGACAAAAAGGATGCTAGGAAAAATGGAAAGCAGTCTGGCAGAAATTAGGTTTAGACTAGTAATTCGTACCATATAAGAAGATAAGTTCCAAATGGATATATAAATCATATATAAAAAGTTATACTATAAACAGAAGATCAAGAAACAAATTACCTTTCAGATCTATGAACAGAAGAAGAGTTCATGACCAAAGGATAGAGAGGATCACAAAAGATAAAATGGTTAATTACGATTGGATAAAATTAAAATGTTTTTGCACAAATAAAACCAACACAGCTAAAATGAAAAGGAAACAGTTAACTAAAGCAGCTGGATGACTGAGCCTGGTATCAGGAAAGACTTGAGTTCAAATTTGGCCTTAAACATTTACTGGTTGTGAGCCTTGGACAAGTCACTTAATTTCTGTTTGCCTCAGTTTCCTCAAGTATAAAATGGGAATAATAATAATGATGATGATGATAACAACACCTACCTTCTTGGGTTGTTGTGGGGATCAAATGAGATATTATTTGTGAAGTGTTTTGTGTAGTACCTGGAACATAGTAGGAAATGTTAATTATCATTATTATAAACTGAGAAAAAAATCTTTGCAATCAGGTTTTCTGATAAATGTCTTATTTCCAGGATATATATATATATATATATATATATATATATATATATATATATATATACACATACATACATATACATATATATATATATACATATACATATATATATGTGTGTGTGTGTGTGTATAGAACTGATTCAATTTTAAAAGACAAAAATCCATTTTCCAACTGACAAATGGTCAAATAATATCAACAGGCATATTTTAAAGGAAGAAATTCTAGTGATCCATAGCATATAAAAATATTCCTGATCACTAATAAGTAGAGGAATAAAAAGTAAAGGAACTCTGAGGTTCCACTTCATACCCATAAGATTGGAAAAGGTGCAAAAAAAGGAAACTGATACATCTTGTAAGGGATATGGAGAAATAGGCACACTAATCCATTGTTGGTTGAGCTGCGAATTCATTCATCCATTCTGGAAATTAATTTGGAACTATGCTTCTAAATGTCATTAACTTGTTCATTCCCTTTGACCCAGCAATGTACGGCACTCTACAAGAGGTCTATACTATACAGGAAAGAGATCAAAGAAAGGGGGAGAAAAACATATGTGCAAAAATATTTATACTAGTTCTTTTTGTGGAGGCAAAGAGCTTGAAACTAAAGGGTTGCGTGGGGGATGGCTGAACAAATTATCGTATATTATTGTACTGTAAGAGATGATGAAAGGGTTGGCTTCAGAAAAACCTCAGAAGATTTGTATGAACTAATACAGAATGAAGTAAGCAAACCAAAACGACAATTTATATGATGACAACAATGTAAAGATAAACAACTTTACAGGTCAATGCAATGACCATCCATGATTTCAAAAGATGGATGACAAAGCACATTATCCCCCTCCTGACACAGAAGTGTTTGACTTAAGGTTTAGAATGAGTCAAAGGTTTAGAATGAGAAACACAGTTTTGGACGTGGCCAATGGAGGAATTTATTTTGCTGGTCTATATATATTTTTAACAGGTGTTTTTTTTCTTCTTTTTCTCACTGTGAAGGACAGGGTAGAAGGAAGAGAAAATAAATACTTGTTAATTAAATAAAAGAAAAGCAAGAGGGGGAAAAAGTAGCACAAGATGGTAGGCAAGGATGGATTATGATCTCTTGTGATCAAATGAGATAGCATGTATAAAATGCTTTGCAAACCTTAAAGTGCTGTATAAAAGCCATGATTATCTATGTTACTAGAAGGAATAGCCGTGTGGATGACCAATCCTTTGCAATTCAGGAGTAATACAATATAAGTAATACAACTTCAGACAATGTTTTAAGAGCCCTCAGTTTAAGAAATTGCAGTATCTGATACTTTGTTCCATATAGAATGAAAGGGGGAGGGTACAAATAATGTTGCTATGGTGTATCCTTAAGCCACAGACACAACACAGTATTATTAAAAGAAGTGTTGCTGTCTAGCCCTTGGCCATCACATTCCTGTGCCTCAAAATTACCCAGCACTTGGTTCCCCAAAGTCACAACATTTTGCATGGGGTGCTGCTGACAGAAGATGCTCACTGTTTTAGGAATTCTGCCATGTTGTTACTGTTACTGCAGTCTCATTAGCTGCACTCCCCCCATGAGAGGATAGAGCAGGAACAACTTGGCTGAGGAATCGGGGGCTTAATGAGCAAAGTATTTCCAAGCTACCTAAGGAAAACAGTACAATAATGAGATACTGGTTTCACTTGGTTTTACGTGGGTCAGAGGAAGGGGGGAAACCTTCCCTACAATTACTTTCCTGCTATTCTTGGGACTCTCTCTGTCTCTGTCCCTCTATGTCTCTCTGTTTTTGTCTCTGTCTCTCTCCTTCCCTCTTGCCAACAGATTCCTGGTTTAAATCATGCCCCAAGGGAATGGATGAGAAACTGTGATTGTGCAGTTTCCTGTAACCTATTGGGTAACTGGTGGGCGACAGCTTTTGCAGTTACATTCATTTTAGGTCTAAGGTTGACAGCCAAATAATCAGGCTCTTGGGGTCCCCCCTTTTTCTTGGGGTTATAATGATTGGCATTTCTAATAAATGTATTTATTTTCAGCTTGTTGATCTTCTCCCAAACATTGTATCCCCACCTCCATAAGAGAGGGTGGGGAATATTCCAGAGCTGCTATCTTTTCATCATTAGTGTCTAATTTTAAAAATCTTCCTTGGTCATTTCTATTTTTGAATAAGAAAAAAAAAATCATTGGGTTCCCTAATGTGGTGTTGTGAGCATAGAAAAACAGAAAAGTATGCTTTGCTAATGAGTTGATAAAAATCAAAATATGCCTTGGAGCTGGGCCACATAATTGATTTTTTTTAAAAGGTAGAGTAGTAGAAAAATACAGTGGCTGCTGCAGAAACCTAGACGAGTATTGCTTGAAGTTTCAAGTTAGTAAGGTAAATCACATCGATGCTCTCTGCAGGTCAGGCCCCAGCTGGTGTTTTGTGTTTGTTTCCAGGTGCCACACTTTAACAAGGACATTGATAAGCCAGAGATCCACAGGACAAACAGGAAGGTAAAGAATCTGATGATAGTCATACCATATGAAGAGTAGCTGAAGGCCTTGGAAAGACATCATCTAGCAGAAGAAGACATAGGGCCATGTTAGCTACGTCCAAGTACTTGAAAGACTGCCATGTTGTGATGGACCAATATCCCACAAACATGAATTAGATTAATCTCCCCCTAAAAGTGAATGAGTTTGGGATTCCTAGAATTTGATTGACCAAGGGGCCAGGGTTTGATCTGTATCTTCCCTGAAGCAACTTCCTGAAGCTGTATTGCTGTGGCTTCCTGGTCGCCCAAGAGCATGAAAAGGCCCACCCTTGTGAGCAGGCTGTCAGACTTGCAGTCCTCCAGAGGCTGGTGAAGTCACAATGGCTTTTCCTCTTGGCCAGACACATTTCCATAAGGAGGCGAGGAAGAATGGACATGTCTACATGTAACCTTTTGGAATGGCCTTTCTATGGTTAGGATTAACTGTTAAATGACCTACAGGTGCTTCATTTCATCCCAACAAAGAATTGAATTTTAACATATGTGGAGGAAGTATTCAATTTGTTTTTCTTGGATAGTAGGCAGAATTAGGATCCATAAATGGGAGTTGGAAAGAGATACACTGATATATGGAGAAACCTTTTTTTTTGGGGGGGAGGGTGAAGACAATCGGGGTTAAGTGACTTGCCCAGGGTCACACAGCTAGTAAGTACATGAGGCCTCATTTGAACTCAGGTCCTCCTGACTCTAGGCTCTATCCCTGATCCCCTGAGCTACCCCTATGGAGAAACTTCTTAAGAATGAGAACTATCCAAACTTAAAGTGAGCTGTCTCCAGAGGTGACAGGCTTCCTCCTCTCACTAGAAGTCTTCAAACAAATACTGATACTGGATGACCACTTTTCAGGTGTGTTGTAGAAAGGATTCAGTTATGGGTTTGACTATATAGCTTCTGAAGTAAGTACCTTTCAGTTCTCTGATTCTAATCCCTCCATGTGACACATTGTAGGCACAGTATCTGGTATTTAAGGAATTATAACTTTAATTGGAATTCATGATGAAACAACACAGGCAGTTGTTTTATAGAGAATCCTTTTAGAGGGCCTGGGTTCAAGTCTCATTTTGGCATACACCGGTTTATGTCGCCTTGTACTAGTCACTTAATTTCTCAAGGCCCCCAGGAAACTCTCTAAGACTACACAAGTTGTAGAATAGAATAGTAGTAGTAGAGGGAAAAGGAGACAAAGATTCATCTTGAAGTTAAAGGTATCACCTTCACAATATTGTTAGTTATCAGTAGTTAGTTAATTTCTACCCAATGACTCAAGGAGGTAGGCACCGTAAGAACAAACAATATTTAAGATGGTTTTCCTGTTTATTAATTGCTTTATATTAGAGCAATGTTCTTCAAATTATGTCCTGAAGTTCAGTAACGACACAGCTGGGAATTTTGGAGGGGCTATCCACACCATTTTATTGGCTTTAAATACCAACTCTATTCTTTGTGGTGTGTTTCTGGTAAATGACAGTTAACAGGCAAGGAGAAACAGAGAATAGGCCAAAAATAATTTTAGGCTTCTCAAGCAGGGAGTTGTAGTGTATGGAAAGAACTTTGGACTGAGGGTCAGGAAACTGGGTTTTAATCCCATCTCTGCTAGCTATCAGCTTCGTGACTTTGGGCCAGCCACTTCATGCTTCAAGGCTTTAGATCCCTCAAATGTGCAAAGTAGAAGCTGGACTCTACTCAACAAGTCCCTGCTAGCTCTCACATTTTATGGTGCCATTAGAATGACTTTTGGCTGCAGACTGGTCTATAGGGGTCAGTAAGAGAGCAAAATAACCCAAGTCCCCTGCATTTTTAAGCATCAACTAGAGATTCTGAATTCTGTCTGAGGCAAGAGGTAGAACAAGATAACAGAGGAGTTATGGGTATGAGTGGTAAGAAGTGGGTATGTTTCTACTGAGTGTCCCCATTCAACTGTCCTTTGGAAGCTCTCTCCTCTTTATTGGCGTGCCATAGATACCACATCCTAATGCAGATAATGAGAAAGAAAGGCAATCTCACAGATGGCAGAACACATAATTATGGGATCTTTTCACATTGTTAACATGGCTTCACGTTGTTCTAAGGTAGGAGAAGGTAATCAATCAACAAGCAGATAGGGTTAAGTGACTTGCCCAAGGTCACACAGCTAATAAGTATCTAAGGCCAGATTTGAATTCAAGAAGATGAGTTTTCCTGATTCCAGGTCCAGCACTATATCCATGTGGACACTTAGCTGCCTTCAGGATTAGAGATACAAATATAAAAAGAGACAGTCTTTGCCCTCAAGGAGCTAATATTTTCATGGGGAGACAATAGCTAAAGGGGAGCTGAACAGAGAATTTGGGGCAAGGCTGCAGAGGAGGAAGTGGAAAAATTCGGAGAGTTGGATTTGGAAGTGAAGTGGTGGGGCCCTCCACAAATAATAGTCCTGGTAATCAGTCACCAACCAGAAGAACTATGCCTCCAGTCACTGGCTTCTCTAGGGTGGCAAGGTGAGCTAGTAAGGAGGTAGAGGAGACCTTATTTGCAAAGAGTTTATATTCTAATGAGAGAAGCAACACATACATACCTAAATAAATACAGCGTATTGGTAAAGTGACTAAGCACAAATGTATGCAAACTAATTCGATATAAGGTAGTTTGAGAGGGAGGGCACTTGTCTTTTAGCCACCACAGCATGAAATATCTTGGATTCTTTTTTTTTTTTTTTTTTGGATAGGTGAAGGGATCTGTTCTTGTGATTTCATTGGTACAAAGAACTCCCACTACCAATGCAAACTGATAACTATTCTGGAATTTACATTCTTAAAGAGTTGCCTAGGGCACTGAGAAGTAAAGTAAATTGTCCAGGATCATTGTGCCAATGGCTGTCCAAGGAAAGACTTGAGCCCCGGTCTCCAGGATTTAGAGACTAGCTTCCCATCCACTATTCCTTGCTGTCTTCTACCTTAGAGTCTTGATTTCTAAAAAGTACAAGACTGTGTTCATGCTCAGTAAGCATACACTTTGACTCCTTTCAATTTAGTTCTACAGAGTCACCAAATACGTGCTCTTTGTGAGACAGCAAGTCAGGTACTGTTCTAAAGTCTGTTCTTTTACAAGCACCTATACCACATCTGGTAAATAATTTAACAACCCCACCTTTCCAGTGAATACAAGTGTAATAAGTGTTTCTTGTCTGTTGGAGAAAGCCTCATTCATTTCATATAACCACATTCTGAAATGGAATGACATTCCAGGTGTTTCCTTTCTTTCTGTTCAGGGATTTAGTACAAATAGAATTCTGCCTTTGGTGGGATTTTTTCCCCCTCTAGTTTTATAATTCTCAGCCTCTAAAATAATGAAAAGTGGAAAATGGAGTTATTTTACCAATAAAAAGAATGGTATAGTAAGAAGGAAGTAATGTGGTTTTAGATTTCACAAAGTGAGTTCGAGGTGGGTGATGGTCCTGCCTTGGTCAGGCCACATCTGTAAAATGGTGCCATATTTTAAGAAGGTCTAGAGACTCTATTACACTTGAAAGAGTTGGGAATGTTTCACCTGGAGAAGACTTAGAAGAGATGTAACTGGCTTCAAATATTCAAATGGTCGTGAAAGAGGGATAAGACTTTGCTCTCCTTGACCCCCTCCCCCAGAGGGTTGAACTGAAAAATAACAGGTGGAGAGTACAGGGCAGATTTGGGCTCAGTGTAAAAAGAAATAATTCTATCTACAAATAGAATGGGCTGCCTCAGAAGGTGGTGGTTTTCCAGTCACTAGATTTCTTCAGAGGTTCAAATGATCATTTTGGATGAATGTCATAGAGAAGATTCTTATCCAGGAAGGGGTGAGATGATGAGATGACATGTTCTGTAAAATCCTTTCTAGCTCATACAGGCTGTGCAGTACAGGTAATGGGGTGGGAAAAGCCAGCATGTTTTAACCAGTTGGGGAAATTAGGAACCCCCATTCCCTGCTTTAGGAAGAAGGCAGTTAATATACCTCCGAATAAAACGTGGTAACTATGAAGTGGCCAGAACTGACTCTGCTGTAAGTAAGTAAGCAGTTAAGAATTAAGGGAGGCAGCTGATAATGGCAATAGGTTAGAACAAATGCTCATTCTAATCCCCTGGGTCTTTGATATGCCTTTACATATTTGCCTGTTGCCAATTCAATTCCTGAATCAGGGGATTATCTATGATGGATAGATTTGCTTAGTGTTTCTGTAAGTGTTTTTATTTTGGAGTCTAAGTAGATCATAAAACATTTGCATATAAATCAGTACATTTGTATGCTGCATTATATACTCAGGCTATATAGCTTAGGTATTCTTATGGCATTTGTTATCAACAGGGACTAATGTTATTCAAGTGTTAGTTTGTTAAAATACTGACAGGCTGGGTCCTATTACTCAGTGTGTAAGATGTAAGCTTACTTATGGGGATGAAAACATTATTTACTCAGTGGTACTAATAAGTACAAGAAAGGCAGAAGAACTCTCTTCAAACAAATGATCATAGTTGACATTAGAAATGTAAACAGGATTCCAACTAATGAATGTACTGAATGTTCTTAACTGCTTTTAACATTAACCCTCATGAAATACATGCTAAGTATAACTTGGGCAACGTCATAATTATAATCAATTTATGCTCATTTAATCGATTCAATACTTAAAAACCTAATGGAATAAATGTACTTTGAGCATGGGCACACCTTGAGGCAAGCATTGCTAATGTGCCTTCCTCTATCCCTCAGGGGAGGAAGTGGGTAGGGTATGCCAGCACCCAGTCACACTGGCCCAGCTCAATATAGACCTATGATTGCATCACCAAAACAACTCTGTCTGAAACTCAAAAAAACAAAAAAACAATCTACCACTAGCAACTGATATACTATTGTGACAATTAAAAAGGTTTGTGAGACAGTTTCTGGATAATTTAATCATTTTATTAATAAGGCCAGTTTGATTATAAATAAAAGGATGGTCATTTGGCCATCTCTCTTAGAACAGAGACAATCATGGCAGTGGGCTGTAAGTAAGGTGGATTTTAGAGTGTAAGGTAGATTTTTGTTATTCTTTCTTAGAGTTGAGTTTCCCAGTATCCATGGCCATGACAATCTCAGTTTCCCAGGCTCATGACTTGTAAACATCTCTACCACGCTTGCATAGCATTATATAATGATAAATAATATAAACATTTGTGCTTGAATTGTAAATATCCACTGCAACTGTGCAGTGAGATATAACGATGAGATAATGTAAACTTGTGGGGCTATTGCTGACAAGATGACATCTTTGTCTGTTGCCCTATAAAGCAGGTGGGCAATGGTCAGTGAGTAGGGAACCCTTAGGGTTGAATACACAAGATAGAATGCTGTGTGTGCCTTGATAGGCCCCCATCAAGGATTGGAGGGAATCTGTATTTGCTTCAACTGGTCCCCATTGAGGCTTGTGGGGATTTAGGGCAGTACATGAACTGTGCCTGTCTCTATTGACCCCATCGAGATGTAGTAATAGTTGCCCCACCCCTTCTTGCAGCCCCTGCTAGAAGGGTGATTAAGAAATGCTGTAGGAGTTGGAGAGCAAACCCTCTTGAGAAGACTAGACTAGCATAAAGTAAGCTTATTAACCCCTCTGAAGCTGTCCTAGTGTCCTTCCCATCAGACCAGTTCAAGAGTGAATCTGGGCTAGCAGCCATTCTGTGTGCTAGTGTTATCTGTCTTACAGGGCTCATAGCTTATATGTTCATTTGGAAGATGAGTGGTAACCAACTCTGGTTAACAATTAAAGAATGAATATTACAGTGGGGGGCTGGACCTGAACTTTGATTAAGTCATCAACTTCTTTGAACCCCAGCCTCGGGCAATCTATTTAAAGAATTTATGCCCCACCCAAGCCTGAGCAGAACTCAATGGCTACTCCACCTGGGTGGAGTCTGAACAAGAAAATTAGTCCAATCTCATTATCAGCAAGGTCCTTCAAGAAACTAAACTTTCAACAATCAGGACTTTAGAAAAAGGGGGAACCCTGGATCTCCCCAAATATTTTATTATTAATAAGTTATTAATATGCTTTTCTCTTACTATGTATAGATAACTATATAGAAAAATAGGATAGAAATTACTTTTTACTTGGGAGATCATGACTAGTATCCTAAGAAAAAAATGTCAAAATCCAGAAAATAATTATCAAATACCTACTATGTACAAAAAGGTGCTAGAGATGTAGTGACTTTTTTTTTTTAATGACAGCCTACCCTCAAGGAGATTGCGTTTTATTGGGGCTGGAAATGATGATATGACATGTACCCATATAAGCCTAATGTAAGATACAGTGATGGGCAATCATGGGCTGGCCCTGACTCAAGCTGGTTCCCTGATACTTTAGTTCCAATATTGGAAGGAAATGAGACACTTTTATGTCTCAGTTAAAAAAATTAAAGTTACTTAACCATAACACTCAGCTTGGGTAGCATCTCCATAATGAAAGCATCTGGGCAGGGTATGGCATCTCAAATTCACAAGGAAGTCCTTTTAATGCCCTTAGGTAACCAGGAAACCGCATCAACAGCCTGAGGTCACCAAGAAGTTGCTTCAGTGGTGCTGAGGTTTGAATCCCTTGGGCCAATACAGTCTTGTAGACATCTGCCTTGCTGTTTAGGGAAAGAATTAGCCTAACCTACAAGAAGAGAGAATTTTGATTCAGGAGATCATGATTGTAATTCTACCTTTGTCAAGTACTTCAAGTAACTAGGAAGTCACCAAACTGCTATGAGCCTCAGTTTTCTTATTTGTAAAATGAAAAAATTAGATTACATAATATATAAAGTTTCTTTTGGCTCTAAATCTATGATTTGGGATTTAGGGAGAGAGA